>NC_092503.1:158807817-159117817 GCF_047511675.1 Marmota flaviventris
CAGGGAAGTGAGAATGGCAGAAGGAAAGGTGGGCACTATAGGGTATTCAGAGAGACCTCTGGTGAGGGCAAAGAGCAAGAGACTGAGTCCCAGGTCCAGGCAGAGAGAGCAGCAGATTTCCACTTCTATGGAGGGATACCCAGCAGCTCCAGTGTCTCTTGTTTAATGAGAGGTGATGATCCCACCACATCCCAACATGGCATCTGCTTCCCAGACCAAACAGATATGGGTGGGGGACAGCTGGGACTGTCATATCATCACTGATAATGATGATGATCATCATCATCATTATCATCATTAAAAGCAAGGAAGGCCTGGGTAATTCAGCCAAGACATGACATGCCTCTTGAAGTACAAGGATTCACTCATTTGAAAAATAAGAGCATAAGAAGCAGCATAAAAAGAAAAATCATGGCTCAGAGTGAACCTGAAATGTCTGTTTGGATTATGCTCTAATTTTTAGATTCATGATTCAGGATTTTTTACTAACTTGTCTTGATTGTAATATTACAGCTATCTAATAATACATGAGGATATGTTACTTTTTATTTTCTGTCTTATGGATTCCTTATTTATTGTAATTGTAGTTTGTTTCATTATAATTACAGGGCAACTAGGAATACTGTCTACATCATTTAGCTTTTACTGAAACCTTAACATAACTTGGGTAAGCTTCCCTTGTATCCTTGGCTCATCTCATATCCATAGTCAATCTCTCCTAAATTTGGTTTATGTGTCCCAATTAAGGATTTTTAAAAACTGTAATGGGTCATCAATTGAGGGTTTATGTATTTATTAATTTGTTTGTTTGTTTATTTATTTATGGTCACTAAGGAACAGTATAAGAAATGAAATCAGAGAGAAAATACAGGAAGTGAAAGATCACTTCAATAAAGAGGCAGAGATTCTGGGGGGAAAAAAGCAGAAATCCTTGTAATGAAGGAAACAATAGGCAGAAATCTAGAGCCTCAGGCACAGCTTTGTGCTCATATGAGCTGAAATGGTTTGGATTTGGTTTAACTGTGTCCCCCAAAGTTTCAGTGTTGGAAGTTTGGGCCCCAGTGTGGCAATGAAAAGAGATGGTAGGGGAGTATGTATGTTATTTAGACTATGGGGAGGGCCTCTTATCATTTGAAGTCAAAGACATGTGATTCATTGTATTTGTGATTGAATTTAATTATTTTACCTTATCATCCTAAATGTGGATTCTCAGAATTGATTGGTGAAAAAGAACAGGGCTAAGGAACAGAAGAAAGCTGCCTTCTGTCAGCCTTCCCTACAGTATTCTGTTTTCCTGCTCTAGATTTCTTAGTAGGATTTGTGTCTTCTGACACAAAACATCATGGCAAGACTTTGTTCTGTCAATCTGCTTTTCAACTCGATCAGAGGTTTTAAGAACAGTTACTCAGTCAATCAATCAATCAATCAATCAATAAGGTGATAGATGTCAGATAGATAAATAGTATTTAATGCCTCCTAACCTCATGCAAATAAGGGGATACAGATTGATCTCGTGAGTGATCAATCACTTAAAAAGTTAACAGAGAAGGCGACGCAGTAGGAAAAGTATCTCAGTTTAATTTGGAAAGATAAGGATAAAGAGGTACTGCAAGGATGTCGGGAAAAGGCACACTCATGCATCGCTGGTGGGACTGAAAATTGGTGCAGCCACTCTGGAAAGCAGGATGGAGATTCCTCAGAAAGCTTGGAATGGAACCACCATTTGACCCAGCTCTCCCACTCCTTGGTTTATACCTAAAGGACTTAAAATCAGCATTTATAATTAAATTATCCATGAATTATTTTTAGCACTTCCCTTTGATTATTTTTCAGGGAATTTTTTTAAAAAACAGAAATTATTTTTCAAGTTTAATTCAGTAAATATTTGACGCTAGGCAAGTGCTCTTCCCCTGAGCCACACCACTAACCCAATGTTTATTCTTAACCAAATACATCACCCTTCTCTAATAGAATAGATTTCATATCACTCGCGCATGCCAGGCGTGAGTGCTACTGCTTGAGACAAACCCCCAGGCCTTGAGCGTAAATTTAATCACAATCTCAAGAAACATAACAGTGTAGACTTGAAGAAACCACGGGGGTTCCTAATAAAACCAGGAGACACTAGTTGTCTGCAGTCTCCAGTGTGGAGGGGCTGACTACGGGCTCTTTTCCGTGGGTTTAAACTATCAGGGCGATATTGTGTACGTGATTACTCCAAAGTTTCAGGTGGAGAAGTGTGGAACCAGTGGGGAGTGCCATTGGTGCATGAAGTCCACTTGCAAAGGGTGTGGGCAAGGAATAATATCATGGTTCTGAAAACGTAGATTCTGAAGGGGAAAGGAAGAGCAAAGGAAGCGGCCACTGAGATTTCCAGAAAGGCAACAGCAGCCTGTACTTAGGTCCCCCCCAAGCACTGCAGGGTAGGCAGGAAGGAGAGACCCTGTGGACAGGGAACCGGAGAAATGTTTCACTTAGTACAATGTTTTGAAGTTCATTTATAATATAGCATATGTTAGTACCACATTCCTTTTTAGGTTAAGTAATTCTTTTGTGTTGTCCTACTAATTTTTTTTTTTTGCGGGGTGGGGCCAGCAGCTCTGCTTGCAACCCCACACATTAGGCCAGTCTCTTAATGCCAGTACCCTGCCTGGAGACTGCCCAGGGTGGCTGAGCGCTTCTGCTCTCTGGGGCCAATGGAGTAAGAGCCAGACACACTGACAGGACAGAGAGGACCTGCACAATTTTCTGGTTGTTTTTTCTCTTTATCCTACCCCAGAGCCTCAGGCCAAACAAAGAGACACTGGAGTGTGATTGTCAGACAGTACTCAGAAAGTGACCAGGGACTTCACAAAAAGACATAGGGACTTTTGCCACAGGTGACAGGGAGCTCAGTGACTGGAGCTCCAGGCTGCTCTCCAGGGCACCAGGACCTGTGTCTGCCCCACAAGGACTTTGTAAATGAGATTTTGGGGATTGGCACCACGTTTCACCAAGAGTGAAAGTGGAGGGTCTCCCTGTGAAGAGTAAACAGAGACATTTGAGGGCAGGGATTTAGATCAGGTAGGACACTGGTCCAGTATTCCCAAGGCCCTGGCTTCTGTCCCTAGCACCATTACACAAATTGATAATAATAATAATAATAATAATAATAATAATAATAATAATAATAATATAGAACTTAGAAATTGACTTTAAATGTAAAGTTTCTGAAAATGTTCCCAATGGAAATTAAAGCCTCCAGGGGCAGCTTTAAAGGTAGATGGTGGGCACAGCATTCTTCGGCATGAGGATGCCTCTGTTCCAGGCACTCTAGGCAATTCTGATCCAAGGTTTCAAGGGGCCAGGGGGGCAAGATTACCAGGCAGCCACACCCTTTTCTCTCTCCCCTCTGCCCTGATGGATATGATGATGGGTGTTATGGTTTGGATGTGAGGTGTCTCCCCAAAGCTCCTGGGTTAATGCAGAAATATTCAGAGGTGAAGTGATTGGACTGTGAGAGCTGGAACCTAATCAGTCCATCCCAGTTGGAATGGACAGGCTGGGTGGTAGCTGTTGGCAGGTGGGGCATGGCTGAAGGAGCTGGGTCTTTCTGCTGCCTCTTCCCCTCCCTCTGTCTCTGTGCTTCCTGATCCCGCCATAAACTGAGCAGATTTCTTCTCCAGGATCCTTCCCCCATGATATCCTCCAGTCTCACCTCAGGCCTGGAGAAATGAAGTCTGCCATCTATGGACTGGGACCTCTGAAACCATGAGCCCCTGATAAACTTCCCCTTATTTAAGTTGTTCTCATTGGGTATTTTGGTCACAATGATGGAAAGGCCCATGAAAACACTGGGTATGGCACAGCACATCCATGAAGGTATACACATGTACACACACACACACACACACACACACACACACAGAGGGTTTTATTCATGACATGAAGTTTTGTTCTTTTTTTCAAGTTTTAGTGCTTTGAAATCAAAATTGGGTGTAGAAGGATTTCTTCTACTGTGTAGACTTCAGAAAGCATATAATTTCTACACTAACAAAACAAGAAGTCTTATTGGTCAGGTGGATAAATAAAAGGAAGAACCTTAAAGAGATGCTAAAAGCCAGAGTTTGGTATCTAGCCCACAGCTGAGAGGGAGATAATTTCCCCTTGATTTCATTGGTGGTCTCTGTTTAAAAGGGTGTCTAGGGCATATCCAGGTTTTCAGGCATCTCTGGCATAGCTCAGGTGGTGCTGGGGTGTGCATCTGTGGTCCCCAAAGAGAAATACCATGGAGTCTCCCAGCCCTCTCTTAATGGCCCAGGGAGCAGTGAACAGTCACTGATCTCCAGTGAACATTGGCTTTTTCCTCCTTTTGGTGATGACAATTTCCTACTTTGGGGGACCACATGGCTGCCAGTTAGAATTGCTTCACCCAGCCCACTGAGGCCATGGGATAAGCCATAACTGAGGGGCAAGCACTGACAAGAAGTGCTTCTGAGTGGCCTCCTCAGATGTACCTCCCCTCCTTTTCCTCCTGGGAGTGGTGATGTGGGTGAGCAGTGTGAGCCACATGCATGCACTGGCGGGAACCTTGCTAGAGGGCCAGAGAGCAGCAGGGAGCAGCAGGAGGAGTATGGGGGCTTGGCACAATACTTGGAGGGCAGCTACTGACACCCTGGACAATGCCTACATCTGGAATATTCCAGAAAGATAAGCCTAATTTTGGTCTATTTCAGCTACTTCTCTAGTTGCTATTGTGTTCCTACTTTCTTTGTTTAGCAATTTATTTTCTACCCTGACCATAACCTGTTGAGTTGATAAGACACTGAAGTTCAACTTGGACCCAGAATGTTGCAGTTTTGCATCCCTCTGTGCCTTCCTTGAGTGCACAGGCTGAAGGTCTGGACTGGGGTCTTCACTGCTGGCTCTGCAGCTCTCAGGCCTCTGATCCACACCACCTGCCATCAAGCCTCCAGCTTGACCGTGGCTCTTCTCAGAGTGCATATTTATGTGACCAGTGCTTCATGCTGCCTCTCCTCCCTTCTCACCTCCCCTAGTCCTTCTCCTCCTTCGTTCTCCTCTTTCTCCCTCACCCTCACATCGATTCTGATTCTTTGGGGAATTCTGACTCATGTGTGCACCACCACCATGCACGTACACATACACAAAATCTGCATGATAAGGCCCTAAAGACTCAGGGAAATTCACTGTCTCTTGGCATAAAACTTAATTTATGCTAAAGCTCTATGATTTGATGGATTTCTTTTGAGTCCCTGTACAGTCCCATACTAAAACCCAAGGCATCTGATGTAATGATTTTCTTGGTAAGACAAGTCAGTTCCAGGACACATGCAAATAGATAGGGAGGAAGAAGGTGGAAGCCCCAAAGCAAGAGACAGCTGGCCCAACGTCTGAAGCAGCACGATGTGGGCCAGTGATGAAAAGATACACTTTATTCATATAAATATAAAAATAGATATTAAATATATTATATATTTTATGTATAAATGTGTAAATGAAATGATATAATTAGCATCAATATAAAATATATATAGATATGTATTTATTATATAGATCTATGTACACACATGCATATATATACATGCACATGCACACACATATGCCTACTACGTCCATACACATATGTGGTCATTAGATCAAGTTTTTCTTGGTTCCAAGGAAACATATATAAATAAAACAAGCAAAACTAATCACTTGCTGGAATGTTCCAACTTTGGATTTTGAGAAGACTGGAGACAAAGGAAGAAAGACTCTGGAACCTTAATGGTATTGATGAAAAGACTCAACTCTGACTCCGTCTTGGGCACCTTTGCTGGGGTTCTGTGCCCTCAGTTAGTGAGAGGACAGTGGCTCTGACTGGTCAGCTGTGGCACTGTGCACACACCCCTGAATCAGGATGCAGCCAGGAGTAGGACAGGAAAAAAACATGGAGAAGCAGGCACCATGGCCGACCCTGGCAGAGCAGGACAGGGAAAGTTCCACAAGCAAAATCCGTGGTGTGTCTTCTGAAAGTAGGAAAGAGAATTCCTGGCTAGGCTAAAGCAATAGCTATTTATGATGATACTAGCTTCCAGCGGGGGATTTCCTTCCAGCATTTCTTGGGAAAATGATATAGGTGTATTTTTTGAATCCCACATCCTAAGAAATTGAGCTTGGGAAGTCAGAGAAATAGGAAAAAGAATTACAGTTTTCCACTGAGAACAAAAGAGTACCATTCCACACAGAGATGTTGCTCCTCAAAGGGACCCAGTTGTGCAAGAAGAAAAGACAGCAGGGGGCGCCAACAGGCAGAACTGAAGGTCAGTGTCCTGGTTCCAGCCAGGGCAGGAGAGAAGGGACCACCATGCTTGGTCTTTTAGGGGTTGTGGGCAGCTGTGACCACATGATAAACACATGTCCTTGGCCCTGTCTGCTGCTAAGGGTGACATCTTCCAAAGTCAGCGCTGTGCTAATCACACACCACTCTTTCCTCCACTCCATGGTGGTGCTCCAAGAAATAACAGGCTCTGAAGCAAAAGAAGCCCTTCCCTGACATTTCTACATGGGGTTCTGTGCAGAACTAGTCCTGCTAAAAGTTTAGACCTTACATTAGTTAAAAAAAAAACACCCAGCAATACCTGCAGGTGTGTGCCTATGTTTGCATATTCAACCCAGGCTACAGCTCTCTGTGAATAGTATCAAACATACATATGTATCGTACTAATTACACAATTTTACTGTCTCTCATAACAAGTTAAGCACACGAAGAGTGTCAGAAGCATTTTAACAGCAAATGGTGATTTAGGTGGGTATTTAGGGGTGCCAATTCTGGTCTTTTGTTTCTAAATTCCTAACATCAATATCAGTCTGGAATTTGAAAACCAACAATCACAGGAAGTGGCATCATTCAGAGAGCAAACAGGGAGGTGCAGAGTATCCTTCTCAAGATGGGACATGTCTTCCCCATTCAGTGCAGGAGACTCTAAGGAAGGAATCCAGGGAAGACAGGGCAGTTTGGCAGGGCAGGGAGGAGTGAGACAGAGACACTGTGTGTTTATGTGAGGCAGAGCTGTAAGGAAGGAAGGAAGGAGGGAAGGAAGGAAGGAAAAAGGGAAGGAAGAAAGGAAGGAAGGAAGAAGAGAAGGAAGGAAGGAAGGAAGGAAGGAAGGAAGGAAGGAAGGAAGGAAGGAAGGAAGGAAGGAAGAAGGGAAGGAAGGAAGGAGAAGGGCATGAACTCTCTCCAGGGAACAAGGAAACCCTTTAGAAATTCAACTTTTTTTTCCTTTGAGTGTTTAGGTTTACATAACTGCCCTAACCTAGCTCTCTTTTCTTAAATGTAAGAATTGTTCACATTAAATAAAAATTTGCCTTGGAGACTACATTTAAAATATGCTAGAAAATTAATCTTATGGACAACATTATATTCTTAGTAGGAGATATTACCTAGCAGATTACTCTCCTGGATAAGACAGGAGTATTAACAATTATTACACCATACAATGCATTTTCCCTGAAATATGACATTGGCATACACTGGTCATACACATTCAATTAGTATGTACAGTCCCAAACTGTGAGTTGTGGTTAAATGGTAAGTAATAGGCAAAGTACCTACTTTTCATATGACTATTTTCATGTTTTACCACAGACAAAACTTAAGTGAAAACATGCAGTATAGAACATAGGCTTAAAACATCGGTTTTCAATTAAGAATACATCCTAGAAATTTTTTTTTTTAATATAAATCTATAAATGCTAAATTCTTATTTGGCCATTCATCTTCTTTCCTTGGGTATTTCATATAATATTCAAGGAACATACAGTCTTAAATGTTGTGATTTCATGTTGACCATCTTGAATGTCAAGATAATATTCAACATATTTTCACTTTATGAACCATATAGATTTATTGACTATCAACTATGTGAAAACTCTAAGGCTAGATTCTGGGATGAGGAGTACTTTAAGCCGTTGTGCATTTTCTAGCTTGCATGGTGATTGCTCTTTAATTTAGAAACTGTGTGATTACCAATAATTTCTAAAAAATATTCTATAATTACAAGGAGGCAAATAACTGCAAAGTACTCATATAAGCATATATTACATTAATACATCTGAATAAATAAAGCACGTGAGATCACAAAACAAAAACTTGGACCTAAAACTCCTCACACAGCTATGAAAAGTGCTGTAATTACAAAGAAAAATAATTGTCTTTTAGGTCCAAAGCATGTGGTTTTAAAGTCCTGTAGCTAATAAATGTCTGTACCTTCTTTATTCCAAATTTATTGCTGTGCATGCATTATTATACTTTGTTTGAAGGATTGTGTTGATCTAGTGTTTCATTTCAAACAACTGTCTTAAAAGTACTAAGAATTTTTTTTGTAACATCCAACACTAATTGTATTAGTCCCATAGTGATATGGTGAATTTTGAGCCTACAGGAGAAGTTTATTTAAAATTTTAAAATTCTGTGTCACTGAAAAGGTAGAAGATATATTAAAGCTGAACTTATTGTCTAGGAAATAGAAATATTTGAAAGAAATTATTTTCAGGTATTTGGTCATTTGAGGTACTGATCTGTGTATAATAAGTAAAATTTGTATTTGCAGATTTATGGAACTATGGTTCAAAATAAATGTGCCTTGAGAGAGAATATTAGTGTATTTAGCTTCTACATCTATGTCTAGAAAATTTACATAATATCATAAAAATTACATGATTTGTGTAGAAATACTGTTCACTGTATCTTTATAGTATTTGGGGGAGAATCATGGATTTGGTATTTTTGCTTTGAATATATTTTGTTAAAAATAAACAGATTTGGTCATAAAGCTTTTTGTTTTATATTATATCATCAATTTATAGTAACATTATTATTCTCTTTTAAGCACAACTATATATAGAAAATAGTGATTCTTTTTCTTGGTGCCATGTTATCTTCCAAAATTCATATCCTTTGTAATAAACAATGATAACTTTGTAGTGCAGAATTACATCCTTATAAAGCCTATTTTATTTCCTCCAATTTTAGTCATGGATCTAAACTCATATTAAAATGTATTGGACATTGTTGATTGTGTATTATCAGCCCATAAACTAAGCTAACTATTTTACTTAGAGATCTGGATCTTCAAATATACAAGGCTATTTTACCCACAGTCAATTAAAGAAACAGTCAAAGAGAAGCATAGAATGAGATAAACATCCACATAAAAAGAGGAGGTGATCTCCAGTGACAAAAGACTTCAAAGAACTTCTGGAAAACAGAAAGTATGGAAGTAGATGAAGGACGCATTTGAGTTCTAATTAGGGCTTCCCAGGAGGTAGATTAAGACCATGACTAGGCATCTTGGAAGTCTATAAGTAAGTGTGCTTCAGATCAGCCCAATGGAAATAAAGGGAAGGAGGGGCTGGGGATGTGGCTCAAGCGGTTAAGTGCTCGCCTGGCATGCGCAGGGCACTGGGTTCGATTCTCAGCACCACATAAAAATAAAATAAAGATGTTGTGCCCACCGAAAACTGAAAAAAGTAAGAATTAAAAATTTCTCTCTCTCTCTTAAAAAATATATAAAAAAAAGAAATAAAGGGAAGGAAGCACGTTTGGGCACACAGAATCTGGGGTTGCAGTGTAATCTCAAAAGAGGCTACTGCTTACTGAAAGTGAAATTTTGGAGCTGTCTTGCACTCTCATATTTGTTCCTACTTGACATATGGAGTGTGATTTACATGCGTTTCAAAAGTCTTGGGTTACAAAGCCTTGAATGGTCATAGCCAGAAACACTCTCTTCTACTAATTAAAAAAATTTGAAAGGGCCACTTTCAGAAATTGTCTGGGAAATGAATCCTTTGGTCCTAATGGTACCATAAAGCACAGTTCCCTATAGTGACACCACAAAAATTCACTTTTCAGTCTAAGTTCTGTACTTAGTTTATGGTACTAGTGAGACTCTCTTCCTGAAGAAAACTTACAAGAAGGGAAAATAGTGCAATTAATTACAGTTTTGACAGCTCTGTAGACTGAATGTAAAATTAATGGTCACCTTGTGTCTCTTCTGCTGTTCATTTGTGATCCCCTAAATGTGCTTCTTTTGGTCTCTACAGCTTAGCTGATGGAGTGAAATTCATACTCATCCCCAAATCATTTGAGCCTCCTCACCATAACTTTCTCAAGACACAACTACTGTACTGGTCCTTTTACAATTCCTGCAGGGCAAGTGAGTACTAAAAAGTAGAGAATTGGATCATCTGTTTGCAAATTGAATCATCTGATTTTTATCTCCATTGCATCATGGAAACAATGTCCTTCTGGTAACAAGAGTGAATTGACCTAGCTAGGATTGTAATTTCTCCTCTTGCTTTCCTTTTTTTTTGTACAGAGAATTTAGTTTAGAGTCCTCATGTGCAGTTTAAATTTTAGTTGGAATCTTGTTAGACATCCTGTTGGAAAAGTGTCCTCTTAAATAATTAGGATTTCTGAAATTCGAGGATGCAGAGGCATGGTGTAAAAAAAATATAATTGCCAAGTGGGTTAATGGGAGTGATCATGAGTGAAGACTCATTAACTTTGACACTCTAGCTCCTGGATTTATGTAGTCTATCTCTTGGTAGCACAACCTGATATACTGATGTGAAATTTAAGAAGTGTTAGCAACACCATCACCTGTTCCAGAATTCTACCAGGCCAGCAGCTTTTTGTTTCTTTTGTAGGTGATAATACAGTGAATACCATGGTCATAGACCCATAGTAGTATCTTTATTTTTGTTAAGTGTGGTCTGATTCAATTTTAGGCATGATCTATTGGCACTTTATTAGTGGTGCTTGCTTAGGATTTATTGTCTGTAAAAGCAAAATTAAAAAAAAAAATTCTTGGGTTTTTCTGGTTAAAATTATTTCTGGGTTAAAAGAGGTCCACTTGTCAATTTAATATGAGAGAATGATGAAAAGAATGATGCTGTCCCAAGACCTAGAGATAGACCTCTCCTCCTAGCTGGCTGGATATTTGGAAGAAGCATTGGATAGATAAAATGTGGTGACTGGAAACCACTATGGTACTCAGTCCTCATTCATCCTGTGCATCATCCGAGGCTGGATAAAAACAACTAGCCAAGTTGTCAACTTGGTTGTCTTGGACAATGTCCATGATGTATGTGCTTTGCTATTTGATAGCATGAAATCCCATGATATTTACACTGCATTGTTTCTCTCAGAGATCCATCCTGCTTACTGTACCCCCAAATTTTATAGTCTTCAAAAGTTCCTTCTAGACCCTTGACAAGTCTTGATTTCTTCCTATTGGTTTATGTACCTTCTTACCTGAGGTAACTTCTTTTTCCACGTGTAATTAAGGATGAAGTGTGCTGCCTGGTATTCCACTCTTTGGAAAGAGCTTTTTTCATGTTTTTTTATTTTTCAAGGCTAACCCTGAAAGATACTGTACAACGGTGCTATTTTATTTCCGTTTACTTTTAAATGAAGCTAACTCATATTTATTTCTAGTAACATTTTGATACAGGTTGGCCAATTTCCCCTTCTATCTGATTCACAAAGGGACCTTTTCCCAAAGAAGGAAATGAATAGGTGTTGTATCAGTTCTTTGCTCTGAAATTGATTGGGGTTTTCTGAGAAAGAGTGAAACTTCGTGTCTGTCTTCTTGGTTAGTTATTTGCTTACTTATTGGTCATACTCTACATGTGTGATTTCAGGTGAAATGCCAAGGAAGATACAGAGTAAAATAAGTAGAAGCTATCAATTGATTATACGTTTGTAACTGAAGTAAGGTTTTTGAAGTACTATATGACTTGCATATCTCTCTGCCTTCCATTTAAAATCAAAATATAAAATTCATCTATATTTTTTATGTATCACAAATAAACTTCTAAAAATAAAATTTACACCTATTTTTTTATAATCCTGTTCATGATTTCTCTATTTTCTTGATTATATGAATTTTTTTATAACTGATACTAACTTGATAATCTGTGTCATTTCCTGGTTTACAAACACTTATTGATTTTTGTCTCTTTTTAGTTATAGTTGGCCTCCAGTGACTAAGGGAAAGACCCCTTCCTGTCTGCTCCTCCCAGCCCTGCTCCAGACTCTCAGCTTCCCAGACCCTCATGCAGTTGGTTATAAATTTTTCCAGAAGCTATTTAACTGTCTACTTTTCAGGACTTAAAAAAAAAAAAAGAAACTTTAAAAAGTAAAATGTGGAGAGAGAAAGCAGCACTTTTTTTTTTAATTAGGCTTTTAAAATTTTTTTTTAACATTTGTCTGTTTTTAATGTGGGTCAGCCACTGATACTTCATCAAAATAACAGTTTCTTTGTCAAGTTCACGTGACCAAGGAATAGCCACACCCTCAGAACAAAACAAAACACACACATACAAAAAAAGAAAACACAGAATCATCTTTAACCTAACTTTTTATATGATGTATCAGATCCCCGTAACTTTGCACACAAGCTTCTGTGTTCAGTTGAATTGTAACTGCTTTTTGTATTTGGAGAGAGTGTGACTATTGAACTTGAAACTTTTATTCTGGGTGTCTTGGTGGTTTCTGGTGAGATTGAGTGAGAGGGTGAAGGGAATGTGGGGAGCTCTTTCCTATTATGACATGAAGTTTCCCCCACAGTCTGCTCTCAGCTGCCAGACCTCAAGTTTTTCTCACAGTATTATACTTTCATTATTCGTACTTCCCCTTTACCCATAAGTTTTAACAGCATTTTATCAAACTGCACTTCTTAAGAACAATTTTTAAAATAAAGTTATAGTTCACCTCACCAGTCTGCATTTATTGCTTATGGTTTCATTCACCTGCTATGCCTGTTTTTGGTGTCTTAAAAACAGACATATTATTTTCCATATTTTATCCAGTTTCCTACATGTATATACTGGAAAGAAAATAAAATTTTAATATGCTAAATGTATCTACAGAATTTCTCAAGTAGCTATGCTTAAAACAAAGAGAATATCCTGAAAAAAAAAAAAAAAAAAAAAAAAACTATGGTCAGCTTCAATGAAGCAAGAATAGAACCCAAGTATTTATCATTAATGATGGTTTGTAGATGATACATACAGAAAAACTTCAACAATTAAAGAAAAAAATAGTATTCAACCTGGTATTCTAAACTGAAACAGACTGTCCTTCAATGATAAATAAAAATAGATTTTCATAAATGATAAAATTCGAAAAAGCAATTTTCTATGCCTCATTTAAAAGAGAGTTACTCAATACAGAAGAAAAATAAAACAAAGGGAGCAGAATTTGTGGACAGAAACAGTGGCTCTAACTACAGAGCTCAATAAAGTTCTGCTGATTCTGCAGTAGACCTTGAAAATAGTTGTGTTAGCATAACTCAGTCCTACCTTTAAAATGATGGTTTAATAGTAATATTAGCTAGTAAGTAGTCAAGTGATTGAATGTAGCAAAAGTTAGAAGATTCTAGTGATCTATTTTCCTCACCACAAAAAAAATTAATATTAGAAAATACAGGAAAAACAAAGTGATGAAAAAAAAAGTAAAAACCCACTAAACACAAATAATTAAAAGTCAAGTTCTGCATATGAAACACAGTAAAATGTGCACTTTTTGTAACATTTAATGAAATATAAGAAAGTGGTATTGATTATTCTTGGTGGTAAGAACATCCCTCCATGAGCAGCATTCATGTTCTGATATTGGATGTCAGAAAGGCTAATAAATTAGAGAAAGAAATCATTCTTACCTCTGGTGTGTGTTTTGCGATGAAAACTATTTTAAAGTCAAATTTGTGAAAATGCTTACTGGTTTTTAACCTTCATAAATTTTCTGTAGACAAAGAATGCAACACATAATTATTTTTAAAAGAGAATAATAACTGATGAAGCATGAACACAGGGACTTGAACTATTAAAAAATAGAGTGAGGTGTGGTGGTCTCTACAGATGCTGATACTCAGAAATAATAAAGTGTCCAATGTAGATTAAGCAGGAAATCACAGAACACATATCATTATGATTACGTAAATTATAATCAATTAAACATTAAAGCCTATTAATATTTGATTCATTAGGCCTGAAGAGAAAGAAGTGGTCCCATAAGCTAAATTCGTTTTTCTCCCATTGCAATTGGAAAAAAATAATGGGAGCACCTAATACATTGTGAAGGGTCTTCTATGTACATATTTCAAGATTATGGTCAATATCAGACAACTAGTAGTAGGTCTGGCTAAATTTAGTTTCCTTTTAGAACTTTACATAATTGCAGACAGAGTGGAGGCTGCTGATTTGGGTCTAAATTTTGGAAACTACTGTTTTATATGGTACTGGGGATTGAAACCAGGGGTGCTTTATCACTTATATATATTCACAATTCTTCAATATTCATTTTGAGACCTGGTCTCACTTAGTTACTGAGGCTGGCCTTGAAGTTGTGATTCTTCTGCCTCAGCTTCTATGATTTTTGAAATTACAGGTATGTACAACCACATCAGGCCTGGACACTGCCTTTTGATTTTTTACACACATCTAATAATCAAAAATATTTTAAATATTCCTGCCTTTTCATTGATATAAAATATTCAATACTAACGTTCCAAATTGGTTTTCACCCTAATATTCTTTTCTTGAAAAGGCCAATCTTCATGTTGCGTAGTTATACTTTTTTTTTTTTAACCATATCAAAATATACTCATTAGATTCTATTCTGAGTTAGCAAGTCAATTTTATATGTTTTAGAAAAACAAATTGCCATATATTGTTCTGATTATGCTCTTAATGGAAGTACCTTTCTCTTAGTCATCATCAAAAGAAAGATAGGAGGAAATTTAGTAAAGTCAAAAGATAAAATCCAACAGTTGGCCCGTTCTTGTTTCAACCAGATGTTTATGATTTGATTGCTTTTTAAAAAATTTCTTCTTCTGATTGCTCTGATGGCCTTTCCTATGATATTTAATAGTCAGCTCCATTTAAAAGCACTACTTTATGTGAAAAGTGGATATTAAGGAAAATAAATATGTGAAACATACTAATAGTACTCAGTATGTTTCTCATGATTATATACAGCTTCCTCCCACCATTCTGGGATTGCAAATCATAGAGCTTCCAATGACTTCCATTCCTCACTATATTTCACTAATCAGCTAATGCAGAATTAATTTCTCAACAAATTTGTATTAAATAAGTAGCAATTTAGACAAAACCAGATATAATTTACACCTGTGAAATTAAAACAATATATGTGGCAGTTTGCCAAAGAATACTTGGCATATTCAAAGAATAAAATGAAGAAGTTTACCAGAATTGTTGCTTTCCTTTACGAGATAGGGGAAAGTTTATTGTCATGTTGTTTCAAAATGACATTGACAGTTTCCTTATGAAAAAAAAAAATAGTTGTTATTCTGTAACGTGGATTTTTTTTTTACTCATTTTTCTTGCATACTGAGAAGGTATTTGCTGGGGTCAAACACAGTGAGATACTGATCAATCAATTGTATTTTCAACTAATGGTGTAAAATGCATCTCTGACACATTTGCAAGTGTTTTCATTTTATATAAAAGCCTCTTGCACATTCAGCATGAGAAGAGGTTGCTCATTAATTTTGGTATCAATACTGGGTTAGGTACATTGAAAAGATGTTGAGAAAATTACACCTATAATGATGGAATCTCCCAATTCTTCATTCTCATCTTTCCCGTGGTGCTTCTGCTATTCATATTAGTATGTTAACTTTAATTTGCATTGTCCATACAGTTTCTTAAAACACAAGACACTTAGAATTGAGGAAATCACATATAGCATGTTTATTTCATAAACTGATATAAGATTCAATAAAACACTCACAATGTGACATAGAGTATTAAAATTTTATATAGCTAAAGATTTTTTAACAATGAATGATGGGCACCCTAAGCAAGTGTGTAGTTTTGACTGAAAGCTTTGCCATATTCTTTACATTTGTAGGGCTTCTCTCCAGTGTGAGTTCTACTGTGGCACATAAGGCCTACTTTACGACTGAAAGTTTTGTCACAATCTTTGCATTTGTAGGGCTTCTCTCCAGTGTGTGTTCTGCTGTGGCAAATAAGGAGTGATTTTAGAATGAAAGCTTTGCCACATTCTTTACATTTGTAGGGCTTCTCCCCAGTGTGAGTTCTTCTGTGGTAAATAAGGCCTACTTTTTGACTGAAAGCTTTGCCACATTCTTTACATTTGTAGGGCTTCTCTCCAGTGTGTGTTCTGCTGTGGCAAATAAGGGGTGACTTTACACTGAAAGCTTTGCCACATTCTTTACATTTGTAGGGCTTCTCCCCAGTGTGAGTTCTATTGTGGCAAATAAGGCCTGCTTTTTGACTGAAAGCTTTGCCACACTCTTTACATTTGTAGGGCTTCTCTCCAGTATGAGTTCTGCTGTGGCGAAGAAGGTGTGATTTTACACTGAAAGCTTTGCTACAATCTTTACATTTGTAGGGCTTCTCTCCAGTGTGAGTTCTGCTGTGCCTAAAAAGGTCTGTTTTTTGACCAAAAGCTTTGCCACACTCTTTACATTTGTAGGGCTTCTCTCCAGTATGAGTTCTACTGTGGCTAATAAGGTGTGATTTTACACTGAAAGTTTTGCCACATTCTTTACATTTGTAGGGCTTTTCTCCAGTGTGAGTTCTGCTGTGGCGAATAAGGTGTGAGTTTTGACTGAAAGCTTTGCCACATTCTTTACATTTGTAGGGCTTCTCTCCAGTGTGAGTTCTACTGTGGCGAATAAGGTCTGTTTTTAGACTAAAAGCTTTGCCACATTCTTTGCATTTGTAGGGCTTCTCTCCAGTGTGAATTCTCTGGTGGTGAACAAGGCCTGATTTTTTATATGATTTCTGGTGTTCACTCTCACTTGTAGTTTTCCATATTTTCTTTTGTTGTAAATAGTCAAGATCACAACTTTTATATTTCCCACTTATCACTTTGTGAAATATATGTTTTATGCCCTTTTCTGATGAATATTCTTGGGTATCATGAAGAGTCATGGCTGAAATAAACAGAAAATTTAAAAAAACAATATCTATTAGACAGGGATAAATATATTTTGCATACATAACATGAAATTAAGATAAAATAAGTACATCAAGAGTAAGTCCAACTCATCATAAAGAAAAAATATATCAGTTTAATAAAAATGTATAGACAAAATTACCTTGAGAATATTACCCCAATTCTTGTAGAGACCACAGTATCCAAGATGAGTACATCATTAAGAAAAGTAATATAATAAAGAGAAGGTAAGTATGTTACTTTTATCATCCACAGCGTTTTGTCCTCCATAAGATAATATTGTGTATTTAGGAAATATCTACCAGCTACCTTCACTCTCAGTAGAATAAGAAAAATGTAAAACATATACAAACATTTGTGGCTTTTTCAAAGAGTGTCCAAAAACTGGTTTTGGTCTACCATGACATACAGACATGAAAATAACTAGTATATTTTAAGTGATAATCCCACAAATATTCAACAAGGGTAAAGAGGCTATGAACTGTTAAAAAGAAATATGAACAAAAAATTTACTAAGAAATATACACATATATGTCTATAAAATTTTCCATAAAAACATTTTAAAAGAGTATATGGCCTATGGCCATAATACTTGGATGAAGTCAACACATAACAATCAAGCATAATAAATTGATTTTTATATTTCTAAATTTGTGTGATATGATGATTTCTTTCATTGACAAATACACCTTTTTTTATTCCCTAAATATATCATGTATTTTATACTATATGTACAAGGTAAAATGACTAAATAGAATGAATTAATGCACAAAAAAAGAATGAATTAACATAATCAGTTTTTCATATAATTATCAGTTTTGTTCTTACAAGGTATTGTATTCCTTCTAATAGTATTTATAAAGAATATAATACACTCACCATGTGGTAAAACAAAACTCTTGAACCTCTTATGTGCAATAAAAAAAAAAATGAGACTTTGACTATAATATCAACCCTACACAAAACACAGTACCTGGTGAGCAAAATTTTACTCACTAAATTTCTGATTTCCAGACTTCCACATGTGAATCAAATGTTCCTGCAACTTAATCTCTGCATGCCACATTTCACTTACTACAAAGTCCTGCATATATTTCTTATAACATTTTAAAAGATAAAATATTTTTACAATTGAATAATAATAGTATATAACTACAATATTTTTACTCATTTGATCTTTGATGGGCACATACATTAAGTCCCTAGCTTTAAACTGAAAATAGTATGTGCACTAAACACAAAAGCAGAGGTATCTCTTCAATTTTCTGATTTAATTGTTCATGGATACATATTTAGCACTGGCATTTCTGGATCTTTAGGTCATCCAACTTTTAATTCTTCATGTGTAGTGCTTGAGATTAACCCCCCAAATTCTATATCACTGAAATACAACACAAGTCTTTTTAAAATTGTTTGAGTCATGCTGTTTCTAAATTTCTATGACTTCCCTAAAACATGAAGTACTTTTGCATGGCCTCCCAATTGGCAAATATTACAAGGATGTAGCACTGTTCTTGCCTATTTTTATTTATTTAAAAGTTTTTTATACTTTTTTCCCATAATGGGCTATATAATCTATGATTGGCTCCTTTAATGAACAAATAAAAATAATACAGCAAATATAAACAAAGAGAAGCATGGCTTAATCCAAGTGACAAAAAAGAAAAAAAAAACATAAAGAACTGAAAACTAGGATACTGGCAGTTATGAATTACTCAAAGAAGACTAAATAATGGGGCTGGGGATGTGGCTCAAGAGGTAGCGCGCTCGCCTGGCAAGTGCAGGGCACTGGGTTCGATCCTCAGCACCATATAAAATAAAGTAAAGATGTTGTGTCCACCAAAAACTAAAAAAAAAAAAAAAAAAAAATTAAAAGAACACTAAATAACTATTTAAAGAAAGTTTAGACAGTGAAATTGAGACCAAAAATATTAATATAAATAAGCACAAATTGTGTATGTGAATAATTCTTTAGGAAAAAATGAGAGGAGCATTCCTAGTGTGCAAAGCTGAAATTCTACCAATATGGGAGAGGCTTACCAAGCAAAACCAAGTTTAAGACAAGTCTAAGCAACTTGTGAAATAGTGTAAAAATTAAAAACCTAAAGGATATATAAAGAGAAGTGGGATATATATATATAATATATATATATATATATATATATATATATATATATATATATATATATATATATATATGAATGAAAAGAATCTAAGCATGCCACAATAAAAAGCAATGATCCAGAAATTAAATCATTAATCAAAATAGAAAATAATAAGAAATATAGAAAACAACTTACAAAGTAGAAGTATAATGAATTTTTCAGTTCAAAATATTTATGATTATCAATGCAATATTGCAAAACACAAAACAAAAGAAAAAAAAATACTAACAGAATTGAATCTAAAGAAAGAAACTGCCAAGTCAGTTCCAGCAGAGAGCATGGAAAGAAACCAAGCATGATCTGCTCCTAGAGGCCCTATTTGTTTAAAGGTGGATAATGCCCCTCCCTTTACATCTCATCCTTTTGCACAATTTTGAATCAATAAGACACAGTTTTAAATAATGAAATTTCTCATAATCCTTTTGGACAAGATTTTGTTGAGTGAGCAAATTGTATCCTAATACTTGCCTTTTAAAACAGAAACAAACAAAGATCTAACCTCTCTCATATTAATATGCATTAAATATTGTTTTATTTACAGTTAATGTGCTCAATATACAACATAAAGTTAAATACTCAAAATTGGTCATCTGCAGTGAATAGACATTTTATTCACAAACATCCATTACCAAAAAAATTAGGTAATATATAAGACTCCATCTGACATGATCCTATGCCTTTGATCACATGGGGAAAAGCATAGACTGCTACACTTATGCCAACATCTCCTGTTTGGACTCTAGCTTGATGTATGAAATATAGCAATTATAAATGTTCATCAGGGACTTCACAAGCTGATTCCTAAGTTTCATTTAACCCTGGAAGAGAAGAGTCCCTCCAAACAAGAGAATAATCATTCTCCTCAAAAGAGGAGAAACGTTAAAAGAGGAACCCAAGATACTATAATTTCAGTTACTTGGGGTGATATAAAACCATTAGCAACCTCAGCTCAACAGGTGTTGGCTAAAATGAGGTTAGAATGTGCTCTAGGTAACTTTCTTACTGCTTTGATTGGTAAACCCACACAAATCTCTGTAAATGCTTTGGTCTTAGTAACAATGTTGCTCCGTTTCTGTACACCAGCTGTGGGAAATTCAGTACTGTCAGATCCTGGACTTCTACAACCCATTACAATATCTTGACTCACTTGGATGAAATTGTTACATACCTGCAAAAATGTCTCATGGTATTCATTGTTGTCTTAGCAGAATAACTGTGTCCTTACCATCCACATAGTATTTAATAGGTCACCATCCTGTGGAATTTATTCATAAAATGTCTATTCCTCTTGATAAAAACTCTGATGATTCAGTGAATCTTCTCTCTAAGGCAGAATTTGTTGCTTTGACATTCTCCTTAATGGGTTTTCCTGGATTAGCTCAACGGGCTTACAAAACTACTATGAAACTCGCCTATGCTACCATAAAAAGTATTAGTCATGCCTCCATGGCTGTTTAAATGCTTAATGAAGTACAAAAACATTTTCAAGCCATACTTGACAATCATGCTGCAATTGATTGTCTGTTATTGCTACATCATAAAAGATATCAGAAGTTTAATAAAATATGTTCCCTCAATTTCAGTGATAATAGTAGTTTTATTTAAAAAGAGTTAGATTAACTTAAATATATCATTAGTAAGGTCCAACAAGATGATGGATGTTTAGACTTGTTGGAATGGCTAACTTCATGTTTACTCAATTTCATCTGGGTCAAAAAATATTCATAGGTGAATGTTTACTGATGTTGGCACTTGCTGTTGTTTATGCCTGCACAAATTTGCCCCTACCAGCATTAAGGAGATAAGTAATATTATTTATTCAAAAGGCCTTAAAAAGGAGGTGGGGCTGTAGGTATTCTTACCTTGGAAATAGACAGGGTGATGGTAACTGGCACCCTGAGACCCACAATGTTAATGCCCAGCAGTTTCTCCCTGAAGCTATTAAGACAAATATACAAGTGCACTATCTAGTTTCTGTGGTAATGTCCTTAGGGAGAAGGGGCTCTATGTTTGTATTAACTGTACCTTATCTTGGTTAGCTAGCACTTGGGGTTAAAATAAGGCTGGGTTACAATGTATGAACGGTAACAGAAGCTATGTGATTTTGGGGTATACTATATGCAGCCAAGAAGAGGAGTGGCCAGTTTTTTTCTTTTTTTTCTTTTCAATGTGTGTGTGTCTCTCTCTTCTGTTTGCTTCTTTACAGGTTTCCTCACAAGAAGATTTGTAAGAGACCATGCTGGCCCTCACAACAAAAGGTAAGTTTTGGTGGTTAATATGAATAAACTGGGACATCAGTAAAGAAGAACACAAAGGACTACAAAGAATTTGAAAATGTAATAAATATAGGGCAGTATGTGTTCAATGATTACAATAAAAAGAAATAAACATAAGCTTCTGAAAATGTTTTCTGCTGAATAACTACTCTGTCAACATTTTTTAGTTTGGTTTTCTCCATTTGAACATCTCAACTGTGTCCCCTGCTATGTCTAGGCTACAATAGTTTAAATCACTAAATTATGTTAGGTACTACTTATCTAAAGTGAAGGATGTATAACACACCAAGAAAGAGAGAGATTAAAGAATAAAATAATATATATTAAAGAGTAAAATATCTGTACTAAAAATGCCCTTTTTCTTTGAAACACAAATCTGAAACTCATTCTTACAGAGAAGTTCCCAGAAGATATAACAGAAGTAAATTAAATAATAATTAGTAATTAAAATATTTAAAAGGAAATTAAACTTACCCAGGAAGGCAAAGTTTCTATAGTTCTCTAACATCACATCTTTATATAAGTTTTTCTGAGCAGGTTGAAGGCATTCCCATTCCTCTTCAGTAAAATCAATGGCTATATCCCTGAATGTTAACAGTACCTGAAATAAGAATAGGTAAATAAATAAACACATTGACCACATGAACATTTGCACAGTCTGTAATGTCACTGAAGTTGAAATGAGTGTTAGTAGACTATTATGTAGGTGGTGTTTTGGAACACAAAGATACCATTATCTACGTCTGCAGAAAAAGTGATTTAAGTTCAAAAAAGTATATATACTCCACATTTATGAAACACAATGTAAAACTCAGGCATTACCACAAAAATATATATTTTAAAATTTTTGTATCATGATCTAAATTATACATACTGTTTAGATAAGAAAATTATGGTAATTAAGAAAGGGAATCCTCAGATTCTAATTGTACAACCACTAATCAGACATTTACTAAAGTGTAAAATCTTATTTGTTATTTCTCTGATAAAGCTGGCTGGTCTTAATATGTAGTGAGATCTCTAGTAATTCCAATACGAATGGTATAAGAAAAATTTTGAAATGTAACAAGGTAGACAGACCACTTAATGGAAATATTGAATAGTGAATTTAAGTTCAAACATTTTATCATATTTGTGTATGTTATTAATATACAAAATAGCAACAACAATCCTGTTTGGATTTTCCTTTTTATAATTTTAACATTTTTTCACATACAAAATATGTAATATATATATATATATATATATATATATATATATATATATATATATATATATATATATAAACTTTGATTGATGTATATATTGTATGATGTTTATAATAGAATATACATATAGCTCTTCAAACAAATATAATTTTTTTTTTATATTTTATTGGTTCTTTCTAGTTCTACCTGATAGTAAAATCAATTTTTATGGTATGAAGCAGGCATGGAATATATCTTATCCTAATTAAAATCCTGTGCTTCTTGGTGACTATGATGGTAGGATTCACTCAGATATATATATATATATCTCCTTAATATTTTTATCCCCTTCCCTTTTATTTATTTATTTAATCATTATTTATTTATTCATTTATTTTACCATCGTGCAATCTACTGATCTTCTTTTCTTACCCTTCTTCATTTTATGAACTTTAGATTTTACATATCAGCAATAACTTTCAACCTTTGGTTTTAAAGAAATGGTTTGCTTTTTTTAGCATAAAATCTCCAGATTCATCTATTTCCTAGCAAATATTATAAAGTAGTTCTTTTATGGCTGATTAATAGTTTATTGTATACATAAGCAACAGTTTTTTATCCTGTCATCATTGAATGGATCCATTCATTATTGAATGGTTGGTTTTATAGCTTAGCTATCGTGAATTGTGTTGCTATAAACATTAATGTGGGTGTGTCAATGTAGTATGCTGATTTTATATCCTTCAGGTATATACAGTTAAGTCAAAAAACTGAGTTAAATTGTGGTTTCCTTACTTTAACAATATCTGTACAGGTTATTATCTTTCACTTAGACCCTCATACAGCTGCAATAATTGGAATTCATGAGGTTGAAAATAAAACATACAGAAAAAAATTAGTAAGCCATAAAATGATTAAGAATTTATTATCAAGTCATCCATCCCAATGAAAAGTAAATTTTATAAACTAAAAGTAAAGAAAATATTAAGCAAAAGAGCAAAATTAGAAGCTATTGAAGATGAACATAACACAGAGAGAGTTACCAATATCAATGTTGGTGCTTTTAAAAAGCAAATGGGCCAGGTCAAGTGATGGACAACTGTAGTTCCAGTGACTGAGGAGGATAAGGAAAAAGGATCATAAATTCTAAGACAATATTATATATAATATCGTCTTATATATATTGTATTGAGCAACATATTGAGGCACTTAGCAACTCAGCAAGACTCTGTCTCTAAATAAACTATATTTTAAAAAAAAGACTGAGGATGTGGCTTCATGTTAAGCACCCCTGGGTTCAATCTTCACTATAAATTTTTTTAAAAAAGCAGATACAATTTAAAAAGCATTAGCAAATTTGAAAATTCAACAAATAAAAATTATGTCAATTATGTAATACATAATTGCAAATATATGCATATATAATTATTTCTCACTTGATGGAAATACACTCTGAAAAATTTATCAAAAGAGTATTCTGCAATTGTTCAATTCTCTGAGTGTAATGACAAGAATCTAGATGGTATAGACTAGTACATGGCTAAGACATTTGCTATATCCACTGTTGTACATAAAGTCTACTGCTGACCAAAATACCATGATGCCACATGATTGATGTTATGAAGTTAAATCAATCAGGGTAGACCTCATAATAAAATAATTGGTGGAATTACAGAAAACAACAACAACAATAAAACTCTTGGTAAGTCTCTTGTTATTTAGGCAGTGATACATAATGAAGATTACAGTGCAGGGAAGAGGAAAAATGGCTTTCATTCCAAAGAAAGATGCTAGGATATTGGGAAAACAGTGTGATAATAAAATGCTATTTTATCCCTTCACTCATAAAACATAACAACTTATTTTGACACATTAAATGCTGAATATAAGTTATTAATAAATAATACTGAAATATATAAGAAAGTACAAAGCTCAAAAGTTTACATACAAAAGATAGGGTGCATATGGTGTTTCACACTTGAAATATCTTCTATTATGGAGTCTAAGGCATGAAACTCAAAATTTAAGGCCAACTGAAGAAATTGAGCAAACCCCATCTGGAAATAAAATTTAAAAGAGAGCTGAGGATATGCTCAGCAATAGGACACTTTAGTTGAATCCCTAATATCACAAAAGAAAAAAAAATAGTTTTTTGTTTTGAAAATTATACAATATAATATGTTTAAACTTATGAATTACAAAATGTTAATATAAAAAATCTATTCATCAAATTATTACATTAAAAGGTGCAAAAGTGACAAGGTAAAAAAAAAAACTAATTTCCTCACATATAATCAAACACTTATAAGAGGAAAGAAAAAATAAAATATTGCAAAAGAAAAGCAGAATAAATTCTTGAAGAGCCACTTTAAAAACGATATATCTAAGTGTTCAATAATCATTAAAACTCAAAATCTTTAGAAATTAGGTAACATTGAATAAAATCACATCATATAGATGAATTAAATAGTATTGATGAATATGTGGAATAAATGCATTCACAAAAGAGGAAAATAAAAATTTAAGCTTTTATTATCCATTTGTAGAAACTGTTTTGTAATCAAATGTATATGATACACCCACACAAGAAACAGAGTCTAAAATTACAGCGACTGTACATATGAGAATACAGCCATATTTTCCAGAGTTGAAACAAAGGGGCATGGTTAAAGAGGAAGAAATAATTATTAAATTTTATAAATAGTAAACTCTAGAAGCTAGAATTTTTTGATGTATCACATCCAGTTTGACAAACAGTATAAAATACCATGTATGTTTTATGCTGATGTCACATGAATATTGCATTTCATATGCAAGCATATTTAAAAAAGGAATATGCAATATTTAAGAAAATAAAAATACAGAAAAAGCACATAAAAGACTCAAATATTCAACATGTTTACAAAGAAAACTATTATAAAAATGGCCATTTTCCCTAATTTAAACTATAATAATAACTGGTCAAAATTTTACCATGATTTACTTTTTGTTAAAGAAGAAATCAAAACAAAAACTTCTAAAATTCTCCTGGAAATTTAAATGTATATAAAATTAGCCAAGAACTCTCTCATATATAAGAGCAAATGTACTAGTGATCATTAACTGACACTAATACATGTTATAATATTACAATAGTGTAGTAATTTTAAGATAAAGAAATCACAATACAGAAAACTACATAGGGTAATTCACATGTATGCAAATATCATTTTATTGTTAAGTCTTGTAAGTATATAAATCAAAACATATCAATAAAAGTATTTAATGTGAATGAATGCTACAATCCAACCTCAAAGTAGATGTTAGAACAAGAGACACAGATCACAAGTAGGGACTTGTGTGCAGAATGTGTGTAACACTGGAATTATACACAAGCATTCACCAAACAGCAGATATAAAGAAAGATAATTTTTAAAAAGATAAAATAAAAGCAGAATACAAACCTCCCTCCATTTATGGATACACCAAATAAATATATACTCCTGTATTGAGTCCTTCTTAAAACTGTAAAGGAATTAGAGGCACACATGTTGGAAAACTGAAAAAAAAAAAAAAATCTACCAAGAGATGAGTAGAATGCACTTGAGCATCATCCTGATTTGAGCAATAAGCCATATTACTAGAACAAAATGCCCAAATCCAGTGTTAATAGGAATAAAGGAAGACTGATTTGGGTTTGAAATACAGCATATTTAACTCTAAATTTCCCATAGTCTAGCACAGTGTTTCCTTCTTCCATATCCATAATTGGAGTACTACTTACTCTTCCACTTTTTGAGAGTAAGCCATTCTAACAGCTGTGCTCAAGCTGCAGAAGATCTTATAGTTGGCTGGTGTACTAAAATTCTGATGCAAGCTTTTTAGATTCCAGGTTTGAATGCTAATTTATCTGTATACACAGAGGAAGGAACAAGATGTATACGAGTATCAACTCCAGGGGGAAAAAATGTAAGTGGTTTTCTAAGGCCATGCAAGATCCATGAGCTTTTTTCCATTAGACCAGAGTGGAAGAGGTGTTAAATCTTAAGGGAACCTTTAATTCCTTAGAGGGATTTGCCAACATTCTCTAAAAATGCAAAGAGCTGTTGCTGACAGTTGAACGTTTATCTAGACAGTACCAAAAAATTAACAGGGAAATACAGACCACCACTGAAATCCAAAGTGGCAGTTTAGCACTTCCTGAGCTCTCTCACCCAGCTCACTTCAGTAATAATACCAGACCTAACCAATTCTTTCTGTAAGTAATTTGTCCCGATATTAACTTTTTACATTCAATGGACTATATCTGAAACCTCAAAGCATTGAAAGCACTGGCAACTGTGCAGGTGCTAATCTCCCTAGATCAAAAAGGAGTGGTTTCACATTGGTGTGCAAACATTGTAATGAGCTAAAATCTCTAATATTAATGAAGAAAATTGTTAGAATCACAGATCCCTCTTTATTTTAAGGTGTACATCAATTTTTTTCCAGTGAGCGTAAGGCACCCTGGAATCTAAAAAGCTTGCATCCGAATTTTAGTGCACCAGCCAACTATAAGATCTTCTGCAGCTTGAGCACAGCTGTTAGAATAGCTACTCTGAAAAAGTGGAATAGTAAGTAGTACTCCAATTATATGAATATGGAAGAAAGAAACACTGTGCTAGACTATAAAATTAGTGAAAACATTTTTAAAAAAATGGAAGTTGAGAGTTCTCTCAGTTACTTCTTTGACAAACTAAACCTTCTACATTTATACTGCTCTTGAACAAGAAAGGCCCCAAGTACTGGTCTGGGCTTACAAGAGGCATTAGATGTGCCAGCTGTGGGTTCCTCATATTACATAGTTCTGAAACACAGTTCCAGGAAAATACTAGAGTATGGAATGAGAATGCTCTCATATACATTCCACAAAAGGAAATCAGAGCATAAAAACACTCTGAAAGGTGGTCTGCCCTTGGAGACACAAAGGAAGAATAGAAACACATGATTTTGCCAAGATCAAGGGATTCTTCTTTACTTTTCAATCATGTAAAATGCCCATAAACAACAACAACAACAAAAATTTTGCTTTTGATTTTTTTTTTTTCTATGGTACTGGAGATTTGAAACAGGAGCATGTTAATTCTGGGCTACATACCCGGCCATGTATTAAAATTTTGAGACAGGTTTTTCTAATTGTCTAAGTTACGGATGTTTACCTTGAAATTGCAATCTTACTGGCTTAGCCACTTGAGTCTCTATAATTAATATGCATGTATCATTGTACCCAGAGAGAGAAAAAAATACTTTAAAAGTCTCATCCAGTTTTGTTATAACAATTGAAAATACCGTGTTCATTTGAAATATAATATGGGTAAAGTAACTGATAATACTGCAGAACAGTAACTAATAATACTGGGAAAGGGGGAAGTTGTCATTGAAAAGGAAGTGTATCAAGAAGCTAGGAATTAAACCAGAGACTCTGTGTCTACTAGAGTAAAATGCAGGCTTTAATCTTCATCATGTGGAATTATGCCCCAATTTCCTTAATAAGACACCTATAACACAAGAATTAAAACAGATAATCAATAAATGGGATGGAATCAAACTAAAAAGTTTATTCTCAGCAAAAGAAACAATCTGTGAGGTGAAGAGAGAGCCTACATCCTAGGATGAAATTTTACCCCTCATACATCAGATAGAGCACTAATCTCTAGGGTACATAAAGAACTCAAAAAGCTAAGCAAATAATAATAATAACAACAACAACAACCCAATCAAGAAGTGGGCCAAGGGTCTTAACAGAGAATTCTTAGAAGAGAATATACAATCAATCAACTTTTTTCTATATATCTGATTGGTTATGGTGCTCCCTTTACAGGGCCAAGCATAGTTCTGTTTCAGTTTCTAAGGAAGGGAGACATGAGCAAGAAGTATTCTCAACTCTCCTTTATAAATTATCAAATACAATTTTCTACGTCATTTTCTAAACATAGCTGGACATGGGAAATATAGGCTTGGAGCAGAGAACATTTTTTATTAGAAACACTGTGTAAAAGAAAGACAATATATATATATATATATATATATATATATATATATATATATATATATATATATATATATATATATATATTTGCATCACATTGAACCATAAGAGAAATGGAACCTGGAATTCAGAAAAGAAAGATTCAAACTTTTATACTTGTGAATGTGGATGACATGGATGCCTAAAGTGAAAAGGTTATTACAAGCTTTTGAAAAAAAATTCATGTGAGTAGCAGATAATTGTTAACCAATTGGAATCTGCACAGTGTCTTCCAGGGGCTTTGTCAGCTGTGTACCACAGAACATACAGGTATTCATAGCCCCATGGAGAGCATTATTCATCTGTGCCCTCTAAAATTATTCCCATAGTAGAGATGAAAAAACATGGGTATCTGGATACTAAATGGCAATTCACCAGCCCACAGAAAACTACCCAGAGACAGAACTGTAGAAATTTCTTCAAAGACCATCAATGTATTGTTAGCTCCTGACACAGGGATGTCAGTCTGGGGAAATATTATTTTCTCTCCATTTTGAAGAGAGTGCATTGAGAATACATTTCAGGGCAACATAAATACTTTTTTTTTTTTTTTTTCATGTTAAGAAACTTTTCAGAAACAGAGCTCACAAGACAGATTTCTTAGAAGGGTAAATGCCTGGAGATTACAAAATGAAAAAAAAAACACATCAGTGGCCCTGAGTGACTCAGTAAGGAAATAAATCTAAAAGGCTTATTAGAAACTGAAAAGAAAAAAAAAAGTAACTATTTCTAAAAATAAATATGTTCATTAGTTGCTGTCTCCACCACATATCATTAAGTAAACAACAAATTATGTATGAATATTTCTAGGATTGGCCAAATTGTATTCCATATGATTTTATATTAAACCCCAAAATCCAGAAATAGAATTCATGATTCACTGCCAAAAATATTACAGAAAAAAATTTTTTTAAGGAGTGGATGTTTAGTGAATATGTCATTGAAGAATTTTATTACCATATGAGTTTAAAGAAATTTATTCATTTTCCTGCAGCCATAGTGTAGATCAATTTCTTATTTAATTTTCCCATAGTAATTAACAAAGATAAGCCCTAGAATCCACTTTAAATAACCTACCCTTACAATCATACAAGAAACTTATAATAAATGATGAGTAAAAACAGTCAATTTAAAAAAATAATTTAAACCTTTTTCTTTTTCCTGAAATCAATCTCTAGCTGCATTTTTGGATCATTTTCTCATCTTTTAAGCCAAAAAGATATAAAGGACAGAAGTTTGAACTGCAAATTTATACATGAGACATGTTTATTAACTATAAAAATTCAAAATCTTTAGAAATTTAATAAATCCAAAATAAAAACCCATCATGGGAAAAATTAAGTAATATTGATGAACATTTAAAACAAATTAATAATCATTAACTCAAAAGGAGTGTAAATTAGTACCTATTTGTGGAAACTATTTTGATATTGAATATACATGATACTCCCCATCACAGAGATTTACTGAAATTAGAGCATATGTGATCATGATAACATATAAGTATGCAATGGTACTCACCCAAACACTTGAAGCCTAAGGGCATGGCACAATACAATATACATCTTGGAAGAGATAAATAATAATCTGTAGGAAAAATGGTCACTAGGGCCAGTCTCATTTCATAATATATCCAGTTTAAAAAAGAGCATAAAACACTATGTATAATTTTTACATAGGTACCTGATGCAAGTGGTATTTCACATGTGTACATTTTTAGAAACAAAATATGTAGAACTTATGAGAAAATAAAAGTCACAAAAAGCACATAAAACACCGAATTATACATCCCATGTATAGATGATAAAACTAATCATTATAAAGGTGATAATTTTCCTTCAAATTAACCCACAATATATCTCACCAAAATTGCTATGTACAAATATGAATATATCACAGTGAAGTCTACTTTTATTTCTATTCTATAAAGCAATAATTAAAATAAAACTATAAATAAATATATGATAGAAGAAGTAGGAGAATAAGGAAAGGGGAACTACTGGATATTGAAGGGGAGCAAATTATATTCCATATATTATGGTTATGTCAAAATAAACCTGACTATTAAATACAACAATGATGCAATAATAATAAAGAAAAAAAAAAAAAAAGCTTTACTTTAAGTAAGAAACCAAAGCATAAATTTTCAAAATTCATCTACAAAGTTATATGTAACTTTAGCCAAAAACCTTTTCAATTATAAGAGCAACAAAAGAACTCATCATGACCTACTACTATTCATATATATTGTGAAATTATAATATTACAATAATCATCAAAGCATCGCAATATAAATAAGATCCCCATGTGAATGCATATGTATGTAAAAACAGTATGTTTTATTGTAATAGCAAATTCTAGATAAATCAAACCATAACAAAAATAATCTCAGCAACGTAGATAGGACCTTTCTCAAAATAAATTTATACATCTTAGGGCTCTTTACTGGTGAATAGTCCTTGCTTCCCCAATGCTGAAGTATAACACCAGAGAAGTGCGCCCAGGCAAGTTTAGAGTGGAAAGTAGAAGCTTTATTAAAGGACAGCAGAAAAGACTTCTCCCCAGAGGAAAAAGGGGACCCAAGAGGTGGAATCCATGAAAGGGTTTTTTTTTTTTTTTTTTTTAACTAAGGTCTTTTTAGCTTTTTTATAGCTAAGGTCTTCCTTCAGCTATCCTGCATTCCTGTCACATTGCTGTCCTTTGTTCTGTTATCTTGCAGTGATGGAATGTAGGTGGGAAGGCCCAAAGTGTGGGGGACAGGTGGGCTGAAGGAGTTATCTGGGCAGGAAGGGCTTTTGGATTACCATCTCCATGTTTGCTGTGAGCTGCTTCATTAAAATTTCCTTGGGATGGGCTCAGGGCCTTGGGACATTTTCAATTCCCCTTTTCCTTGACTCCATTCTCGATATGGTTTTCATTCTTGATTTTATTGAATATTAGACCCAATTTACCTAACTACACTAACTACCTATCTGTAAATCTGGCTTCACTACCAAGGATATGGCTAAGTAGTACAGTATCCCTCAGTTCACCTAACTTTAACAAAATAATAACAATGAAGAAAGTAAAAATAAAAGAAAGTCAAAATGAAAATTAGCTGGCTCAAGAGGAAATTAGGTACCCGAAAATGACAGCTCCTCTCCTGAAGAAAATGGCCCTTGGAGATTTGATTTTGATAATTATTCCACCTGTCAATCTCCAGCATCTGGGCTGCAGGAACACACCTGCCACATAGTATTTTATGCAAGTGCTGAGGATGCCCTTTGAGCATAAGGAAGGCAGCAAAGAGTCTCTGCCATTGACATGTTCCCCACCTGGTTGGCCAGAAGGACTGAGGACATAGTGGCCCAGTGGAGGACTTAAGCCTGCAGACTCCAGAGACTGCCCAGAGTCCCAATCTGCTAGCTCCTGTTTTCAACACAGCCAGTCTTGTGGTTCCAATAGTCTTTCTGCCCCAGCCTCCCTTGCTAGACCAATGCACACTCACCATTGCCTGGTTCTCAGGAGTAGGGCTACTTGGGATCCTCAGTTCCTGCACAGCAGAACAACCTGTGACTCTGAAGGGTGAGATTCAAATGGAAAAAATGGAGGATTCCAGAGATAAGAAGTGAAAGCCCACCCTCCTCCTCCCTGATGACACATAGGATTGCACAGTTCCCACAAAATGCTCTTGATTGGAAGGAGCTTCAGATCATGAACATTGAATGTGAGAGAAGTGAGCCCTTTTTTTGAGTGACAGGGAATATTATCCAATTCAGGCATGAATAAGGGCTAGAATCTCAGGTCGTTGAGTGCTGCTTTTTTTTTAATCTGAGAAATGTTATTTTAAGGCAAGGTTTTTTTCCATAAGTGGGAACTAACCCAATCAACAGAACATTTTCATTTAAACTTACATATAAGGTCATTTCAGTTTATGGATTACATACGCTTGTATATTATTCAGGAATTAATATAAAATAATGACAATAACTATCAAATTTTATTTAATTTTTTTTTTATCTCTGTTCTTTTTAGGTGACAGATTGAACTTTGAACTGGGAAGAAGCCCCCTAAAGTAAAAATGCCCAATAAAAACAACACATAAGGGGCTGGATTGTGGCTCAGCAGTAGAGTGCTCACCTCTCATGTGCAAGACCCTGGGGTCAATCCTCAGTACCACATAAAAATAAATAAGTGAAATAAAGGTATTGTGTCCAATTACAGCTTAAAAAAAATACATAAAAAAAACATAAGGTACAAGGTGAGAAACCAACCTCTACCTCAGAGCAAAGACTGTCCAAGGAAGGGGGCATGACTCTTGTCCTTGCAAAGACCCACAGAGCACTCCTAGGCTCATACCCACCCTGCTGCATTGTTTATCTACAAATAACAGGAGAGATCTGCTGTGCCTGGTGTCCCTGACTCAGTCAGGCTAGGTGGGGATCCATAGCAACCCCCTAGCAGCCACCAATCAGCATGAGACAGGGAAAATACCTGAGATGCTAGATGACCTTCCCAGTACTTTATGGTGGTTGATAACATTTTGGGAAATCATATAGTTCAGCACATACTCCCCTCAAAGCCTAAGCCAATCAGTTCAAATGAATCCCCATCTTGTACTAACCAATCACCCTTACCCAACTTGTTCCCACCAGTGAATGTGCTAATCATGTTTTAGAGTTCTTTATGATTTTCCCAAGGTGTGTGATGATTTGCTAAGAGATGCTATGATGTATGTGGGGTACCTGCCTTCCCCAAAGAGTTATAAAACTGCTGCAAACCCCGGGCTCAGGGCCTCTAAGCCACCAGTTGCTGTGAGTGTAGAGGACTGAGCTAGCTTGCAATAAAAACCTCTTTGGTACTTACATCAATCTTGGTCTCTGGTGCTCTTTTGGGGGTCCCGCATTTGAGCATAACAGTCTCTCCTGAAACCCATGGGAAAAGATGACAGCACTCCAGTTCTATAGGGCTGCAGTTTCATAGCACAAAAAGTTGCAAAAGCGGGGTGACTTGAGAACTTCACGGATAACAGGGTTTTGACAAGCATAATACAAAGGCATGTAGTAGGTTAATGGTCTAAATGGTTTAGCACTTAGGGAGTAAATTTAGATCACAACATCAGAATTTATGATGCACCACTAAAGTTTCAGAGTGAGTTGTTATTTGGTCAGGGAAAGCCAGAATTTATGAGTCATCACTAAAGTTTCAGGGAGGGTTGTTATCTCATCAGGGAAAACCAGACATGGGTGAGTTCAAGGCACTGGTAGGCATTTCAAGCAAGTTTACAAATCATGGTAATTTATAATGAAGCAGAAATTAACTTTTCATGCCTTTGTGATGAGATGGCTTCCAATCTTAAAAGGAAATTAGGCTGTATTTTTCACTTGCTATAGCCATAGCTTTCAAAGTATATGTTTCATACTTTAACAAGTATGAGAATTAAATTATTAATATTAATTACTACTAATTTTCTGCAGCCTATGCAGTACTGTTGGAATGGCTATTATAAAAATCTAAAATTGTTATGTATTGTGGCATATGCCTGAAATTCTACAAGCAATGAAAAATGACACAGGAGAATTATTAGTTCAAAGACAGCCTCATTAACATAAAAGGCTACAATCAACTTAATGAGAGCCTGTCTCAAAATATAACATAAAAAAGAATGTGGATGTATCTCAGTGGTATGCACCCCTGGGTTCAATACTCAGCACCAAACCATACAAAAACCAAGCAAATATCTCATAATTAATAGGGATTCCAGGGTACACAAATATGTAAAAATGTTGGTGACAATATAAATTTAATAAATATATTTTTATAAAAGTGTTAAGGTTCTTTAAAAGGCCAAAATAAAAATGCCACATAATCCACTAGTAATAATTTGGGGTAGCAGTGCAAGGTTGTACATGCCTGTACTCCCAGTGGCTTAGGAGGATAAGAGGTAGAAAACTAGAGGTTTATTCTCAAGTTAAAGACCAGCCTCAAGAACTTGGCAAGGTCTTAAGAAACTCAGTAAAATCCTCTCTCAAAAATACATAAATAAATAAAAGTGTTGGAGACTGGGTATATAGCACACTGGGTAAAGTGCCCTGGGGTTAATCTCCAGTATTTAAATAAATAAAAAGATATAAATAATAGTTCTTGGTAAAAAAAAAAAAAAATGCCATACAATCCAGTAATAATAACTCAAGGTATATATGTAAAAAATTTGAAATCCTTTTGCTAAAGATATTGCCACATGTCTATTTTTATTGTATCTTTATTCACAGTATCTAATAAAAGGAAACAAATAAAGTACCTTTTAGATAGAAAGTATATCAGAAAATGCCTTCCAGCTGCAAAGCATCCAATTAGTCCATCCCTTCAGAAGCTGCACTCTTAAAATTCAAACTGGTCCCTAGAAGGCAAGACTCAGAGAGTGGTGTTTTCTAAATACTCCAAAAAATTTGGAATCTCTGGGAACCTTGTTTCAGATATTCTAAAACTCAGAACTAGGTCATATGGGAGGTCAGAATGAGAACACAAGACATAGTAAATTCTTTAATGGGGAATCTTAACTCAGACACTGTCATAACCAAAAGCAGTGTTGGAGATAAAAAATAGATTCTGTTTCACTGATTTCTGGGTTATGGATTCAAATCCAATATATATTAGAGAAAAAGTAAAGGCTAGTGGTTAAAATCTACGTAAAACAGGTATTAAAAATGTACCAGGGGCTGGGTGTGTTGGTGCAAGCCTGTAATCCCAGTTGCTGAAAAGGCTGAGGAAGAAGTATCAAAAGTTCAAAGCCAGCCTTAGCAGAAGTGAGGTGCTAAGAAACTCAGTGAGATCCTGTCTCTAAATAAATTAAAAAAAAAAAAAAAATCCTGGGGATTTGACTTAGTAGTCAAGTGTTCATGAGTTCAATCTCCAATATGCCCCATAAAAAATGTACCAGTGGGCTGGGGCTGGGGCTCAGTAGAGCTCACTTGTCTGGCACATGTGAGGCACTGGAATCAATTCTCAGCTCCACATATAAGTAAATAAAATATAAGGTCTATCAACAACTTTATATATATAGTACCAAGATATTGACATGGACTTTGATCTAATTTGCTGTGTACTTTAGCCCTTACGATTGAAGTTGGCCAGGCATGGTGGTGCATGCCTGTAATATCAGCTGTTTACAAGACTGAGACATAAGGATCATGAATTCAAAACCAGTCTCATCAATGGTGAGGCACTAAGCAACTCAGTGAAACCCTATCTCTAAGTAAAACACAAAATAGGGGTAGGGATGTGGCTCAGTGGTAGAGTGCCCCTGACTTCAATCGCTGGTCTCCCCCCCAAAAAAATGGGGCTGAGTAAATAGCTCAGCTTGTAGAGTGCTTGCCTTCTAAGCATGAGGCCCTAGAGTCAGTCCCCAATACAGAGAGAGAGAGAGAGAGAGAGAGAGAGAGAGAGAGATTGAACTTGCATGTAATTTAAATTCAAGTTAGTCCCACTTTTATTTTTTCCTGCCACACCAGAAGAAAAGAGTATCCTGAAATGTTTGGCATGTTTCTGTGGGTTATTCATTTATTTATTTTTATTTACTTATTTTTATGTTGTGTTGAAGATGGAACCCAGGACCCTGCACGTGCTAGGTGAGTGCTCTATCACTGAGCCACAACCCCAGCCCCTTCTTTTTTTTTTAATATTTATTTTTTAGTTCTTGGCAGACATAATATCTTTGTTTGTATGTGGTGCTGAGGATCGAACCCGGGCCGCACGCATGCCAGGCAAGTGCGCTGCTGCTTGAGCCACATCTCCAGCCCAACCCCAGCCCCTTCTGTGGGTTATTTTAATAAAATGGTCTGACCATAAATAGATGAACAAACAAATAAATTAATAAATAAATAAACCCTCATTGATGACCCATTACAGTTTTTAAAAATCCTTAAATGGGACACATAAACCTCATTTAGGAGAGATTCATTCTTTTTAATGTCACCTAATTTTATTCTGCTTTCTTCTCATGTGAAAATCTCAGAATGAGAAATTAAAATATTTTAAAAATGCCCTCCAGTTCTTGAAGAAAAACATTAAGAATGATGCATACATTTGAAATAAAACATGGGAAAATAATGATTAATAATGCTGAAAGTGGAGTTTTGAGATGAACCAAAATTTCTCAGTTTGCCAATTGAATCTGGGTGCTTGTCTCATAAATTTTGAAGAAAAAAAAAATCTATTTAAGCAAGAAGAAATAGAGCGCCCAACATGTGGTATGAGGAATGATATCAGAAAAAAAAAAAATTCATTTTTGTGTGCCATCTTAGAAGTTTACTCATGGTTTTGGGCAGAACACCAGTTAGCCACCAGGTGTGTTTGAGTGAGGCCCATTATCCACATTACATGGTCATTATACTATCTATTCTATTTTATGCTTTTTCTCTGTGAACAGAGAACCCTAGTTTTGGATATGTGAACAGAGAGCTAGAAAACTAGGGGTGTATTCTGAGACCTATGGAGAGCTAAACTGAAGTTCTGGATTTCAGATGTCTGTTCTGGATTTGAGATACTGCTTCCCCTACATTTAAAAATCTCGGGACTCATGAAGAGAATGAGTTAAAAGCCAGCATCATCAAATTGTGAGGCCCTAAGAAATTCAAAGGGACCCTGTCTCTAAATAAAAATATTTTTTTAAAAAAGGGGTGGGAATGTGAATCAGTGGATGAACACCTCTGAGTTGAATTTCTGGTACCAAAAAGAAAACAGCACACACACACACACAATAAATAAATATATAAATAAACAAACAAACAAACAAACCCTCATGAGTAACAAGCCCTAAAATCAGCAGCCTCTCTCATGCATGAGTACAACAAATGGATTTTGGGTTCTCCTGATGATCATCTCAGTCTTCTCTATGCAACCTGGACTCATGCTGGACTCCTGGGACATGGAAGCCCACAAAGGGCTTTAGGAAGAAGATGAAGGCACTGGGCCCCAGCGCACGGTGGCATCAGGCTTTGTGTGTGTGTGTGTGTGTGTGTGTGCGCGCGCGCACGCACACACACGCGAGTGTGTGGTCTGCATGTGAGTGAGTGAGCGCACTCCCCCATCCTCTCTCCCCGCCAGAACCATGTTGGGCAGGTCGGTTCCAGCCGAGACCAGGAGCCGGGCCAAAGATGATGTCAAGAGGGTCATGGCGGCTATCGAGAAAGTGCGCAAATGGGAGAAGTGGGTGACTGTGGGTGACACGTCCCGAATCTACAAATGGGTCCCTGTGACGGAGCCAAAAGTTGAAGTGTGGCTCCGAGGTCACCACCCCAGAGAACAGCACCTCCCCGGGATGATGGACATGCACGAAGATAACAGCCACCAGAGCTCCCTAGCAGATGCCTCCCCCATCCAACAGGAGAACAGCAGCAACTCCAGCCCTGCACCAGAGCCCAACTCCACCATGCCCAGCGGCGGCACAGAAGCCAAAGTGGACGAGGGGAAGGAGCACCCTGGGGCCAAAGCCGCTTCTGATGAGTAGAACTCAGTCTTGGATGGAAAACTCGATGAACAGTTCAGAGAAAGTAGAACGGCAGCCGTCAGTCGGGGCTGGCGGCAGAGATGTCCACGATCTCTCAGGATTTGGAAGGAGTGCCACCCTCTAAACAGATGAAGCTGGAGCCTCTCAACAGAACTCGGAAGAGACGTAGACAGGGAGCTTGCTCCTCCGGCTCACCCTAGAAAGCGCTGTGAGCGCCATTCCTCTTGGGCCCGAACAGGACTCCTAATGTTTCAAGTTTACCAAGTGCAAATCCAAGAAAACCCAGAACGGCGAACTTCTCAGACACTGAAGAACTCTGCTGTGAAGCGAAACACCCGAACCCCGAAGCGGCTGTCCTGGGAGGCGGGCTGACCGCTCAGGAGGGTCCACACTGTCTCGGAAGCCAGGGTCACATTGGTGTTGCTGCTGTTCCCCCCCCCCCCTTCTCTATTTATGGATATCAGCTATTGGAGGGTGGTACCCATCAGGAATTCACTTTTCTGTCGGGGTCTGTTCACTGTTCTACCAATTCCTTCCACTTTCTTTTATTGTGCCTTGTGCCCTTGAGGTGACCTCTGGCATTTCCTGGTTGTTTTGCATCTCCCTTTACAAAGTGCCCTCTCAGTCCGGATGAGGCAGCGGCCACAACCTTCCTCGCCCTGCTCCTTCCTGCCCAGGACTGCTGTGGAGTGGGCAGGCTGGAGCTGCAGGACAGTAGACACTCCTAAGCTGGCCCAGTTTTGGAAGGGGGGACTTGGGCCCCCTCTGAGCCCTGGGTGGGGTGGGCACCAGCCTCCAGGACTCCAGGAATTATAGGTGCCAGGGCCCAGTCCTCAAGGGCTGGCCTCCTCGGGTCCAGGCCATGCCCTTACCTCCTCAGGGCCTTGGGGGCTGGGTATTTCCAAGTTCCCAGCAGCCCAGATGGACATGCAAAGCCCTTAGATTTTTCTGGCACTTCCACCCTCTTGCCCCTACTGTCACCACCACCTCCGTCACTGCTTCCTCCTGGACCTCCGAAGACCAAGTGGCTTCTCTGGCTGACTGCGTGTTTGTCTCCTTAAGAGGATAGCAGGGCCAGGAGGTGGGAGCAGGCAGCAGGAGCAGCTGGTGCTGAACTTTTTCACGGGATGTTGCTTGGATTTCAAATCCATAGAAACCTGCTGCCCTCTGACCAGCCCCCCACCCCCATCCTTTGCCTCCCCCAGCCCCAGAGGCAAGATTGCAATCGGAGGAAACCCACTCACTTCTGCAAAATGTTCTGACTCCCAGAGTCGACAGTTGGATGGAATCTCATTCCCAGGACATTTATGCCACCAGGGATCAGGCCTTGATGGTTGGGCCTTAAAGGCCAGAATCAAGGCACCAAGGAATTGGAAAGATTTGCACACCCTCCAGAAAGGAGCGACTGAATTCCCCTCCCTGTGAGCGGCCTGCGCTGGGAGGGTCCTCTCAAAGCAGAGATGCCCCCTTGGATGAACTGCCTAGCTATTGAGTTTTGAGGCCTGGTTTGCTCTTAATTAACATACGGACTCCTCAGACCGTAAACCTTTTCCTCAGCTTTCTTTACTGCACTGGAGTTCTGACTCCCTTTGAGTTGTGTGTTACTAGGGGGTGGGAGGGGGACTTCGGGTTTTGTTGGGGGTTTTTGTTTGTGTTTGGGCTAATTGGTGCATATTCAGGTACCACTGTGACATGTGGATCTTTCTCCCGACCACCATGGGAAGTGTCTGCCAGGTTCCAATTTCTAAGAGTTTCTGAGGGTGAAGCTCCTATTGTTTGTTGTTGTTGTTGTTTTTGTTGTTTTTAAGGGAGCATATACATTTCCTGCACTTCAAGAAGAATCAAAATGTTCTTGAATTTCAAATACCTCATGCAAAATGTCTCCTGAAATAAGGGAAGGAAAAAAAAAAAAAAACACTTTGAAAAATCTTAATGTTGAAGTGAGCAATGCAGAAAGGTTCTGTTTAAAAAAAAAAAAAAAAATCCTTGTACTTATCACTTTTGCCCCTCAGGCGGTCAGTTCTGCTGAGAACTGTGTTCTGCGCCTCAGCGTGGAAGTGACCCCAGGTGCCACCTCTCAATGTATCTCAAGGCGGCTTCAACTTCAGATCCTGTAGAGTTAGAGTAACGTTTTTTCTTTGCAGCAAAGCTCCATTTTGATGAAAGATGAATCTGGATATTTATTTCTGTTTTGGAAAACCGGAGAGGTTACAACCCAGACAGCTGAAGGAGACTCCAACAGTATCCATGGAGACAGGAAGGCAGCCAGGCCTCCTCTGCTCACGTGGCCTCTCTGGACAGGCGAGGGGACCCAGCCCGGTGGAGGATGAAGATGTCCACGGTACCAAGGCTGTCATTAGTTTTTCTCTGAAGTGCCTGAAGGTAGGAATGGGCCAGCAGTTGGGACCAGCTGGGCCCTGCCAAGGCCACGCCACACAGAGTGCCAGCGGCCCTGCACTCCACGCTGGCCGGAAAGGCCTTCCCTGTGGCATGGTTAGACTGCAGAAATCCAATGTGCTTCCTTCCCCAGGCAGTCTGCTCCTCGGAGCTGCTGCTCCCCACCCACCCTGCACCCCTCGCCCTCGTCCCCACCACGGAATCTAAGACCTTTTAGCCAGCGGAGCCAGGGGTGGGGATCCTAAGCGATTGCCTGAAATGGACATCAGGCCCCGTGGCCTAATGGGCTCCCAGGGCAAACTTAACTCCCCCACAAAACTTGAAGGTGGGGGAGCTGGGCTACACATTCCACAAAGTGCTGGCACTTACACCCATAACCCGGAAGGCTGATGACGGATTCATACGGGTGGTGACCTCCCATCATCAAAAGGTGTCATGGTTTGGAATGTTCATGATGGCCGAGGACCTGGTTAGAGGTATAAAGATCCTTTTTTCACCGTTACCTAATTTTCCCCCCTCTTAAATGATTTTCTTCTTTGGTGTGTGGTACAGCAGTATAATTTTCACTCATTTATTCCATCAGTAGATGATTTGTACAATGTACAATGGTTCATTTCAGAAAGTAAAAAAAAAAAAAAAAAAAAAAAAATTCAAAAAAAAAAAAAGAGAGAAGCTGAAAACACCATACAATAATGAAACAACATGCCCAGGATTTCAACTGCTGATCTAAGCCTCACTAGACTAGTAAGAGGGAGGTGAAGGCTAAGCTGCTACAGAGAGACCCTCTGGCCACATGACTCTGGAGAGGACCATGAGGAGTCCTTAGCCACGACTGCCATTTTCCACCATTGCCACTCCTGTCAGCCTTAAGCCACCTTCCTACGCAGTCTCAAGATAACAAGGCACACTTACCATTTCCTGGCTTTCAGGGTTCTCAGCGGTCTCCCTGTGGTTTGTTTTCAGCTTCTCCATAGCACAGAAACCTGGGCTCCGGATCCAGGACAGAAAGCCTAAAAAAGATTGAAAAACTGGCTGGCTCCAGACAGGAAGGGAACGGAAGTTCGAGGAAGCCCGCCCCCTCATCACCGGCTGCGTGCGGATTGGACAGTTCTCGCCTAAGAGACTGATTGGCCAAGGCTTCAGGCACTGCCTCCAACCTGAGCCAAGTGGGCGCAGAATCAGTCTGAATGACAGGCTGCTCCATTGTCACTGTTGAAAGACTGCAAAGCGGGGGCTGGGATTGTGGCTCAAGCGGTAGCGTGCTCGCCTGGCATTCGTGAGGCCCAGGTTCGATCCTCACCACGACTTGCAAATAAAGGTGCTGTGTCTGCAGAAATACACTCTCTTGTTTTTAGTCTTTTTAAAAAAGACTACAGATCTGGGCTGAGGAGATAGCTTAGTCAGTAGAGTGCTTGTTTTGCTTATATAAGGCCATGGATTCAATGCCCTGCACTACACACATACACTCCCGCAAAAAAAAAAAAAAAAGAATTAAGTAAAGGATTTGGGGGTTTAGGGTTATGGTTCAGTGGTAGAGTGCTTCCCTAGCATGTGTGCGATACTGGGTTGAACACCCAGCACCACATTAAAAAGCCAACCAACAAAAAAACTACTAATGGTAGTGTATCTATCTACAACAAAAACTATTCAAGAAACAATAAAGATTGTGTATTGGACTTGTGCACCCTGACTACAGAACCCATAAACACGTTTTATAAATAATATTTACATATATGTCTTCAGACAGTGTATAAAATTCTCCTGTGATGGCTTTTCAAGTAACTTATATTACAGGTATGCTTCACAACCCTGAAATCCGCCACACCTCACTTATTATTATTATTATTATTATTATTATTATTATTATTATTATTATTTGGTGGCCTGTTAATTGCATTAAATGCCTCTGTATGGGGTTATTTTAAGGCAAAGTTTTCTTCCAATAATAGTACCTAACCCAGAGAGAATTGCATTAACACTTATAACTGATTATAAGGTTAAAGCAATTTGTGAATAAATATGTATATATTTTATTTATTAAAATGATATCACAATTACTTTGATATTTTTTTAACTTTTCTGTTCTTTGTCTCATAAAAAAAAAAAAACAGTTTGAGCTTTAAACTCATTAACAATGTCCTTATATCCCTTCCCCCCAAAAAAGTGACTCACAGGTATAATTCAAATTATTGAGACTCATAAATTTTGGATCCTTTATTTTAACTAGTGAAGTCTAAAGATTTTCTTTTTGTTTTCATCTTTAAATGAAGCCCACTTTTTATAGGTTTCTTGTTGTGTAACTGACCTTTAATATTCTGCAAATTTTACCCCCGATTCTGATCACTTTGGACTTGACGTTTTGATGGAGGGGATCTCAAAGTGGTCATGCACAAGGTAGGAAATGGATACAGTAAAATATAAGACTTGTGATTGCTGAGTATGTAGATTTTGCTATACAAAATAAGTATTGGTGGACGATATGGGGGTAGGGAGAAAAAGAGCAATGAAAAAAAACAGAAGAAAAACTTGAACAGTAGACGGGTTCAGATGCTACAAGTCTACAATGATAGCGTGAATATAGAGGGTAGTGTTCTTGGAAGCAGCAATAAAATTTGAGGGGAAAGAAAAAGGTAATTTTTTGCACAGTTCCCAAGTGAGAGAGCCAGGTGAATGGGTTCTGTGTTCAACTCTTCCCACCTAGGAGTGGAATTTATAGTTCATAGGGTATATCTCAGTAAGTAGTAAAACACCATTTCTATGTACCTTTACACTTTTTCATGGCTACAAGCTGACTTTGACAATTCCAGTCACATTACATCTTTGTACTTGTTAGTTATTCAGTAATTAATTCATTCATTACATTATTTATTTGTTTTTTATTAATTCACTTTTTCTTTAGTTGTCATTGTTTTTACATTACTGGTGATTACATAATTGCATAAATATTCTGAATGTTAACTTTTTGTTAAATATTGTTTTATGTGTTTATTCATACATTTACTTTTCATTGAAATGTTTTTCCTTAGCCAAGCCTGATTTATATTAGACCTCAATCTTTGTTTATGAAGACTAGATAAAATCACATTATTCCAAATAACTCAAGGATTTATCATCTTGGCAGAACCCTAATCACCCACTAAAGTTGACCCAGTCTGGGTCAACTAAAAGCTGTGTCAAAACTCCTTTTTTTTTTTCTTATACACACCTTAATAAAGAATTCCTCTCTCACTTTTATAAGTTGGAGAGCAGACTAACTTTCCAAAGCAGCAGTTAATAACCTAGATGTGTTTTCCAACTAGCTCACTATTACTTTTAAATTATTTACATCCTTGACACTAAGAGTGTCACTGATTATTTTTTTTTATTTTTGCAAGATCTCTCTCTCTCATATTACAAATTGAAATCAGATATGTTTTTTTGCTAAGAAACACTCTCAGTCTTTAATAAAATTTTCTATAAAGAAAAAGGGTTTTGTTGATTTTCTTACAGCCTCACGAAGTTGCTGAGGCTGGCTGACTTTAATGTTTTAGAATATAATGTTATAGAAGTGAGCATTATATATAATGTTGGACGATATGGGGATAGGGAGAAAAAGAGCAATGAAAAAAAAAGAAGAAAAACTTGAACAGTAGATGGGTTCAGATGCTACAAGTCTACAATGATAGCGTAAATATATATATAAAATTATGTGTGTGTGTGTATGTGTGTGTGTATGTATCATTGAATACTCACCAGGGGAACATACAAAATAACAGTAAAGCAAAAGTGAATGAAAAAAATGGAATGAATGAATGAATGAATAAAATAGATGAAAAAGTACAAAGATTTTATGTGACTGGAATTTTCAAATGTTGATTGTGGCCACACAAATTTGTAAAGCTACTTGGAAATGGTTTTATACTACTTACTTAAACATACTCTGTGAATTATCAATTCCACTCCAAGGTGGGAAGAAATAAACACATAATCCATTCATCTGATTCTTTCTTTTGGGGACTCTGACAGAGTTACCTTCTTCTTCTTTTGCTTGTACCTTATTTCTGCCTCCAAAGAAACTACCCCTTACCCTCATGCTACCATTGATCCACCACAAGACTTATTAGATCTGAACCCTTGAGCTTGTCATTCTTTCCCTCTTTCCTTCTCAGCACTTTTGTTCTCTTCCCCTATCTACTCCACCAATACTTTTTCATGAATATTCACTACAACATACTGAGCATCCACCAATCTCACATCCTGACCCATCCCGATCCTGCCTTTTCCTTGGATCACTTTGAGATCCCCTCCACTCAGATATCAATAGTCCAGAGTAAGGTCAGGTTAGGGTGTTATAGATGCAGGTTTTTAGAAGTCATTTACATAACAATAAGCCTATAAAAAGTGGGATGTATTTTAGCTGAGGTTAAAAAGAAAATCTACAGACCACACTGTTAAACTGAAGTGCCTAAAATTCACTAATCTCAGTAATTTGGAAAAAGAAATTCTACAAACAGGAGAGTAAAGAAAAGAACATAATGCATAAAGTGACAAATTTGAAGACACACCAAGTATATATATATCCAAAGAGTGTCGTATATTGGTGCTTTCAAAAGACAAATTAATTTGAAATCAATTTGGTTAATGTGAGATGTAGTAATCATTTATTAATTATATATAATGGTAGTATATATGTATATGTACCAAATGCATCTCATATAATTATGAGTACATGTTGCAAGAAATGAACTCTACAGTAAGTTTTTTTTAATTTTTCTGAAACACTATAAATACCTAAATCTGGGTTTATGTATTACCAAATAATCAGGATACATTTTATACTTTATAAAATTTATCACTGAACAATAGACCTTTTTTTCAATTTTTAAAAGGAGTAGTATTTATTTCCAATTAGAACATAATGCCATCTTTTATTTTTTTATTTTTAATTACTTTTTAATTATATATGACATCAGAGTTCATTACAATTCTTATTAAACATATAGAGCACAATTTTTCATTTGTCTGGTTTTATAAAAAGTATATTTACACAAAGTCACTTCTTTATACATGTACTTTATATAATATACATCATTTTCCACCATCATTTATTTTTTTAATAAAGTTTTTTTAAAGAGAGAGAGAGAGAGAATCTTTTTTTTGTAGATGGACACAACACAATGCCTTTATTTTTTTGTGGTGCTGAGAATTGAACCCAAGTCCCACCCATGCTAAGTGAGCACTCTACCACTAAGCCACAATCCCAGCCCTCCACTATCATTTCTAACCCTATGAGCCCTTTCTTTCCCTCCCAACCCTCAACAGGTCATTTTGACACACACTGAAGTATGCTATGAAGTTATAGAAAAGAGTATATACCTTATAATAATATGAACAGATAAACTTTTGTAACTAATACATAGCATACTACTACTACTACTACTACTACTACTACTAATAATAATAATAATAATAATAATAATAATAATAATAAACTTTGCATTTAGAAACAATAATGTATACATCTGGTACTACTGACATCTTCCCCCCCCCAAAAAAAAAAAAAAACCACATCTTTTCCAAAAAAGGGGGGGGGGGGTTATTTGTGGGAAAAAATGATATTCTATGCTTTCTTAATATCAAGAATAAATTATTTTCAGAAGTAATATATATTTCAAAATAAAAATAAATAGAACAAGGTTCCATGACACACACCTCTAATCCCATTGGATTGGGAGGCTAAAGCAAGATAATCCTGAGTTCAAAACCAGCCTCAGAAATTTAGCAAAGCCCTAAGCATCTATGTGTGACCTGTCTCTGTGTGCCCCTGATTTAAATTTCCAGTAAGAAACAACAACAACCAAAAGAATACAGAGTATTGATGAGGACACAAAACAAATTCTCATGAAGAAAGATGGAGTAGAAATTGCTGTTATTTCATCATGAAAACTGTTTATGTATATATGAAGTACTCCTCACCAAGCAGCATAGACCTGTAGAAATTATAGTATGTGTGTACCATAACAGTGCACAGTTACAGGATAGCATAAGGTTAGAGCTATACTTGTCAACACAGTGGAAATCTATGGCCTAGGAGGAAAGAGGAGGTACATTCAAAAAAATAAAAAATAAAAATAATGAAGTTTGAGAAAAATTGGTTTCTAGAGCCCAGAAAGATTCTTGGTTTAATTAGAGTACAAAATACCCCATAAGTTTTATATTGAAGTTACATCTGTCAAATACATTACATGTATAATGGCTTTCGAGGAAAATATGTAGAACTTATCAAAAACTAAATAAAAATTTACAAAAACACATAAAATACCATGTGTGTAAATAAAACTAATCATTACAAAGACAACTATTTTAACTATATTTAATATATAATATTTTTCCATCAAAATTTTAGCATGTTTTTCTTTAAATACAAGAAGAGAGCTGGACGTGCTGGTGCACAATTGTAATCCCAGCACCTTGGGAGGCTGAGACAGGTTTATTGTGAGCTCAAAGCCAGCATCAGCAAAAGTGAGGCCCTAAGCAACTCAGTGAGACACTATCTCTAAACATCATACAAAATAGGTCTGGGGATGTGGCTCAATGGCTATGTTCCCCTGAGTTTAATTCCCAGTACCAAATAAAAGAAAAGGAAAGAAGGGACCAAAAAATCATCTTGGAAATAAAATATGTAAAATACCACAAAACCTTTAATAAAAAAACAAATAATATTGTTATGTGACACATTTAACTATATTGCAATACAGAAGAATAAATCATAAGATGAATCAAATCTGAAACCATATATATGTCAATAGTATTGTTAAGAGTAATAGAAAGGCATATGTAAAACCAGTCATATGAAAAATAACATTAGATTCAATGAATGAATCTATCCAACCTAAAGTTAGAATTGGAACCTAGTGGCAAAGTTCACTGTAAGAGTGTGTGTGCAGAATGTGCAAGGTAGTCAGTTCCAACCTTAGCAACACTATAAAAGGCAAATGTTAAGAGGGAATGATGTTGAAAATAAAGCAGAATATTAAAATGAGACACTCTCTCTCCATCTATAGATACATTTAAGAAAAAACTACTATGAGTGTCTCTTTGGCAAAATTATAATGAGTAGAGAGATTTAGATACAGTGGATATTAGTCCTGTCTTGAGCAATGTACCACATTTGAGACAAAATACCCAATTACCATCATCACCTCTAGTGAACAGAAATGTGAGAGAGGGGCTGAGGATGTAGCTCAGTTTTTAGAGTGCTTGACTTGTATGCACAAGGCCCTGGGTTCAATCTCTAGCACCACAATATATATATATATATATATATATATATATATATATATATATATATATATATATATATATATATATATATATATGGGAGAAGTGATACAAAACAATTGTGGTGATATCTAGGAGCCATAAAAGCCTTTTCAAGTGTTTCATCAGCTGTGATCAAGACACATAAATACCCAATTATCAAAGCTGTCAATTTATCTCAAAAAAACATTTGTCAGCATATTTTACCAACTGCTGATGCTGACAGATGAAGTTCACATTAGCTTGTATTTTAGGGGAAATAGGGAGGAATCCAGTAATCTACTTTTAGCTTGAGTGAGATTTTAGCACTTCCTGAATCCTGTCCCAACCCTGACACACTAGGAATAATGCCAGAACTACCAATTGCTCCTAGAAAAAGTTGTGTGTGTATGTGTGTACTGAATGTCTCAACTTTAACATATTGTGTTTACATTACTATGTCCTGAAGTTCCAAGCTCTGGGACAAAAGGTGACTGAGTACCACAGACTGAGCACTTTATAGAGAACAGTAGTTGATTTACCTCAGAGTTCCAGGGGCCAGAAATTCCCAGGTGTGGTATCTGGTGCATCTCTGGCTGCAACACAACATGGCAGATGGCTTCCCAGGCAAGACAGGTGCTAGAGAGAGCTCACTCCAAGGCTAACCCATTAAACCATTAATTCAGGAATGGTTTAATCCAATAATTCAGGAATGGATTAACCCATGCCTGAGGACTCTGTTTCCCAAAGGCCACACCTCTGAACACTATGACAATGGTAAACAAGTTCCCTATACATGAAACTACAGAGCTAAGGTTTGAGAAGAGTCACCAGCTCAGTCTTTCCCTGGAAGTCTGATGACAGCAATACAAATAGCTATTTTTTGTGGAGGACCTGCCACAGGCCAGGTACCCTGTGAAATCCTTGACAGACGCATCTCCCTCTCTTTTTTAAAACAATCTCATAATTCATTAAGCAGCTCATTTATTTTTATTGCCCACATACTGCATGCCAGAAACTTTCCAGGGCTCCAGGCAGACAGCAACAAGTGAAATCAATCCAAGTCTCTGTTGCCATGGGGTTGCATCCTAGTGGGGGAGAGAGACGATAGATGCATATACATGATGTCAGGTATTTATGGGGCCTGTGGGTAGAAACCAAGAAGGCCAGGGAAGCAAGAATGGCGGAACAAAATGTGGGAACTATAGGGTATTCAGAGAGACCTCTGGTGAGGGCAAAGAGCAAGAGACTGAGTCCCAGGTCCAGGCAGAGAGAGCAGCAGATTTCCACTTCTATGGAGGGATACCGAGCAGCTCCAGTGTCTCTTGTTTACATGGCATCTGCTTCCCAGACCAAACAGATATGGGTGGGGGACAGCTGGGACCACATGGGACCAGCAGCTCTGCTTGCAACCCCACACATTAGGCCAGTCTCTTAATGCCAGTACCCTGCCTGGAGACTGCCCAGGGTGGCTGAGCTCTTCTGCTCTCTGGGGCCAATGGAGTAAGAGCCAGACACACAGACAGGACAGAGAGGACCTTCACAACTTTTGGGTGGTTTCATTCTCCTTATCCTACCCCAGAGCCTCAGGCCAAACAAAGAGACACTGGAGTGTGATTGTCAGACAGTACTCAAAGAGTGACCAGGGATTCTGCAAAAAGACAAAGAGATTTTTGCCACAGGTGACAGGGAGCTCAGTGGCTGGAGCTCCAGGCTGCTCTCCAGGACACCAGGACCTGTGTCTGCCCCACAAGGACTTTGTAAATGAGTTTCTGGGATTGGCACCGCGTTTCACCAAGAGTGAAAGTGGAGGCTCTCCCTGTGAAGAGATATTTGAGGGCAGGGATGTAGTTCAGGTGAGACACTTGTCCAGTATGCCTAAGACCCTGGCTTCTATCCCTAGCACCACTACACAAATTGATAAATAAAGTAATAAAATAGAACTTAGAAATTGGCTTTAAATGTAAAGTTTCTGAAAATGTTCCCAATGGAATTAAAGCCTCCAGGGGCAGCTTGAAAGTTAGATGGTGGGCACAGCATTATTCAGGATGAGGATGCCTCTGTTCCAGGCACTCTAGGCAACCCTGATCCAAGGTTTGCAGGGGCCAAGGGGGCAAGATCACCAGGCAGCCACACCCTTTTCTCTCTCCCCTCTGCACTGATGGATATGATGATGGGTGTTATGGTTTGGATGTGAGGTGTCTCCCCAAAGCTCCTGGGTTAATGCAGAAATATTCAGAGGTGAAGTGATTGGACTGTGAGAGCTGGAACCTAATCAGTCCATCCCAGTTGGAATGGACAGGCTGGGTGGTAGCTGTTGGCAGGTGGGATGTGGCTGAAGGAGCTGGGCCTTCCTGCAGCTTCTTCCCCTCCCTCTCTGTCTCTGTGCTTCCTGATCCCACCATAAACTGAGCAGATTTCTTCTACTGGATCCTTCCCCCATGATATCCTCCAGTCCCACCTCAGGCCTGGAGAAATGAAGTCTGCCATCTATGGACAGGAACCTGTAAAACCATAAGCTCCTGATAAACTTCCCCTCCTTTAAGTTGTTCTCATTGGGTATTTTGGTCACAGTGATGCAAAAGCCCACTAAAACACTGGGTATGCCACAGCACATCCATGAAGGTGTACACATGTACACACACACACACACACACACACACAGAGGATTTTATGCATGGCATGAAGTTTAGTTATTTTTTAAAAAGGTTTAGTGCTTTACAATCAAAATTGGGTGAGGAAGGATTTCTTCTACTGTGTAGACTTCAGAAAGCATATAATTCTACCCTAACAAAACAAGAAGTCTTATTGATCAGGTGTATAAATAAAAGGAAGAACCTTAAAGAGATGCTAAAAGCCAGAGTTTGGTGTATAAACTACAGCTGAGAGGGAGATGATTTCCCCTCAATTTCATGTTGGAGTCTGTTTAAAAGGGTGTCTAGGGCATATCCAGGTTTTCAGGCATCTCTGGCATAGCTCAGGTGGTGCTGGGTTGTGCACCTGTGGTCCCCGAAGAGAAATACTGTGGAGTCTCCCAGCCCTCTCTTAATGGCCCAGGGAGCAGTGAACAGTCACTGATCTCCAATGAACATTGGCTTTTTCCTTCTTTTGGTGATGACAATTTCCTACTTTGGGGGATCACATGGCTGCCAGTTAGAATTGCTTCACCCAGCCCACTGAGGCCATGGGACAAGCCATCACTGTGGGGCAAGCACTGGCAAGAATGTGCTTCTGAGTGGCCTCCTCAGATATATCTCCCCTCCTTTTCCTCCTGGGAGTGGTGATGTGGGTGAGCAGTGTGAGCCACATGCATGCACTGGCAGAAACCTTTCTAGAGGGCCAGAGAGCAGCAGGGAGTCTACTACTGGTCTGTTTCAGCTACTTCCCTAGTTGCTATTTTGTTCCTACTTTTTTTTGTTTAGCAATTTATTTTCTACCCTGATCATAACCTGTTGGGTTGATAAGACACTGAAGTTCAACTTGGACCCAGAATGCTACAGTTTTGCATCCCTCTGTGCCTTCCTTGAGTGCACAGGCTGATGGTCTGGACTGGGGTCTTCACTGCTGGCTCTGCAGCTCTCAGGCCTCTGATCCACACCACCTGCCATCAAGCCTCCAGCTTGACCGTGGCTCTTCTCAGACTGCATATTTATGTGACCAGTGCTTCATTCTGCCTCTCCTCCCTTCTTACCTCCCCTAGTCCTTCTCCTCCTTCGTCCTCCTCTTTCTCCCCCACTCTCATATTGATTCTGATTCTTTGGGGAATTCTGACTCATGTGTGCACCACCACCATGCTCGTACACATACACAAAATCTGCATGATAAGGCCCTAAAGGCTCAGGAAATTTCGCTGTCTCTTGGAATGAAACTAATTTATGCCAAAGCTCTATGGTTTGATGGATGTTTTTGAGTCCCTGTGAAGTCACATACTAAAACACAGGGCATCTAATGTAATGATTTTGTTGGTAAGATAAGTCAGTTCCAGGACACATGCAAATAGATAGGGAGGAAGAAGGTGCAAGCCCCAAAGCAAGTGACAGCTGGCCCAACGTCTGAAGCAGCACGATGTGGGCCAATGATGAAAAGATACACTTTATTCATATAAACATAAAAAATAGATATTAAATATATTAAGATATATTTATGTATAAATGTGTAAATGAAATGATATAATTAGCATCAATATAAAATATATAAATAGATATGTATTTATTATATAGGTCTATATACACACATGCATATACATACATGCACATGCACACATATGCATATATATATATATATATATATATATATATATATATATATATATATATATTGTCATTAGATCAGGTTTTGCTTGGTTCCAAGGAAACATAAATAAATAAAAGAAGCAAAACTAATAACTTGCTGGAATGTTACAACATTGGGTTGTGGGAAGACTGGAGACAAAGGAAGGAAGGCTCTGGAACCTTAATGTTACTCAACTCTCTGACTCCGTCTTGGGCACCTAAGCTGGGGTTTTGTGCCTTCAGTTAGTGAGAGGTCAGTGGCTCTGACTGGTCAGCTGTGGCACTGTGCACACACCCTTGAATCAGGATGCAGCCAGGAGTAGAACAGGAAAAAAACATGGAGAAGCAGGCACCATGGCTGACCCTGGCAGAGCAGGACAGGGAAAGTTCCACAAGCAAAATCTGTGGTAAGTCTTCTGAAAGTAGGAAAGATAATTCCTGGCTAGGCCAAAGCAATAGGTATTTATTATGATACTAGCTTCCACCTGGGGATTTCTTTCCGGCATTTCTTGGGAAAATGATATAGGTGCATTTTTCTGAATCCCACATTCTAAGAAATTGAGCTTGGGAAGTGACAGAATAGGAAAAAGGATTACAGTTTTCCACTGAGAACAAAAGAGCATCATTCCACACAGAGATGTTGCTCCTCAAAGAGACCCAGTTGTGCAAGAAGAAAGAGACAGCAGGGGGCGCCAACAGGCAGAAAGGAAGGTCAGCGTCCTGGTTCCAGCCAGGGCAGGAGAGAAGGGGCCACCATGCTGGCTCTCTTTGGGGTTGTGGGCAGCCGTGACCACATGATAAACACATGTCATAGGCCCTGTCTGCTGCTAAAGGTGACATCTTACAAAGTAAGCACATTAGTTAAAAACCACCCAGCAATACCTGCAGGTGTGTGCCTATGTTTGCATATTCAACCCAGGCTACAGCTCTCTGTGAATAGTACCAAACATACATATGTATCGTACTAATTACACAATTTTACTGTCTCTCATAACAAGTTAAGCACACGAAGAGTGTCAGAAGCATTTTAACAGCAAATGGTGATTTAGGTGGGTATTTAGGGGTGCCAATTCTGGTCTTTTGTTTCTAAATCCCTAACATCAATATCAGTCTGGAATTTGAAAACCAACAATCACAGGAAGTGGCATCATTCAGAGAGCAAACAGGGAGATGCAGAATATCCTTCTCAAGATGGGACATGTCTTCCCCATTCAGTGCAGGAGACTCTAAGGAAGGAATCCAGGGAAGGCAGGGCAGTTTTGGCAGGGAGGAGTAAGCCAGAGGCACCGTGTGTTTGTGTGAGGCAGAGCTGTAAGGAAGGAAGGAAGGAGGGAAGGAAGGACAGAAAGTGTGAAGGAAGAAAGGAAGGAATGAAGGAAGAAAGAAAGGATGAAGGGAAGGAAAGAAGGAAGGAGAAGGAGATTAACTCTCTCCAGGGAACAAGGAAACCCTTTAGAAATTCAACTTTTTTTTTTTTTAACTTTGAGTGTTTAGGATTACATAACTGCTCTAACATAGCTCTCTTTTTTAAAATGTAAGAACATTTCACATTAAATAAAAATTTGCCTTGGAGACTATATTTAAAATATGCTAGAAAATTAATCTTATGGACAACATTATATTCTTAGTTGGAGATATTACCTACCAGATTACTGTCCTGGAAAAGTCAGGAGTATTAACAATTATTACACCATACAATGAATTTTCCCTGAAATATGACATTGGCATACACTTGTCCATTCAATTAGTATGTGCAGTCTCAAAATGTGAGTTGTGGTTAAATGGTAAGTAATAGGAAAAGTGCCTACTTTCATATGACTATTTTCATGTTTTGCCACAGACAAAACTTAAGTAAAAACATTCAGTATAGAACATAGGCTTAAAACATCAGTTTTCAATTGAGAATACACACTAGAAGATTTTTTTAGATATAAATCTATAAATGCTAAACTCTTATCTGGTCACTTAATCTTCTTTCCTTGAGTATTTTACATAATATTCAAAGAACATACAGTCTTAAACATTATGCTTTCACATTGACCATCTTGAATGTCAAGATAAGATTCAACAGATCTTAACTTTATGAACTATATGAATTTATTCACAATCAACTCTGTGAAAATGCTAAGGCTAGACTCTGGAATGAGGACTTCTTTTAGCCACTGTGCATTTTCTATCTTGCATGGTAATTGCTCTCTAATTTAGAAACTGTGTGATTACCAAGATTTTCTAAAACAATATTCTATAATTAGAAAGTTACATATAATTTCAAATTACTCATAAAAGCATATATTACATAAATACATCTGAATAAATGAAGCATGTGAGATCACAAAACAAAAACATGGACCTAAAACTCCTCACACAGCTATGACAAGTGCTGTAATTACAAAGCAAAATAATTGTCTTTTAGGTCCAAAGCATATGTTCTGAAAGTCCTGTAGCTAACAAATGTCTATGCCTTCTTTATTCCAAATTTATTGCTGTGCATGCATTATTATAATTTTTTTGAAGGATCATGTGTTGATCTAGTGTTTCATTTCCAACAACTCCCTTAAAAGTACAAAGAATTTTTCTTGTAAAATCCATCACTAATTGTATTAGTACCATAGTTATATGGTGATTTTTGAGCCTACAGGAGAAATTTATTTAGAATTTTAAAATTCTGTGTCACTGAAAAGGAGAAAATACATTAAAGCTGACCTTATTGTGTAGGAAATAGAAATATTCAAAAGAAATTATTTCCAAGTATTTGGTCATTTGAGGTACTGATCTGTGTATAATAAGTAAAATTTAATTGTATTTGCAGATTTATGGAACTATGCTTCAAAATAAATGTGCCTTGAGAGAGAATATTAGTATATTTAGCTTCTACATCTATGTTTAGAAAATTTACATAATATCATAAAATTACATGATTTGTGTAAAAATGCTATTCACTGTATCTTTATAGTATTTTGAGGAGATTCATGGATTTGGTATATTTGCTTCAAACATATTTTGTCAAAAATAAGCAGAACTTGGTCATAAAGCTTTTTGTTTTATATTATATCATTAATTTATGGTGACTTTATTATTCTCTTTCAAACATAACTATATATAAAAAATAGTGTTTTTTTTGTTTTTTGTTTTTTTTTGTGGTGCCATGATATCTTCCAAAATTCCTATCCTTTGTGAAAAACAATGATAACTTTGTAGTGCAGAATTACATCCTTATAAAGCCTATTTTATTTTCTCCAATTTTAATCATGGATCTAAATTTATATTAAAATGCATTGAACATTTTTGACTGAGTATTATAAGCCCATAAACTAAACTAACTATTTTACTTAGAGATCTGGATCTTCAAATATATAAGTCTATTTTACCCACAATGAATTAAAGAAACATTCAAAGAGACACATAAAATGAGATAAACCCTACAATGAAAAGAAGAGGTGATCTCCAGTGACAAAAGACTTCAAAGAACTTCTGGAAAACAGAAAGTCTGGAAGTAAATGAAGGATGCATTTGAGTTCTAACTAGGGCTCCCCAGGAGGTAGATTAAGACCATGACTAGGCATCTTGGAAGTCTATAAGTGAGTGTGCTTCAGATCTGCACAATGGAAATAAAGGGAAGGAAGCATGTTTGGGCACACAGAATCTGGGGTTGCAGTCTAATCTCAAAGGAGGCTTCTGCTTACTCAAACTGAAGTTTTGGAGCTGTCTTGCACTTTCTTTCTTTCTTTCTTTCTTGAGAGAGAGAGAAAATTTTTAATATTTATTTTTTAGTTCTTGGCGGACACAACATCTTTGTTTGTATGTGGTGCTGAGGATCAAACCCGGGCCAAACGCATGCCAGGCGAGCGCGCTACCGGTTGAGCCACATCCCCAGCCCTGTCTTGTACTTTAATATTTGTTCCTACTTGAGACATGGAGTGTGATTTAAATGAGTCTCAAACAGTCTTGAGTGTAGGAAGCCTTGAATGGTCATAGCCAGAAAAATTCTCTTCTAGTGATGAAAATATTTTGAAAAGACCACTTTCATCAATTGTCTGGAAAATGGATCCTTCAGTCCTAATGGTGCCATAAAGCACAGTTCCCTATAGTGACACCACAAAAATTCACTTTTCAGTCTAAGTTCTGTACTTAGTATATGGTCTGGTGATACTATTCCTGAAAAAAACTAATAAGAAGGGAAAACACTGCAATTAATTACACTTTTGACAGCTGTGTAGACTGAATGTCAAATTAATGGTCATCTTGTGTCTCTTCTGCTGTTCATTTAAATACCCTAAATGTACTTCTTTTGGTCTCTATAATTTAGCTAATTGAGTGAAACTCATACTCATCCCCAAATCATTTGAGCCTCCTCACTATAATTTTCTCAAGACACAGCTACTGTACTGGTCCTTTTACAATTCCTGTAGGGCAAGTGAGTACTAAAAATTAGAGAATTGGATCATCTGTTTTCAAATTGAATCATCTGATTTTTATCTCCATTGCAACATTGAATCCATGTTCTTCTGGTAAAAAGAGTGAATTGGCCTAGTTAGGATTGTAATTTCTCCTCATGCTTCATGTTTTCTTAGAATTTAGAGTCCTCAGTTGCAGTTTAAATTTTAGTTGGAATCTTGTTAGACATCCTGTTGGAAAAGTGACCTCTTAAATAATTAAGATTTCTAAAACTGGAGGATGCAGAGGCATGGCGTAAGAAAATATAATTGCCAAGTGGGTTAATGGAAGTGATCGTGAGTGAAGACTCTTCAAATTTGATACTCTGGTTCCTGGATCTATGTAGTTTATCTCTTGGTAGCAAAACCTGATATAATGATATGAAATTTAAGAAGTGTTAGCAACACCATCACCTGTTCCAGAATTCTACCAGGCCAGCAGCTTTTTATTTCTTTTGTAGATGATAACACAGTGGATACCATGGTCATAGACCAATAGTAATATCTTTATTTTTGGTAAGTGTGGTCTGATTCAATTTTAGGCATGATCCATTGGCACTTTATTAGTGGTGCTTGCTTAGCATTTATTGTCTGTAAAAGCAAAATGTAAAAAAAAAAAATGTTTGGGTTTTTCTGGTTAAAATTATTTCTGCATTAAAAGAGGTCCACTTGTCAATTTATTATGAGAGAATGATGAAAAGAATGATGCTGTCACAAGAACCAAGAGATAGACCTCTCCTCCTAGCTCGCTGGATATTTGGAAGAATCATTTGATAGATAAAATGCAGTGACTGGAAACCACTATGGTACTCAGTCCTCATTCATCCTGTGCATCATCCGAGGCTGGATAAAAACAACTAGTAAAGTCAAGTTGTCAATTTTGTTCTCTTGTACAATGTCCATGATGTTTGTGCTTTGGTATGTGATAGCATGAAGTCCCATAATATTTACACTGCATTGTCTCTCTCAGAGACCAACCTGATTACTGTACCCCCCAAATTTTATACACTTCAAAATTTCCTTCTAGACCCTTGACCAGGTCTGGATCTTCCTGTTAGTTTATATATCTTCTTACCTGAGGAAACTTCTTTTTCCATGTGAAATTAAGGAGGAAGTGTGCTGCCAAGTATTCTGCTCTTTGGAAAGAGTTTTTTATTTTTTTTTAATTAATTAATTTATTTATTTTTTATCTTTCAAGGTTAACCCTGAAAGATACTGTACAATGGTGTTATTTTATTTCAGTTTACTTCTAAATGAAGCTAACTCATATTTATTTCTAGTAACATTTTGATAAAGGTTGCCCATTTTCCTCTTCTATCTGATTCACAAAAGGGACTTTTTCCAAAAGAAGGAAATGAATAGGTGTTGTATCACTTCTTTGCTCTGAAATTGATTGGTGTTTTCTGAGAAAGAGTGTAACTTCAGTGATTATCTTCTTGGTTAGTTATTTGCTTAGTTATTGGTCACATTCTACAAGTGTGACCTCAGGTGAAATGCCAAGGAAGATAGAGAGTAAAATAAGTAGAAGCTATCAATAGATTATACTTTTGTAACTGAAGTAAGGTTTTTGAAGTACTATATGACTTGCATAACTCTCTGCCTTCCATTTAAAATCAAAATATAAAATTCATCTTTATTTTTATGTATCACCAATAAACTTCTAAAAATAAAATTTACATCAAGTTTTTTCTAATTCTGTTAATGATTTCTCTATTTTATTCATTGTATAATTTTTTTATAACTGATTCTAACTTGATAATCTGTGTCATTTCCTGGTTTACAAACATTTATTGATTTTTGATACTTTTTAGTTATAGTTGACCTCCAGTGACTAAGGGAAACACCCCTTCCTGTTTGCTCCTCCCAGCCCTGTCCAGACTCTCAGCTTCCAAGACCCTCATGCAAGTGGTTGTAAATTCTTCCAGAAGCTGTTTTGCTGTCTACTTTTCAGGACTAAAAAAAAATCAAAAATTAAAAAAAATTAAAAGGCAAAATATGGAGGGAGAAAGCAGCAAGATATTTTTTGATAATTAGGCTTTAAAAATTTTTTTTAACATTTGTCTGTTTTTAATTATGAGTCAGCCACTGATAGTTCATCAAAATAACAGTTTCTTTGCTGAGCTCAGGTGACCAAGGAATAGCCACACCCTCAGAACAAAATAAAACACACACACACACACACACACACAAAAAAGCACAGAATTATCTTTAACCTAATTTTTTATATGATGTCTCAGATCCCCGTAACTCTGCACACAAGCTTCTGTGTTCAGTTGAATTGTAACTGCTTTTTGTATTTGGAGAGAGTGTGACTATTGAACTTGAAACTTGAGAGTCTTGTTGGTTTCTTGTGAGGTTAAGTGGGTGAGAGTGTGAAAGGAAAGTGGGGGGTTCTTTACGATCATAACATGAAGTTTCCCCCATAGTCTGCTCTCAGGTGCCAGACCTCAAGTTTTTCTACAGTGGTATACTTTGATTATTCTTACTTCCCCTTTACACATAAGTTTTAACAGCATTTTTGTTAGAGTCTGTAAACAAGTCAAAATAACACCTGGCATTTTGCCAGGGGAATGTTAAAGTTCCTAAACAAGTCTGGATGGTGCCTGGCAAAATGCCAGAGGGAGTGGTTTGAGAAGTAACAAAAGCAAGCCATTAAGTGTGGAGATTCCTTATTGGTTGACTGATGTATCTAGTTTATGCTAATTAGATAAGCTGTGTGGAATGTATAAATACTGCTCCTGTCCTGCAATAAATGGCTCCTACTCCTGCTGTATCAATCTACGCAAGTTGTTCGTCACCCCCCGGGTATTTTGCTGCAGCCAGCCGGACTGCGGCAGATGGTGGCCCATTATGGGGAGCCCAAGGACACCCGGGGGTAAGTGATGAAAAAAAAAGCTGCCCATCCATAGATAGGACGGGAACAAATCTGCTCCTCCCTAGGCAGATAGGTGAGAGGAAAAATGGCCATTTCGAGAAAATGGAGAAGATTGATACAGTATGTTTGTGTCTTGTTTTGTCTCAGTGTATTGTATTGTCTTTGTGATGAAAATATGGAAGGGGTGAGAAGTAAATTGATAAGGGAAAGAGGCACCCCAGTGGAACCAAGAATAATTAGGGCATGTGTTGATAAGAGCCCAGGAACTCTAGTCAGAAAGAAAAAGAAAGTTCAGAAGAAGAAGGATTATCAGAAGAAAAGTTGCAGCAAAAGGCTATTACTAAATACTTTTCGTTACCGGAGGGTGCGTGAAGCGGAGAGGCGGCTGCCTAGTGTGCAAGCCGGTCACAGCGCAACAAGGATTTTCCAAGAGGCGGCGGCGACTGGCCCTTCTCTGCCTCCTGGCTGGGGAGCTGGCTCTTCCACTGCTGCGAGCCCAAATCTAGACCTGACCTGGAGGCACAGTCTCGCAGGCTCTTGCTCCCTGTGCCCAGTAGCAGTTTGAGTCCGGGACACTCCCTAGGGCCATCTGGGGCTGCCCAGGCACTACAGCCAGCAGAAGACGCTACAGGTGTCCCTGATGTTTGGTCATTTTCAATGCCAATTAACTACAATGGTTCTCCCACACCTGGAAGCTAATAAGCACTATTAAGGCTTATTTCAAATGTAAAAATCTTGAGATAATGTACTAAATTGTTCAGAAGGTTGTTTTCTTAGTAGAATGCTACAGGATTTTCTTTAGCCATCCAGAGTTCCTGCCTTCGTCCCAGTGCCGGTAAAGACCAAGGTGGAAGAATTTCCAGTGTTGCTGAAAACCGGATGAGACTTCAGCTGAGAAACGGGCGAGACTTCGGATTAAGCTAGCTGCCTGGAGAATTTACCTGGACTGTGATTAAAGCTAGCTGCCTGCAGAACTTACCTGGACTGTGATTTACCTGGACTGTGAGTTAATCTATTGAGACACTGCTTTACCTGGACTGAGACAACAAACTGTAATCTACAACAAATTGTAACTCGGTATCTTTGTTAATGGTGTCATTGGTGGTATAATTTTTCCAAGGGCTTCTTGCATGGAGCCATCAATTGGCTTGGTATTGTGGCATTTTGTATCCTCCCTTTCTGTTTGTAGCAGGTTATTTATGGTGTTTCTGTAAAAACCACTATGGTTGTTATTTAAATTAAACAAAAGGGGGAAATATTAGAGTCTGTAAATAAGTCAAAATAACACCTGGCATTTTGCCAGGGGAATGTTAAAGTTCCTAAACAAGTCTGGATGGTGCCTGGCAAAATGCCAGAGGGAGTGGTTTGAGAAGTAACAAAAGCGAGCCATTAAGTGTGGAGATTCCTTATTGGTTGACTGATGTATCTAGTTTATGCTAATTAGATAAGCTGTGTGGAATGTATAAATACTGCTCCTGTCCTGCAATAAATGGCTCCTACTCCTGCTGTATCAACGTACACAAGTTATTCGTCACCCCCGGTTATTTTGCTGCAGCCGGACTGCGGCACATTTGATCAAACTGCACTTATTAAGAACAATTTTAAAAATAAAGTTATAGTTCCCCTCACCAGTCTGCACTTATTGCTTATGGTTTCACTCCCCTGCTATGCCTGTTTTTGGTGTCTGAAAAACAGACATATTATTTTCCATATTTTATCCTGTTTCCTATATGTATATGCTGGAAAGAAAATCAGGTCTGGAAATATTCCATTTTGATTGAATGCTATAATCAAGAAAATAATATTTAAATATGATAAATATATATCCAGAATTTCTCAAGTAGCTATGCTTAAAACAAAGAGAATATTCTGAAAAGAAAAACCACGGTCAGCTTCAAGAAAGCAAGAATAGAACCCAAGTACTTATCATTAATGATGGCTTATAGATGATAAATAAATAATAACCTCAAGATTTAAAGGAAAAATAGTATTCAACCTGTATTCTAAACTGAAGCAGACTGTCCATCAATGATAAATAAAAATAGATTTTCATAAATGATAAAATTCTAAAAAGCTATTTTCTGTGCCTCATTTAAAAGAGAGTTACTCAATATAGAAGAAACATAAAACAAAGGGAACAGAGTTTGTGGACAGAAACAATGGCTCTAACTTCAGAGCTCAATAAAGTTATGCTGATTCTGCAGTAGACCTTGAAAATAGTTGTGTTAGCAAATCTCAGTCCTACCTTTAAAATGATGGTTTAATAGTAATATTAGCTAGTGAGTAGTCAAGTGATTGAATGTAGTAAAAGATAGAAGATTCTAGTGATCTATTTTCCTCACCACAAAAAAATTGAATATTAGAAAATACAGGAAAAACAAAGTGATGGAAAAGAAAGCAAAAACCCATTAAACACAAATAATGGAAAGTCAAGTTCTGCATATGAAACCCAGTAAAATGTGCACTTTTTGTAACATTTAATGAAATAGAAGAAAGTAGTATTGATTTTTCTTGATGGTAAGAACATCCCTCCATGAGCAGCATTCATGTCCTGATATTGGATGTCAGAAAGGCTAATAAATTAGAGGAAAAAAAAATTATTCTTATTTCTGGTGTGTGTTTTGTGATGAAAACTATTTTAAAGTCAAATCTGTGAAAATGCTTACTGGTTTTTAACCTTCATAAATTTTCTGTTGACAAAGAATGCAACACATGATTATTTTTAAGAGAGAATAACTAACTGATGAAGCATGAATGCAGGGACTTGTAACTATTAAAAAATAGAGTGGGGTGTGGTGGTCTGTACAGATGCTGATACTCAGAAATAATAGTGTCCAATGTAGATTAAGCATGAAATCACAGAACACATATCATTATGATTACATAAATGATAATCAATTAAACACTAAAGCCTTTTAATATTTGATTCATTAGGCCTGAAGAGAAAGAAGTGGCCCCATAAGCTAAATTGGTTTTCCTCCCTCTCTCATTATAATTGGAAAAAGCAATGGGAACACCAAATACATTGTGAAGGGTCTTCTATGTATACATTTCAAGATTATGGTCAAAATCAGACAACTAGTAGTAGTTATGGCTAAATTTAGTTGCCTATGAGAACTTTACATGGTTTCAGATAGAGTGGAGGTGGCTGATTTGTGTGTAAATTTTGGAAACTACTGTTTTATATGGTCCTGGGGATTGAACTCAGGGGTGCTTTATCACTCATATATATTCACAGTTCTTTGATATTTTATTTTGAGAGCTCTTCTCACTTAGTTACCAAGGCTGGTCTTGAAGTTGTGATCCTTCTGCCTCAGCCTCTATGATTTTTGAGATTACAGGTATGTACCACCATATCAGGCCTGGACACTACCTTTTTATTTTTTACATGCATCTAATAACAAAATGATTTTAATTATTCCTGCCTTTACTTTTATATAAAATATTTCATATTACCTTTCCAAATTGGTTTTCACCCTCACATTCTTTTCTTCAAAAGGTCAATCTTCATGTTGAGTAGTTATACTTTTTGTTTTTTTTGACCATAACAAAATATACTCATTAGATTCATTCTGAGTTAGCAAGTCAATTTTATATATGTTTTAGAAAAACAAATTGCCATAAATTTTTCTGGTCATGCTCTTAATAGAAGTACCTTCCTCTTAGTCATCATCAAAAGAAAGATAGGAGGAAATTTAGCAAAGTCAAAAGCTAAGATCCAACAGTTAACCAGTTCTTGTTTCAACCAGGTGTTTATGATTTGATGGTTTTTCTTTTAAATTTCTTCTTCTGATTACTCGGGTAGCCTTTCCTATGATATTTAATAGTCAGTTCCATTTAAAAGCACTAGTTTATGTAAAAAGTGGATACTAAGAGAAATAAATATCTGGAACAAATTAATCATACTCAATATGTTTCTCATGATTATATACAGCTTCCTCCCACAATTCTGGGATTGCAATTCATAGAACTTTAAATGACTTACATTTCTCACTATATTTTAATAATCAGCACATGCAGAAATAATTCCTCAACAAATTTATATTAAATAAGTAACAATTTAGAGAAAAGCAGATATAATTTACACCTGTGAAATTTAAACAATATATTTGGCAGTTTGCCAAAGAATACTTGGCGTATTCAAAGAATAAAATAAAGATTTTGACCAGAATTGTTGCTTTCCTTTATGTGATAGGGCACAGTTTATTTTCATGTTGTTTTCAAAAGACATTGACAGTTTCCTTATGAAAAAATAGTTGTTATTCTTTAACATGGATTTTACTTGAATTTTTTTTTTTTATTTTTAACCCATTTATCTTGCACACTGAGAGGGTATTTGCTGGGGTCAAACACAGTGAGATACTGATCAATCAATTTTATTTTTAACTAATGTTGCAAAATGCATCTCTGACACATTTGCAATTGTTTTCATTTTATATAATAGCATCATGCACATTCAGCATGAGAAGAGGTTGCTCATTAATTTTGGTATCAATAGTGGGTTAGGTACATTGAATAGATGTTGAGAAAATTACATCTATAATGGTGGAATCTCCCAATTCTTTGTTTTCATTTTTCCTGTGGTGCTTCTGCTATTAATATTAGTATGTTAACTTTAATTTGCATTGTCCATACAGTTTCTGAAAACAAAAGACACTTAGAATTGAGTAAATCACATATAGCAAGTTTATTTCATAAACTGATATAAGACTCAATGAAAGACTTCAGCATTATTAATGTACATTTTATCAAAATTCCATTTTATCACAATGTGACATACAGTATTAAAATTTTATATAGCTAAAAGTTTTTTAACAATGAATGATAGGCACCCTAAGCAAGTATGTAGTTCCAATTATTCATTTACTGAGCTTCATTCATTCATAATATAATAGTTGACAAAAAACACACATCAGAGTGTCTGTTTTTGATAATATTTTTTGGTGAATTACTAACAATGCAGCATGCAATTTTTATATATTATTGTTTCATCATACCCACATCTCACTCACATAGTAAGATTGTTATAATATTCAATAATTTGTAGCTACAATCATGAAATACCACATACCATATTGTATAGATTATATAAATGCTCTTATTATTTCTTCATCCTTTTCACAAATATTTATCAGGCACTTACTATATGCTAATTAGAAATAAGTTCATTATAATTATTTCAGAAAAAAAAAAACTGCAAGACCTCATTTGAAAAGAGCAATATAGATTTCAGAAGTAACTACTGTTTCTCCAGTGAATAATGTGTATAGAAATCTGCTAAGGTCTTGGGGTATGCAAATATATTTGAGATGCATCCCGAGAGTACATATGAAAAAACAGTACTATTTATCATGTTATATAAATGAAGTGAAATATCATACCAAAAGGTTAAAAAAATAACTTTTGGGGAAAAAAGCAAAAGGGTACACTAGTATTTGAAATAAGGTAATAATAATTTTTACTATAATTAGTTGTTTGAGTCTCATTTCACTCTTTACTTAATTATCTATCCATTTTGTTAAGAACTCCTATAGGTGTTAAACTATATAAGGTACATATATTGTGGTGTGAGGTGTTATTGGAAAATATTGGCATTCAGTGAATAATGCCATCAACTTTCTGTTCTGCAATATTAAAGAACTATTTCAGATTTATTGCAATGGATAGTTTTGTTTAAAGGTAACAGTAGTTTTTCAATGTAGAAATTACTAAGATAAATTTAGATGTTCTCAAAAAGTCTGTAACAATCATTTTTGATGAACTTTGTGTCATAGTGAGTGTATAAGAAAAGTTAGTTCCCTACCCCAAACCAGACATCATTGGAATAACCTTGTGTAGTATCAGCACATACAAGTTTAGATGAGGACTTTTGCATCTTTTCTCCTTTTACTTCCCACCTATTAGATGGCTTATTTTTCATAAGCAAATTTCTATGCTTGTTCAACCTCTCGCACATCTCAGAATTCACTAGGAGGGATCCCTGACAATCTAGAAACAAACATATATGAGACAGTGTATAGATTAATATATGAAGAAGTTCAAGAAAATATTGATCTGGCCATGATATGGTGAGGTAACTATATAGAAAGCTAAAAATTGAAATTGAAAGAAAGATAATACTCCTGAGAATTACTATGAATCATGTAGTATTTGGAAGCAGATATTTTAAGTAGGAAGTTCTTGAGACTGATGTCCACAGCATCTTTCATATGAATATTTGCTCTGGTTTTGAGGGCCACTGGATTTTAGTCAGTAAAATTTGGCTTGATATAGCATAATCAGAAAGCCCAGCATTCTCTTTTTATACCTAGGCATGGTTTACTAAACATCCGTTGAGTTTTGCAGACTTTTCCCTTATTTTAATATACCTAGCCCATTAGTCTTGTCACATTCAAATTCATTCATTCTTCAAAAATTTAGTGAAATTCTCTATTGTCTTTAAAATATCAACCTAAAATAATTTCTGTACTCTAAAGCATTTTATTGTAGTATCTAGAATCTTTATAACTACTAAGAAATGACATTCTATGTCTCATTTTTACCATTATCTCTCTCATATTACTTTCATTATGATTTGAGTATGTCCCCCAAATGCTCATGTGTTTGGAACTTAGTTTCAAAGGGAGAGAGTTGGAAAATTGTGGAATGTTTAAGAAGTGAGATCTAGTAAATTGTGGTTAGATCATTGGGGGAGATGCTCTTGGAAAGAGTTAATGGAACTTTCATGGGACACAAGATAGTTCTTATTAAAGCCGGTTGTTACAAAAAGAGCAAGTCTTCTTTCTGAATTTCTCTGACTTCCTTTCTCATTATGTTCTCTCTACTTCTCAAAGGAGCCCTCACCATAATGCCATCTCAAATGTAATGCAGGTGAAGGGGCTGTCACAGGAGCTGAGAAGATTCTGGTACAATGCACTTAGATTTTCAGAACTATGTACCAAAAATATTTTTATTTATTTATAAGTTGTAGTTGAACACAATACCTTTATTTTATTTATTTATTCATTTTTATGTGGTGCTGAGAACTAAACCCAACTTCTTGCATGTGACAGGTGAGCACTCTACTACTGAGCCACAATGCCAGCCCCTCAGAAAATATTTTTATGCAGTTATATCTCTTTTTATACATTGGCCTGTTTCTGGCATTTTGTATAGCATTATAAAACAGACTAAAAAAGTTCTGTGTCTTATTTCTAAAGAAGACAGGTGAGACTTTGTAATGTATTATCAAAAAATTCTGGAAAAGCTTTAGAATAAGAAGTGTTATGCATTCACTGAGTGATCTTTAGTGAGTGATTAAATATCTTTGAGTTTAAGGCCTCTTACTATGAGAGTGAGTAGAACATCTAAGATTACAATTTAAAAGCTCTGGGATGGTTTAGATGGTAATGGCTTAGCATTTATGATTCTTATTTTTTTTTTTTTATATTTCAAAGATGATATCTTGTATTTCTTATATTCCTCATGGTGCTTAGGTTAATGTATTGCCATTTACTTTGGGACTCAAATATGTGGAATTTATTTTGTTTAGTAAAGCAAAAGCAAGAGTTGTTCCTTGGAATATAGCAAAGGCTCTATGAGAATGTTTTTATTTTTAATGGGAAGAATTGTCTCATTGCTACTGATCAGAGGGAATTTACACCTTGATGACACCAATTAATCAGAAATGGTCTGAACTGACTAGATCAAAACCATTAGAAAACCATGAATAAAGAGGCAGATTAAAAAAAATAGGTTTGTATAGCACCATTTTGAGTCTCCTATTAGAGTACAAATTACAGTAATTTTTACCAGTGAAAGGACTCAAAGACATGTAGCTGCATTTTAAGCCTCCTGTTATCACACAAGTCACCATCAATCATCAATCATAATACCATTGTAGGAAGAGAAATGTAGATCTTCACAGGCAGAAAAATCAAATACAAAAAGTGCAATTTGCCTTATGCGCAAAAAGACCTCGTTATTTATGTCATACTTCTTTTAGCTCCCAGGTTTCATATCTTTGGGCTCAATATATTCAACCAGAAGATAGTGGATTTGTTTTATGCTAGATGAGTTAAGAACTGGTATAATTAGATTGTAGAGAAAACATATTTTGACTTGGGGTTCAGTTGTTTTAAGTATGATGGCTTGCTCAGGAAAGCAATGCAGGAGATTTTGTCCTCCACTTCACCCAAATTGTATGGAAAAATTATTTTTTAAATTAAAAGTGGAAGCCACAGGAAATCTACAGCAGATATTGTAATGTCATGATGAGACACCAAACTGCATTTGTTTTTCTCATCTTTTTCGTGTCATTGATTGCTGTGGAATTTGATTTGAATGTTTTGAAATATAAAAACTATATTTAAAAATAAACATTTTTTTTTTTTTTTGTATTTTAAGGTAATTTTAAGGCTCATAGCCTAAGGTCATAGAACACAGTATAATTACCTCATATTTTTCTAATGTAATCCCAAGACAAAGGAGTTGGGATATATTTTTCATGAAAAAAAAATTTTACTAAGTATTATTATGTTGTTCCATGTAAAATTATGTTGTTCCATGTATCATACTTTTCTATGCAGTATATGTTTGGCCTTAAAATTAAAAGAAGTGAATGCCTTGATGGGCTGCCAAAAGGTTTATATTATCTTGCCCTGGTGAATATTGTGGCAGAATATATGGAAGATGAACCAGAAGATTTCTGAAATTATGTATTTTTGTGGCTGGAAACTGTTGAAAGGTGCATTATTGTTATTAATGAAAAAGACTGAGTAAAAACAGCAATGTTATTTAAGCTGTACATACGTGAACAAATTCTTTGTTAAGCAAAAATGCCCTGTGCAGCCAGGGATGGCTGAAATACATTATACTTAGACTCTGGTAATCTCAGTTCTTTTTTTAACCTCTAACTAGTAAATTTTTCTAGCTCAATAAATCTCTCTCTATTCCTTTTCTTGCTTTTAAAACCAGAGGAGCAATACTTGTCTTTTTTTTAACTTTCTGGATTGTTTCCAATTTGACTGCAATAAAATATGCAGAAAACTTTTGGAAAATATTACAAAGCATACAAATGGAAGTGAATAATCTTTGCTTTTTTGTGACTCTTTTTCTTTCAAATGCTGGTCTAGCTCAAAGTGGGTAACTTATATTTCTTCAATTACCTTTAACTGATTATATGTCCATTTTTTCCCTAGCATTTGGAAGCCACACTTCATCCACTATTGGTCTCTTGCTAAAGTCTTTACAAGTTTTTATTTGTATATTGTTGTGTGTTAATCCAATTGATTTTTCTTCTCATTTAGTGTAGTTTCATGTATAATTAAATTGGTATAAATATGTCTATATTGGAGAGTGTACAATGTTCTCAGTTCTTGTTCATAGGCATATGTTGTTGTAAACTCAGTTCTTCATGAATTATATGTAATGTTAATAAAATTGTGAATGATATTCAATATGATTTTTGTATGGATTCTATGTATAAGAAGCCTTTACCCTATTGTAGCTGGTAAGCCAACATTTTATGATAAGAAACTTAATCTTTACATACAACCTTCTCAGTTAACCTCTTACTACTTGGTCCACAGAAAATGAGACTATACAACATAGCTGATTGATTATTTTGTCATAAGTATAAGGCCTCACTCAACCTTGACTCCACATCCATTTCTCTGATTCCTGCCCTGAAATAATACTACCTATAGAATAACAATGATGTCAGAATTTACTTATGCACATGAAAACACTGATCACTGACCTCATTCACAGAAAAATGAAATGTCTCCAATGAGGCTGAAGTCTAGAAGGCCATTATGCACACACAAGAAAGATAAAGCTCTTCTCTCCTGTAAGAGCTACCTTTAAGTTTGTGGAAATTCAGTCTATTCAAATTCCTAGGAAATGTTAAAAAGTTAAAATTTATAATTCAAGATATGAAAATCTGGGGCTTATTTTCCTATATCTATATCCTTCTTATAACTCTTAATTTCACCATAAATACAAACAGAAAAAAATAATGATCTGACTTATGCAAATTGTATTCCACATTAAGTTTGATTAAAATCTGTAAAAGTATTAAGAGATGCTAGAGTATTATTTACTCAATAGTATGTTTTACTGTTACATAGAACATTTAGTCAAGTGGAACACTGTGATGTCTGTCATTTAACAACAGGATGCAATACATGAGTGTTAACATATAAATAAATATTCAGTTATAAAGACATATTGCCTACATAAGGTAAATATAGGTTAAAAAAAATGCACTGTAAACCTGGCATGATGGTCCGTGCTTGTAATCCAAGCAAATTGGGAAGTTGAGTAGTTTCAGAAGTTTAAATTCAGTCTCAGCAACTTAAGTGTGGTTTCAAGCAACTTAGAAAGACAGTCTCAAAATTTGAAAAAGTGGAGAGAGGGCTTAGGAATGTGGCTCAGTGTTTAAAAATACCTAAATTTAAACTGAAATTTAAAAAAAAATAAAGTTCAAAATATTACGCTTCAGTGTTAAACATCAAAAATAGATTTCATATAATTCTTTTCTCAGTATTCAAAAGTGAAAATAGTAAATATTGATTTAGAAAAACAATTATATCCTTTCAAAGATGAGGTTTCTTCACTATTCATGCATGGTATTTATGACTGATATTTCTATAAAATAACTTGATAATGCTTAATAAATTTAAGCAAAAGTTAAAGACAACTACTTATTTTCTAAACTTAAATGAGTTCTGTATTTTACTGATCCTCATATACATCAAGGTGTAATGTATAGATAACAACTTTACTCTCACATTTATTATAAATGTTTCATTTTTATATAAGGCATACATTTTGGACAAAATCTGTTCAATGTTCACTACTAGTATGAGTTTTCAGATGTTCAATGAATTTAAAATTTAAATATGTTTTGGAAATATTATTGAACTTTTTAGGGTTTCTGGGCACAATGAATTCTCCAAAAATAAGCAGTGCTTAAGAAACATGTGGCTACAATTTTTTTCCCATCTGTATTTTCTCTAACCAGTATGTATCCACAGGTACTGAGTATTGGTGAATAAATTTTGGAGGCATTGTCACATTGTCAATGTGAAAATTGTCAAATTTTCACATTTCAAAACTTTCAATATGCTACGGTTATTGTGGTGATGATTAAATGTTGTCCCTTTCTTAGAATAATGGTACAATGGTCTCATTTGTAGAGCTTCACTCCAGTGTTTTCTCTGATGTCTAGTAAAGTAACTTAAAATGTTTCTACATTCTCCACATTTACATGTCTTCTTTCCAGAATAAATAGCCTAGTGGCGATAAGAATTGATTTCTTATTAAGAGATTTGCTGCATTGTTTTAATTTGTAGGGGTTCTTTTCTGTATAAATTCTGTTGTTAATAAGGTTTAGTCATTTTTTTAATGTTTATTTTTTTAGTTGTAGTTGGACAGAATAACTTTATTTCACTTATTTATTTTTATGTGGTACTGAGGATTGAACCAGGATCTCACAAATGCGAGGCTAGCACTCTATCACTAAACCACAACCCCAGCCCCAAGGTTTAGTTTTTCTTTAAAAGTTATTATCACTTTATTCACATTTCACATTCACTAGGTTGTCTTCTGTTGTGGTGAATAAAGTTTTATTTTTTTTTAAAGGGTTGCCACATTATTTACATTTGTAGGGCTATTCTTCAGTGTTAGTTCTGTTGTGGTGAATAAGGCCTGTTTTATTGCTAAAAGCTTTGCCACATTCCTTATATTTGTAAGGCTTCTCTCCAGTGTGAGTTCTGTTGTGGCAAATAAGGTGTGATTTTTGACTGAACGCTTTGCCACATTCTTTGCATTTGTAAGGCTTCTCTCTAGTGTGAATTCCTCTGTGGCAAATAAAGCCTGTTTTCTGAGTAAAAGCTTTGCCACATTCTTTACATTTGTAGGGCTTCTCTCCAGTGAGTTCTGTGGTGGCGAATAAGGCCTATTTTTTGACCAAAAGCTTTGCCACATTCTGTACATTTGTAGGGCTTCTCTCCACTGTGAGTTCTGCTGTGGTGAATAAGGTTTGATTTGGCAACAAAAGCTTTGCCACATTCTGTACATTTGTAGGGCTTCTCTCCACTATGAATAATGCTGTGGTTAGCAAGGTGTGATTTGTGACCAAAAGCTTTGCCACATTCTGTACATTTGTAGGGCTTCTCTCCAGTGTGAGTTCTGCTGTGGTTAACAAGGTGTGATTTGTGGCCAAAAGCTTTGCCACATTCTGTACATTTGTAGGGCTTCTCTCCAGTGTGAATTCTGCTGTGGTAAGTAAGGTATGATTTTTGACCAAAAGCTTTGCCACAATCTTTACATTTATAGGGCTTCTCTCCAGTGTGAGTTCTGCTGTGGTTAACAAGGTGTGATTTCTGACGAAAAGCTTTGCCACAATCTTTACATTTGTAGGACATCTCCCCAGTGTGACTTCTGCTGTGGTAAATAAGGCCTTCTTTTAGACTGAAAGCTTTGCCACATTCTTTACATTTGTAGGGCTTCTCTCCAGTATGAGTTCTTCCGTGGCAAACAAGGTATGATATTCGACTGAAAGCTTTGCCACATTCTGTACATTTGTAGGGCTTCTCTCCAGTGTGAGTTCTCCTGTGGCGAATAAGGTGTGATTTTCGACCAAAAGCTTTGCCACATTCTTTACATTTGTAGGGCTTCTCTCCATTGTGAGTTCTGCTGTGGCAAATTAGGGGTGATTTTTGACTGAAAGCTTTGCCACATTCTTTACATTTGAAGGGCTTCTCTCCAGTGTGAGTTCTCCTGTGGCAAATAAGGTTTGATTTTCGAGCAAAAGCTTTGCCACATTTTTTACATTTGTAGGGCTTCTCTCCAGAGTGAGTTCTGCTGTGGCAAATTAGGATTGATTTTAGACTGAAAGCTTTGCCACATTCTTTACATTTGTAGGGCTTCTCTCCAGTGTGAGTTCTGATGTGGCAAGTAAGGTGTGATTTTCGACTGAAAGCTTTGCCACATTCTGTACATTTATAGGGCTTCTCTCCAGTGTGAGTTCTACTGTGGCAATTAAGGTGTGATTTTTGACCAAAAGCTTTGCCACATTCTTTACATTTGTAGAGCTTCTCTCCATTGTGGGTTCCTCTGTGGTAAATAATACCTTTGTTTTTACTAAAAGCTTTGCAACAATTTTCATATTTGTAGGACTTCTCTCCAGTATAAATTCTCTGGTGGTGAACAAGGCCTGATCTTTTATATGATTTCTGGTGTTCACTCTCACTTGTAGTTTTCCATATTTTCTTTTGTTGTAAATAGTCAAGATCACAACTTCTATATTTTGCACTTATCACTTCATGAAATATATGTTTTAGGCCCTTTTCTGGTGAATATTCTTGGGTGTGATTAGAAGTCATGGCTGAAAGAAACAAAAATTAAAAAAAAACAATACCTATTAGACTGGGATAAATATATTTTGCATACATAACATGAAATTAAGGTAAAATAAGTGCATCAGGAGTGTAGCAGATTAGTAAGTCCAAAGTCACCATGAATCCAAAAAAATATATTACTTCAATAAAAATGTACAGACAAAATTACCTTGAGAATATTACCCAAATTCTTGTAGACACCACAGTATCCAAGAGGAGTACATCATTAAGAAGAGTAATATAATAAAGTGTAGTTAAAAGCCTTTTGTCCTTCATAAGATAGTATTGTGTATTTAGGAAATATCTACCAGCTACCTTCACTGTCAGTAGAATAAGAGAAATGTAAAACATATACAAACATTTCTGGCTTTTTCAAAGAGTGTCCAAAAAATGGTTTTTGTCTACCGTGACATAGAGACATGAAAATAACTAGTAGATTTTGAGTGATAATACCATAAATATTCAACAAGGGTAAAGAGGCAATGGGCTCTTAAAAAAGAAATATGAACAAAAAATTTACTAAGAAATATACACATATATGTCTATAAAATTTTTCATAAAAAACATTTTAAAAGAGTATAAAAACCTTGCATAGCCTATGGCGATAATACTTGGATGAATTCAACACATGACCATCAAGTATAATAAATTGATTTTTATATTTTTACATTCGTGTGATATGAGAATTTCCCTTATTGACAAATACAAATTTGTTTATTTATAAATATATCATGGTATTTTATACTATATATACAAGGTAAAATGACTAAATAGAATGAATCAACACAATCATTATTTCATATAATTATCAGTTTTGTTCTTACAAGGTATTGTATTCCTTCTACTAGTATTTATGAAGAACATAATACACTCACTATGTGGTAAAATAAAACTCTTGACCCTATTATGCTCAATAAAATAAAAATATGGAGACTTTGACTATAATATCAACCCTACACAAAACACAGTACCTGGTGAGCAAAATGTTGCTCACTAAATTTCTGACTTCCACATGTGAATCAAATGCTCCTACAACTTAATATCTGCCTGTCACCTTTCATTTAATTGAAAGTCCTGCATATATTCCTTATAACACTTTAAGAGACAAAATATTTTATAACTAAATAATAATAGTATATAAGTACATATTTTTACACATTTGACATTGATGGGCACACACATTGAGTCCCTAGCTTTAATACTGAGAAAAATGTTTGCACTAAACACAAAAGCAGAGGTATCTCTTCAATTTTCAGATTTAATTGTTCATGGATACATATTTAGTACTGGAAATTCTGGGTCTTTAGGTCATCCAACTTTTAATGTTTCATGTGTAATGCTTGAGATTACTCCAAAAATTCTATATCATGAACTACAACACAAGTCTTTTTAAAATTGTTTGAGCCATGCTGTTTCTAAATTTCTGTGACTTCTCTCAAACATGAAGTACTTTTGCATGGCCTCCCAATTAGCAAATATTACAAGGATGCAGCACTGTTCTTGCCTATTTTTATTTATTTAAAAGTTTTTATATCTTTTTCCCAAAAATGGACCATATAATCTACTGATGGCTCCTTTAATGAACAAATAAAAAATAGTACAGCAAATATAAACAAAGAGAAGCATGGCTAAATCCAAGTGACAAAAAAAGAAAAAAAAAAACATTAAGAATTTAACATTACGATACTGACAGTTATGAATTACTCAAAGAACACTAAATAACTATTTTAAAAAGTTTAGAGAATGAAATTGAAAAATATTAACATCAATGAGCACAATGTTTATGTGAATAATTCTTTAAGAAAAAAATGAGAGGGGCATGCCTAGTGTGCAAATCTGAAATACTACCAATATGGGAGAGGCTTATCAAGCAGTACCAAGTTTAAGACAAGTCTAAGCAACTTGTAAAATACTGTAAAAATTAAAAATCTATAGGATATATAAAGAGAAGTGAGATTATATATATATATATATATATATATATATATATATATATATATATATATATATAAATATATTATACACACACACACACACAGTGTTTTGTGTAGGATTGATATTATAGTCAAAGACTCTCTCTCTCTCTCTCTCTCTCTCTCTCTCTCTATATATATATATATATATATATATATATATATATATATAGATAGATAGATATAGAAAGTATGAAAAGAATCCAAGCATGCCACAATAAAAAAACAATGATCCAGAAATTAAATCAGTAATCAAAATAGAAAAAAACAAAAAACATTAAAAAATTACAAAGTAGAAGTATAGTGATTTATTCACTTCAAAATATTTATGATTACTAATGCATTATTGCAAAACACAAAACAAAAGAAAAAATTTTACTACCAGAATTGAATCTAAAAAAAGAAAATGTCAAGTCAGTTCCAGCAGAGAGCATGGAAAGAAACCAAGCATGATCTTCTCCTAGAGGCCCTATTTGTTTAAAGATGGATAATGCCCCTGCCTTTACATCTCATCCTTTCACACAATTTTTAATCAATGAGATATAGTTTTAAATCATGAAATTTCTCATAATTCTTTTGGACGCGCTTTGGTTGAGTGAGCAAATTGTATCCTAATACTTGCCTTTTAAAACAGAATCAAACAAAGATCTATCCTCTCTTATATTAATATGCATTAAATATTGTTTTATTTACAGTTAATGTGCTCAATATACAACATAAAGTAAATACTCAAAATTGGTCATCTGCATTGAATAGAGACATTTTATTCTCAAACAGCCATTACCAAAAATATTATGTAATATATGAGGTTCCACCTCACCAGCATGACAAGATCCTATGCCTTTGATCACATGAGGAAAAGCATAGAGTGCTACACTTATGCCAACATGTCCTGTTTGGACTCTAGCTTCATGTATGAAAAATAGCAATTATAAATGAACATCAGGGACTTCACAAGCTGATTTCCAAGTTTCATTTAACCCTGGATGAGAAGAGTCCATCCAAACAAGAGAATAATCATTCTCCTCAAAAGAGGAGATACATTAAAAGAGGACCCCAAGATACTTGAATTCTAGTTACTTGGGGGGTATAAAATCATTAACAGCCTCAGCTCAACAGATGTTGGCTAAAATGGGGTTAGAATGTACTCTAGATAATTTTGTTACTTCTTTGATTGCTAAACTCACACAAAACTCTGTAAATGCTTTAGTCTTAATAACAATGTTGCTCTGTTTTTTGTACACCAGCTGTGGGAAATTCAGTACTTTCACATCCTGGACTTTTAGAACCCATTACAATATCTTGACTCACTTGCATGAAATTGTTATATACCTGTAAAAATGTCTCATGGTATTCATTGTTGTCTTAGCAGAATAATGTGTCCTTACCATCCACATAGTATTTAATAGGTCACCATCCTGTGGAATTTATTCATAAAAGGTCTATTCCTCTTGATAAAAACTGTAATGATTCAGTAGTTGTGCAAACTACTATGAAACTCGCCTATGCAATCATAAACAGTATTAATCATGCCTCCATGGATGTAAATAGGCTTAATGAAGAACAAAAACAACATTGTCAAGCCATACTTGACAATCATGCTGCAATTGATTGTGTGTTATTGTTACATCATAAAGGATATCAGAAGTTTAATAACATGTGTTCCTTCAATTTAAGTTATAATAGTAATTTTATTTCAAAAGACTTAGATTACCTTAAAGATATAATTAATAAGGTTCAACAAGATGATGGATGTTTAGACTTGGTGGAATGGCTAACTTCATGTTTACTCAATTTCATCTGGGTCAAAAATATTCAAAGGTGGATGTTTACTGATGTTGGAACTTGCTGTTGTCTATGCCTGCCCTATTTTTTGCCCCCATCAGCATTAAGGAGATAAGTAATATTATTTATTCAAAAGGCCTTAAAAAAGAGGGGAGGTATTAGGTATTCTCACCTTGGAAATAGACAGGAAAGTGTGGGGATGATGGTAACTGGCACCCTGAGTCCCACAATTGTAATGCCCAGCACTTTCTCCCTGAAGCTATTAAGACAACTCTACAGGTGCACTATCTAGTTTCTGTGGTAATGTCCTCATGGAGAAGGGGCTCTTTATTTGTATTAACTGTACCCAATCTTGGTTATCTAGCACTTGGGGTTAAAGAAACACTGGGTTAGAATGCAGTCATGGTATCAGAAGCTATGTAATTTTGGGGTATTATATGTGCAGCTGTTAAGAGGGGTGGACAGTTTTTTTTTTTTTTTTTTTTTTTTTTTCCTTTCACTGTGTGTGTGTTTCTCTCTTCTGTTTTCTTCTTTAAAGGCTTCCTCACAAGAGGATTTGAAACAGATCATGCTGTCCCTCACAACAAAAGGTAAGTTTTGGTGGTTAATCTGAATAAACTGGGACATCACTAAAGAAGAAAATAGAGAACAACAAGGAATTTGAAAATGTGATAAATATAGGGCAGTATGTACTCAATGATTACAATCAAAATAAATAAACCTAAGCTTCTGAAAATTTCTTCTGCTGGATAACTACTCTTTCAACATTTTTTAGTTTGGTTTTCTCCTTGACATTTGAATGACTCAACTGTGTCCCTTGCTATGTGTAGTCTACAATAATTTACATCACTAAATTATACTAGGTACTACTTATCTAAAGTGAAGGATGTATAACACACAAAGAAAGAGACAGATTAAAGAGTAAAATTATATATATATATATATATATATATATAGAGAGAGAGAGAGAGAGAGAGAGAGAGAGAGAGAGAGAGAGAGAGTAAAATATCTGTATAAAATATCCTTTTTCTTTGAAACAAAAATCTGAAACTCATTCTTATTGAGAAGTTCCCAGAAGATACTCTGCAACAGAAGTAAATTAAATAATAATTATTAATTCAAATTTTAAAGGGAAATTAAACTTACCCAGGAAGGCCAAGTTTCTATAGTTCTCTAGCATCACATCTCTATATAAATTTTTCTGAGCAGGCTGAAGGCATTCCCACTCCTCTTCAGTAAAATCAATGGCTACATCCCTGAATGTTAACAGTTCCTAAAATAAGAATAGGCAAATAAATAACACATTGACCACATAAACATTTGCACAGTCTGTAATGTAATTGAAGTTGAAATGAGAGTTAGTAGACTATCATGTAGGTGGTGTTTTGGAACACCATGATACTATTATCTACTTCTGAGGAAAAAGCGATTTAAGTTCAAAAAAGTATACATACTCCACATTTATGAAACATAATATAAAACTCAGGCATTACCCTAAAAATATATATTTTCTAATTTTTTATATCATGATCTAAATTATGTATATTATTCAGATGAGAAAATTATGGTAATTAAGAAAGGAAATCCTCAAATTTTAATTGTACAACCACTAATCAGAGATTTACTAATGTGTGGAATCTTATTTGTTATTTCTCTCATAGAGTTGGCTGTTCTGAATGTGTAGTGAGATCTCTAGTAATTCCAATACCAATGGTATAAGAGAAATTTTGAAATGTAACAAGGTAGACAGACCACTTAATGGAAATATTTAATAGTTTATTTAAGTTCAAACATTTTATAGTATTTATGTATGTTATTAATATAAAAATAGCAACAACAATCCTGTTTGAATTTTCCTTTTTATAATTTAACATTTTTAACATACTATATATATATGAACTTTATATATATATATATATATATATATATATATATATATATATATATACATATATATATATAAACTTTGATCGATGTTTATATTGTATGATATTTATATAGAATATACATATAGCTCTTCAAACAAATATAATTTGTTTTTTATTTTATTTGTTCTTTCTAGATCTACTTGACAGTAAAATCGATTTTATGGTATTATGCAAGCATGGGATATATCTTATCCTAATAAAAATTCTGTTCTTGTTGGTGGATACGATGGTAGGATTCACTTAGAGATATATATTTTCTATTTCTATCCCTTTCCCTTTTATTTATTCATTTATTTATTTTTTGTTTACTATTGTGCAACCTACTGATCTTCTTTTCTTTTTCTTCCCCACTTTATGAGCTTTAGATTTCACATATCAGCAAAAACTTTCAACCTTTGGTTTTAAAGAAATGGTTTGTTTTACTTAGCATAAAATCTACAGATTCATCCATTTCCTGGCAAATGTCATAAAGTCATTCTTCTTTATGGCTGATTCATAGTTTATTGTGTACAAAAGCAACAGTTTTTTATCCTGTCATCACTGAATAGACTAATTCATCATTGAATGGTTGGTTTTATAGCTTAGCTATTGTGAATTGTGCTGCTATAAACATTAATGTGACTGTGTCAATGTAGTATGCTGATTTTATGTCCTTTGGGCATATACAGTGCAGTCGAAAAACTGGGTAAAATTGTGGTTCCATTTCTTTAACAATATCCATACAGGTTATTATGTTTCACTTAGACCTCCATACAGCTGCAAAAATTGGAATTCATCTATACCTGAGGTGAAAATACAACATACAAAAAATTAGTAATCCACAAAATGGTTAGAATTTCTTATCGAATCATCCATCCCAATAAAAAGTAAAATTTAAAAACTAAAAGTAAAGAAAGTCTTAAGGAAAAGAGCAAAATTAGAAGCTATTTAAGATAAACATAACACAGAGTTACCAATATCAATGTTGGTGCTTTTAAAAAGCAAATGAGCCCAGTCTAGTGATGGACAACTGTAGTTCCAGTGACTGAGGAGGATAAGAAAAAAGGATCATAAATTCTAAGATAATATTATATATAATATTGTCTTATATATATTGTATTGAGCAACTTAGTGAGGCACTTAGCAACTCTGTCTCTAAATAAAATATAAAAAAAAGGACTGAGGATGTGGCTTTATTGTTAAGCACCCCTGGGTTCAATATTCAGTACAAATAAAAAAAAAAAAAGCAGATACAATTAAAAAAGAAAGCACTAGCAAATTTGAAAATTCAACAAATAAAAATTATATCAATTATACAGTGTATAATTGCAAATATAGGCATATATAATGATTTCTCACTTTATGGAAATACACTCTGGAAAATTTATCCTAAGAATCTTGTGCAATTTTCCAATTCTCTGAGTGCAATGACAGAATCTAGATGGTATAGACTAGTACATGGCTAAGATATTTGCTAGATCCATGGTTGTACATAAAGTCTACTGTTGACCAAAATACCATGATGCCACATGATTGATGTTATAAAGTAAAATCAATCAGGGTAAACCTCATAATAAAATAAATGGTGGAACTACAGAAAACACCAACAACAAAACACTTAAAACTTGCTAGGATATTGGGAAAACAGTGTAATAATAAAATGCTATTTTATCCCTTCACTCATAAAACATAACAACATATTTTGACACACTAAATGGTAAATATAAGTTATTAATAAATAATACTGAAATATATAAGAAAGTACAAAGCTCAAAAGTTTACATACAAAAGATAGGGTTCATATGGTGGTTCACACCTGAACTATCTACTATTCTGGAGTCTAAGGCATGAAGTTCAAAATTTAAGGCCAACTGAAGAAATTAAGCAAACCCCATCTAGAAATAAAATTTAAAACAGAGCTGAGCATATGCTCAGCAATAAGACACTTTGGTTGAATCCCTAATATCACAAAAGAAAAAAAAAATAGTTTTTGTTTTCAAAATTATAGAATATAATAGGCTTAAACTTATGAATTACAAAATATTAATACAAAAAAATATATTCATCAAGTGATTACATTAAAAGGTGCGAAACTGACAAGGTAATAAGAAACCCTATTTTCCTCACATATCATCAAATGCTTATAAGAAGAAGAAATAATACAGATTGCAAAAGAAAAACAGAAAAAGTTCTTGAAGAGTCACTTTAAAAAGGATATATCTAAGTGTTCAATAATCATAAAAACTCAAAATCTTTAGAAATTAGGTAACATTGAATAAAATCACATCATATAGATGAATTAAATAGCATTGATGAATATGTGGAATAAATGCATTCACAAAAGAGAAAAATAATAATTAAGCTTTTATTATCCATTTGTAGAAACTGTTTTGTAATAAAATGTATATGATACACCCACACAGGAAACAGAGACTAAAATTACAGCAACTGTACATGAGAATACAGCCATAGTCTTCCAGAGGTGAAATCAAGGGGCATGGCTAAAGAGGAAGAAATAATTATTAAATTTTGTAAAATGTAAATTCTAGGAGCTAGAATTTTTGTTGATGTATTATATCCAGTTTGACAAATACTATAAAATACCATGTATGTTTTATGCTGATGTCACATGAATGTTGCATTTCATATGTAAATATGTTTACAAAAGGAATATGCAGTATTTGAGAAAATAACAATACAGAAAAGAACATAAAAGACTCAAATATTCAACATATTTACAAAGGATAAAACTATTATAAAAATGATCATTTTCCCCAAGGTACCCTTTAATAATAACTGGTCAAAATTTTACCATTTTTTACTTTTTGTTAAAGAAGAAATCAAAGCAAAAACTTCTAAAATTTTCCTGGAAAGATAAATGTATATAAAATTAGGCAAGAACTCTCTCATATATAAGAGCAAATGTGGGATGGGGATGTGGCTCAAGCAGTAGTGCGCTCGCCTGGCATGCATGCAGCCCGGGTTCAATCCTCAGCACCACATACAAATAAAGATGTTGTGTCTGCCGAAAACTGAAAAATAAATACTAAAAAAACAAAAAAAAAAGAGCAAATGTACTAGTGATCATTACCTGACACTAATGCATGCTATAATATTACAAGAGTGTAGTAATTTTAAGATAAAGAAATCACAATACAGAAAAGTACATAGGGCAATTCATATGTATGCAAATATCTTTTTATTGTTAATTATTGTAAGTATATAAATCAAAACATATCAATAAAATATTTAATGTGAGTGAATGCTACAATCCAACCTCAAGGTAGATGTTAGAATAAAAGGCATAGATCACAAGAAGGGACTTGTGTGCAGAATGTGTGTGACATTGGAATTATACACAAGCATCCACCAAACAGCAGATATAAAGAGAGATAATTTAAAAAAAATAAAATAAAAATAAATAAAAGCAGAATATAAATCTCCCTCCATTTATGGATACACCAAATAAATATATACTCCTGTTTTGAGTCCTTCGTAAAACTGTAAAGGAATTAGAGGCACACACATTGGAAAACTGGAAAAAAAAATATCTACCGAGATGAGTAAAATGCACTTGAAGATTTTCCTGATTTGAGCAATATGCAAAATTACTGGAACAAAATGCCCAAATCCAGTGTTAATATAAATAAAGGAAGATTGATTTGAGTTTGAAATATATTATTTAACTCTAAATTGCCTGTAGTTTGAATGCTAATTTATCTGTACACACAGAGGAAGGAATAAGATATACATGAGCATCAACTCCAGGGGGGAAAAAATAAGTGGTTTTCTATGGCCATGCAAGATCCATGGGCTTTATTCCATTAGACCAGATGGAAGAGGTGTTAAATCTTAGGGGAACCCCTTAATCCCTTAGAGGGATTTGCCAACATTCTCTAAAAATGCAAAGAGCTGTTGCTGACAGTTGAACTTTTATCTAGACAGTACCAAAAAATTAACAGGGAAATACAGACCACCACTGAAATCCAAAGTGGCAGTTTAGCACTTCCTGAGCTCTCTCACCCAGCTCACTTTACTAATAACACCAGACCTAACCAATTCTTTCTGTAAGTAATTTGTCCTGATATTAACTTTTTCCATTCAATGGACTATATCTGAAACCTCAAAGCATTGAAAGCACTGGTAACTGTGCAGGTGCAAATCTCCCTAGATCAAAAAGGAGTGTTTTCACATTGGTGTGCAAACATTGTAATGGGCTACAATCTCAAATATTAGTGAAGAAAAATGGTTACAATCACAGATCCCTCTTTATTTCTAAAATAGGTGCACATCATTTTTTTTTCCCAGTGAGCATAAGACACCCTGGAATTTAAAAAGCTTGCATCAGAATTTTAGTGCACCAGCCAACTATAAGATCTTCTGCAGCTTGAGAACAGCTGTTAGAATGGCTACTCTGAAAAAGTGGAATAGTAAGTAGTATTCCAATTATATGAATATGGAAGAAAGAAACACTGTGCTAGACTATAAAATTAGTGAAGACATTTAAAAAAAAATGGAAGTTGAGAGTTCTCTCAGTTACTTCTTTGAGAAACTAAGCTGTCTACATTTATACTGCTCTTGAACAAGAAAAGCCCCAAGTACTGGTCTGGACTTGCGAGAGACATTAGATTTGCCAGCTGTGGGGTCCTCATATTACATAGTTCTGAAACACAGTTCCAGGAAAATATCAGGGTAGGGAATGAGAATGCTCTCATATACATTCCACAAAAGGAAATCTGAGCATAAAGACACTCTGACAGGTTGTCTGCCTTTGGAGACACAAAGGAAGAATAGAAACACATGATTTTTCCAAGATCAAGCAATTCTTCTTTACTTTTCAATCATGTAAAATGCTCATAAACAACAACAACAAAAAAAAATTTTGCTTTTGATTTTTTTTCTATGGTACTGGGGATTTGAAACAGGAGCATGTTAATTCTGGCCTACATACCCAGCCATGTTTTAAAATTTTGAGACAGGTTTTTCTAATTGTCTAATTGGTCTACCTAAGTTCCTGATGTTTAACTTGAAACTGAAATCTTACTGACTTAGGCACTTGAGTCTCTGGAATTAATATGCATGCATCATTGCACTCAGAGAGAAAAAAATACTTTAAAGTCTCATCCAGTTTTTGGTATAACAATTGAAAATACCATGTTCATTTGAAATATAAGATGGGTAAAGTAACTGATAATACTGCACAAATGTAACTGATAATACTGGGAAAGGGGGAAGTTGTCATTGAACAGGAAGCTAAAGTTTTATATATAAATACAACTCACAATACTGGTGCACAAATTTAAAATCACACTCAGCAACTGTCTGAAGATAAAAATAAATAAATAATAATAATAAAAAACCCCACCAGGTATGTAGCTAAGTGGTACAGTACCTCTGGCTCAATCCACAATACCACAATCTCCAAAAAGAAGGAGAATGAATTCAGGAGGAAAGAAAAACTGAGATACCTATAGAGTATCTCACCCCCCTCCTGGAGGAAAAAATATATGGAGTTGTGATTGTGATGATCTCCCCACTCCAGAATCCACAACACAATCTGAGAAGATTCGGAAATATTGCCACAAATGTTCTCACATAGAATTTAAGGTAGGGCTGAAGATATTCTATAGGATACATAGGACTTCCGGGTCTACTGTTAATATATGGTCCACTTGACTGGCCAGTGGAGACTCATAGCTGACCTTTCTCAGAAGACGCAGGACTGCAGAAACCAAAGATTACACCAGGGATTCTAGTCCACCATTGCCAGTTCCCACCATAGTCAGTGCAGCCAGTTTCAACCAGACTCACCATCCAGTCTCAGGATTTCACTGCACACTCATCATTTACTGTATTTTTAGGAACCACATGTCCTCTCTATAAATCACAAAGTACCTATACAGGAGAAAAAAATCAGGAGCACTGAACATTAGTGAGGGAGCCTAGAAATGGATACCCACTCTGGCAGACTTTACACCAGATGGTCAAAACTTGCTTCTCTTTACTGAAATGTGTAGACTGGACAATACTTATATAAGGGCTCCTGATTGGACACAACTTATGTCTTCATATGCTCAATCTGAGCCTAGTGAGTTTTTTGAGAGACAAGACATAACCTTAAGTCCAGAAATAAATGATGTCACAATTGTAGGTCTTGTCTGTACATTTATTTATTTATTTATTTTCTTTTGAGGCTCTGGAAATTGAAATCCAGATCCTCAGGCTGCAGCAAATTTAAGGCAAGGTATCCTTGGAGAAGTAAAATCTAGCCAACCCAGAAAAGCATTTGCATTTAAACTTGCATATGAGGCCTTTTGAATTTGTAGATTATACATGTAAATACATTATTTATGGATGGAAATAATACAGTGACAATCCCGTAAAATTTCAGTTCACTTCTCTTGTATGGAAACAGACTGAACATTAAAATTGTATGAGGTGGAAATAAAATTATTTTTTTAGAATTCATATAAAAATAGTAAAAATTGAATTTTATACTATAACCCAAAATTTCCACTATGTGAAAATTACCATTATGTATTTAAAATATTACTAATAAAGTATATGTATTTTTGGAACAGCACCCTCAAAACTATGTCAAGACTACAGAAAATCTCAGTTCACAGAACCATATTTGAGAGTTATGCTTCTCCTGAGTTCAGGAAGATGAAGGACATGATCACTTCTTTTTAAGCTACAGGTAAAAGATACATTTTTTTTAACCAATATTTCTCCTGAGATATAAAAAACTAGAGAGAAACTTCCCTGATTGACGGCAAGGAGATTTAACCAGAAAGTGTATGGTGTGTGTGTGTGTGTGTGTGTGTATTTTCCCCCAGATCCAAAGATTTGAGTCTATTATTTAAATTGATTAATGGTATATTTCTTATTTTATGACATGGCCTTAGACCCAATGGCCTGTCTATAACATTTTCTTTTCTTAAGGGTTGGAGAATATCATGTTAAGGCAAGTAAGCCAATCCCCCTAAACCAAAGACCTAATGTTTTCTCTGCTAAGTGGATGGTGATCCACAATGAGGGAAGTGAAAGGTAGCATGAAAGAAATGAAGAAACTTTGAATAAGACAAAGTGGAGGGAGGTGATGGGAGATGGTATAGAGGTAGGTAAGATGGTGGAATGAGATGAAAATCTTGTTGTACACAAAGTAGAGTTACATGGGTTTTGTAACTCTACTTTCTGTACAACAAGAGAAATAAAATTTTGTGCTCCATTTGTGTACTATGAAGTGAAATGCATTCTGATCTATTAGCAAGTTAGAACAAATTAATAAATTAATTGATTTTTAAAAATTCAGGAAAGAGACTTGCCTTTCCCTAGATCTATATATAAACATATGTGTGCATATATATATGTGTGTATGTATATATATGCATATATTCTATATATAACATGCACATATTTAATGTATATAATTTATGAACAATTTTTTTCATATTTTTATCGATTTTTAAAAATAAATGACAACAGAAGCATTACAATTCTTATTCCATGTATAGAACACAATTTTTCATATCTCTGGTTGCATATAAAGTATGGTGATACAAATTTGTGTCTTCGTACATGTACTTTTGATGATGGTCTCTATCACATTCCACCATTCTTGCTAATCCCCTGCCCCCTTTCTTTTCCTCCCACCCCTCTTCTTTATTGAGAATCCATCTATTTCTCTCATGCTCCCCTTCCCTACCCCATTATGAATCAGCTCCTTATATTTGGCTTTTTTTTTTTTTTTTTAATTGGCTAACATCACTTAGCATAATCTTCTCCAATGCTATCCATTTACCTGCAAATGCCAGATATGATTATATACCTAGAAGACTCAAAAAGCTCCACAAGAAAACTTCTAAACTAGTAAATAAATTTAGCAAAGTAGCAGGGTATAAAACTAACACCCATAAATCAAAGGCATTTCTGTATATCAGTGAAAATCTTCTGAGAAAGAAATGAAGAAAACTACCCCATTTACAATAGCTTCAAAAAAAAAAAACCCAAAAAGATACTTGGGAATCAACTTAATGAAAGAGGTGAAGGGTCTATACAGGGAAAACTACAGAATCCTAAAGAAAAAAATCAAAAAAGACCTTAGAAGATGGAAAGATCTACTTTGCTCATGAATAGGCACAATTAATATTATCAAAATGACAATGCTACCAAAAGCACTATACAGATTTACTGCAATTTTGATCAAAATCCTAATGGCATTCCTCATAGAAATATAAAAAGCAATCATGAAATTTATCTGGAAAAATAAGAGACCAAGAATAGCTAAAGCAATCCTTAGCAGAAAGATTGATGCAGGTGGCATCACTATACCAGACCTTAAACTATACTACAGAGCAATGGTAACAAAAACAGCATTGCATTTGGAAAAAAAAAAAAAAGACTGTAGATGAATGGTACAGAATAGAGGTCACAGAGACTTACCCACAAAATTATAATTATTATATATTAGACAAAGGTGCCAAAACATGCACTGGAGAAAAGATAGCCTCTTCAAGAAACCACTATCTCTCGCCATGCACAAAACTCAACTCCAAGTGTATCAAGAACCTAGGAATTAAACCAGATGCTCTATGTCTCATGGAATTGAACACAGGCTCTAATCTTCATCATGTGGGATTAGGCCCCAATTTCTATAATAAGTCACTGATTGCACAAGAATTAAAACAAATAATCAATAAATGGTATAGAATCAAACTAAAAAGTTTATTCTCAGCAAAAGAAACAATCCGTGAGGTGAAGACAGAGCCTACATTTTAGGAGGAATATTTTACCCCTCACACATCAGATAGAGCACTAATCTCTAGGGTACATAAAGAAATCAAAAAACTAAGCAAATAATAATGATGATGATGATGATGATGATGATGATGATAATAACCCAATCGAGAAATGGGCCAAGGATCTGAACAGAGAAGAGAATATACAATCAATCAACATTTTTTTTTTTTTTTTTTATCTGATTGGTTATGGTCCTCCCTTTTCAGGACCAAGAAGAGTTCTGGTTCAGTTTCTAAGGAAGGGAGACACAAGCAAGGAGTATTCTCAACTCTCCTTTATAAATTATCAAATACAATTATCTATGTCATTTTCTAAACATAGCTGGACATGGGAAATATAGGTTTGGAGCTGAGAACATTTTTATTAGAAACATAGTGTAAAAAAAAAAAAGAAAAAAGAAACATAATTATTTGTACCACATTGAACCACAAGAGAATTGGAACTTGGAATTCAGAAAAGAAAGATTTAAACTTTTATACTTGGGAATGTGGATGACATAGATGCCTAAAGTTATTACAAGCTTTTGAAAGAAAATTTATGTGAGTGGCAGATAATTGTTAATCAATTAGTATCTGCACAGTGTCTCCCAGGGCCTTTGTCAGCTGTGCACTACAGAACATACAGGTATTCATAGCCTCCATGAAGAGCATTATTCCTCTGTGCCCTCTAAAATTATTCTCATTGTACAGATGAAAAAACATGGGTATCTGGATACTAAATGGAAATTCAGCAGCCCACAGAAAACTACCCAAAGACAGAACTGTATGAAATTTCTTCAAAGACCATCAATGTATTATTAGCTTCTAACACAGGGATGCCAGTTGGTGGAAATATTATTTTCTCTCCATTTTGAAGAGAGTGCGTTGAGAATACATTTCAGGGGCAACACAAATACTTTTTTTTTTCTTTCATGTTAAGATACTCTTCAGAAACAGAGCTCTCAAGACAGATTTCTTAGAAGAGTAAATGCCTAGAGATTACAAAATGAAAAGAAACACATCGGTGGCCTTGAGTGACTCAGTAAGGAAATAAATCTAAAGGTTATTAGAAACTGAAAAGAAAAAAAGTAACTATTTCTAAAAATAGATATGTTCATTAGTTGCTATCTCCACAACATATCATTAAGTAAACAACAAATTATGTATGAATATTTTTAGGATTGGCCAAATTTCAGTCCATATGATTTTATATTAAACCCCCAAATCCAGATAATAGAATTCATGATTCACTGCCAAAAATATTCCAGAAGAAAATCTTTAAGGAGTGGATATTTAGTAAATCTGTCATTTAACAATTTAATTACCATATGATTTTAGGAAATGTACTCATTTTGCTGCAGCCATAGTGTAGAGATATTTCTTTTTTTTTTCCTGTAGTAACTTCCAAAGATAAGCCCTAGAATGCACTTTACATAACCTACACTTACAATCATACAAGAAACCTATAATAAATAATGAGGAAAGAAAAAAGGCAATTTTAAAAAATAATTTAAACCTTTTTCTTTTTCTTGAAATCAAACTCTAGCTGCATTTTTTGATCCATTTTCTCATCTTTTAAGCCAAAAGGATGTAAAGGCCAGAAATTTGAATGCAAATTTATACAAGAGATATGTTTATTAACTATAAAAATTCAAAATATTTACAAATTAAAGAAATGCAAAACAAAAACCCATCATGGGAAAAAATAAGTAATATTGATGAACATTTAAGACAAATGAATAATCATTAACTCAAAAGAAGTTTAAATTAGTATCTATTTGTGGAAACTATTTTGCTATTGAATATACATGATACTCCCCATCACAGAGACTTACTGAAATTAGAGCATATGGGACCTTGATAACATATAAGTATACAATGGTACTCATCCAAACACTTGAAGCCCAAGGGCATGGCTCAATACAATACATATCTTGGAAGAGATAAAAAATAATCTGTAGGAAAAAAATGGTCACTAGGGCCAGTCACAGTTCATAAAATATCCAGTGTAGAACACAGCAGAAAACACTCTATATATAAATTTTACATAGGTGCCTTATGCAAATGGTATTTCACATATGTACATTTTTAGAAACAAAATCTGTAGAACTTATGAGAAAATAAAAGTCACAAAAAGCACATAGAAGACTAAATTATACATCCCATGTACAGATGATAAAACTCATCATTATAAAGGTGATAATTTTCCCCCAAATTAACCTACAATATATCTCACGAAAATTGCTATGTACAAATATGAATATATCACAGTGAAGTCTATTTTTATGTGTATTCTATAAAGCAATACTTTTTTTAAAAAACTATAAATAAATATACGATAGAAGAAAGTATGAGAATAGGGAAAGGGGAACTACTGGATACTTAAGGTGGAGCAAATTATATTCCATGTTTTATGGTTATGTCAAAATAAACCTGACTATTAAATACAAGAATAATGCAATAATAATAAAAAAGATCAACAAGCTTTACTTTAAATGAAATAAAAAAGTAAAGCATACATTTTTAAAATTCATCTACAAAATTATAAATAACTTTAGCCAAAAACCATTTTAAATATAAGAGCAAAAAAAAAAGAACTTATCATGACCAAGTATTCATATATATTGTGAAATTATAATATTACAATAATCATTAAAGAATCACAATATAAATAAGATCCCCATATGAATACTTATGCATGTAAAAACAGTATGCTTATTGCAATAGCAAAGTCTAGATAAATCAAACCATAACAAAAATAATCTTAGCAACTTAGCTAGGACCTTTCTCAAAATAAATTTAAACATGTTAGGGCTGTTTACCGATGAAGAGTCCTTTCTTCCCCAATGCTGAAGTATAACACCAGAGAAGTACACCAAGGCAAGTTTAGAGTGGAAAATAGAAGCTTTATTAAAGGACAGTAGAAAAGAATTCTCCCCAGAGGAAAAAGGGGACCCAAGATGTAGAATCCATGGAAGGGTTTTTTGTTGTTGTTGTTTTTGTTTTTTTTTTTTTTTTTTAAGCTAAGGTCCTTTTAGCTTTTTTATAGCTAAGGTCTTCCTTCAGCTATCCAGCATTCCTGTCACATTGTTGTCCTTTATTCTGCTTTCTTGCAGTGATGGTGGGAAGGCCCAAAGTGTGGAAGACAGGTGGGCAGAAGGAATAATCTGGGCAGGAGGGGTTTTTGGATTAGCATCTCCATGTTTGCTGTGAGCTGCTTCATTAAAATTTCCTTGGGATGGGCTCAGGGCCTTGGGCACATTTTCAATTCCCCTTTTCCTGGACTCCATTCTCAATATGGTGTTCATTCTTGATTTTACTGGATATTAGACCCAATTTATCTAACTACACTAACTACCTATCTGCAAATCTGGCTTCATTACCAAGGATATGGCTAAGTAGTACAGTATCCCTCAGTTCACCTAACTTTAACAAAATAATAATAATGAAGAAAGTAAAAATAAAAGAATGTCAAAATGAAAATTAGCTAGCTCAAGAGGAAATTAGGTACCCCAAAATGACAGCTCCTCTCCTGCAGGAAAATGGCCCTTGAAGATTTGATTTTGATAATTATTCCACCTGTCAATCTCCAGCATCTGGGCTGCAGGAACACACCTGCCACATAGTATTTGATGCAGGTGCCGAGGATGCCCTTTGAACATAAGGAAGGCAGCAAAGAGTCTCTGCCACTGACATGTTCCCCACCTGGTTGGCCAGTAGGACTGAGGACATAGTGGCCCAGTGGATGAGTTAAGTCTGCAGACTCCAAAGACTGCCCAGAGTCCCAATCTGCTAGCTCCTGTTTACAACACAGCCAGTCTTGTGATTCCAATAGTCTTTCTGCCCCAGCCTCCCTTGCTAGGCTAATGTACACTCAACATTGCCTGGTTCTCAGGAGTAGGACTACTTGGGATCCTCAGTTCCTGTACAGCAGAACAAACTGTGACTCTGAAGTGTGAGACTCAAATGGAAAAATGGAGGACTCTGGAGATAAGAAGTGAAAGCCCACCCTCCTCCTCCCTGATGACACACAGGATTGGACAGTTCCCACAAAATGCTCTTGATTGGAAGGAGCTTCAGATCATGAACACTGAATATGAGAGAAGTGAGCCTTTTTTTTTTTTGAGTGACAGGGAATATTATCCAATCCAGACATGATAAGGGCTAGAATCTCAGGTCGTTGAGTGTTGCTTTTTTTTTTTTTTGAGTTCTTTTTTTTTTTATTAGTTGTTCAAAACATTACATAGCTCTTGACATATCATATTTCATACATTTGATTCAAGTTGGTTACTAACTCCCATTTTTCCCCTGTATACAGATTGCAGAGTCACATCTGTTACACATCCATGTTTTTACATACAGCCATACTAGTGTCTGTTGTATTCTGCTGTCTTTCCTATCCTCTACTATCCCCCCTCCCCTCCCATCTTCTCTCTCTACCCCATCTACTGTACTTCATTTCTCTCCCTTGTTTTTTTCCCCCTTTCCCTTCACCTCCTCTTATATGTAATTTTGTATAACGATGAGGGTCTCCTTCCATTTCCATGCAATTTCCCTTCTCTCTCCCTTTCCCTCCCACCTGTCATCCTGGTTTAATGTTAATCTTCTTCTCATGCTCTTCCTCCCTACTCTGTACTTAGTTGCTCTCCTTATATCAATGATGACACTTAGCATTTGTTTTTTAGGGATTGACTAGCTTCACTTAGCATAATCTGCTCTAGTGCCATCCATTTCCCTGCAAATGCCATGATTTTGGGAAGAAACCCCCTAAAGTAAAAAGGCCCAATAAAAACAACACACAAGGGGCTGGGATTGTGGCTCAGTAGTAGAGTGCTCACCTTCCATGTGCAAGACCCTGGGTTCAATCCTCAGTACCACATAAAAAATAAATAAGTGAAATAAAGGTATTATGTCCAGCTACAGCTAAAAAAATACACACACACACACAAACAAAAACATAAGGTACAAGGTGAGAAACTAACCTCTACCTCAGAGCAAAGACTGTCCAAGGAAGGGGGCATGACTCTTGTCCTTGCAAAGACACACAGAGCATTCCTACGCTCATACCCACCCTGCTGCATTGTTTATCTACAAATAACAGGAGAGATCTGCTGTGCCTGGTGTCCCTGACTCAGTCAGGCTAGGTGGGGATCCATAGCAACCCCCTAGCAGCCACCAATCAGCATGAGACAGGGAAAATACCTGAGATGCTAGATGACCTTCCCAGTACTTTATGGTGGTTGATAACATTTTGGGAAATCATATAGTTCAGCACATACTCCCCTCATGGCCTAAGCCAATCAGTTCAAATGAATCCCCATCTTGTACTAACCAATCACCCTTACCCAACTTGTTCCCACCAGTGAATGTGCTAATCATGTTTTAGAGTTCTTTATGATTTTCCCAAGGTGTGTGATGATTTGCTAAGAGATGCTATGATGTATGTGGGGTACCTGCCTTCCCCAAAGAGTTATAAAACTGCTGCAAACCCCGGGCTCAGGGCCTCTAAGCCACCAGTTGCTGTGAGTGTAGAGGACTGAGCTAGCTTGCAATAAAAACCTCTTTGGTACTTACATCAATCTTGGTTCTGGTGGTCTTTTTGGGGTCCCGCATTTGAGCATAACAGTCTCTCCTGAAACCCATGGGAAAAGAAGACAGCACTCCAGTTCTCTAGGATTGCAGTTTCATAGCACAAAAAGTTGCAAAAGCGGGGTGACTTGAGAACTTACACGGATAACAGGGTTTTGACAAACATAATACAAAGGCATATAGTAGGTTAATGGTCTAAATGGTTCAGCACTTAGGGAGTAAGTTTAGATCACAACATCAGAATTTATGATGCACCACTAAAGTTTCAGAGTGAGTTGTTATTTGGTCAGGGAAAGCCAGAATTTATGAGTCATCACTAAAGTTTCAGGGAGGGTTGTTATCTCATTGGGGAAAACCAGACATGGGTGAGTTCAAGGCACTGGCAGGCATTTCAAGCAAGTTTACAAATCACAGTAATTTATAATAAAGCAGAAATTAACTTTTCATGCCTTTGTGATGAGATGGCTTCCAATCTTAAGAGGAAATTAGGCTGGATTTTTCACTTGCTATAGCCATAGCTTTTAAAGTATATGTTTCATACTTTAACAAGCATGAGCATTAAATTATTAATATTAATTATTACTAATTTTTTAAAAGACTGAGTAAAAGAGGAACTAAGATATTTGTTATTAAATGCATAAAAATTTTGATTAATATATTGATAATATAAACGTGGAAATTTTTGACAATGATAAAAAGACATTTAATATAAGGGCTTCAATACTATAAGTCCCTCATGTTCAGTGGGTCAGTCCTTGAATGATTTTTTTTTCATTTTTTTAGGTCATTTTAAATTACACTTCTGCAAATGTTTGTTAAGTATACAAATTTAAGATTTTGTATTTTGTAAAGTAGAAAAATGGCAGATTTGAGCTCCTGTCAGGATTTTAAAACTTATAAGCCATGTGGGGTATCTTAGCACTTTTTTTTGTTTTTTCATATTTGCACACAGTCCAATTCTAGAGAGGAATGAGTTGGAGATATAGTCTACTGTCCTGAGCAAAAGAGAAGTTGCCTTAGGCTATTTCTAAATCTTTTAACTTTTCTAACTTTTCAGAATTTTTTGTAATTTAAAAAAATGATTTATTTTAAGAAATGAATTGCTTTAAATTAATCATTTATCTTTCCTGCATTATTTTTCACTTTCTTTGATTTTTTTTTAGAAGAACTAACAGAACAGAATTCCAAAAGTGTTCCATGTAAATTTAAAGGTATGTGTCTAATGATCAAGATAGAAAGCAGAAGCAAATCATCATCTAGTTTGATGATTCTGCCTCAAACTAGAGAATTACTTATTTATTTCTGCCATTATTCACTAGGTTCCTGAGGTTGCAGAAATCACCAAACAACAAAGAGAAATGTCTTATTAGTTTGTTTTTCACAACCAATTCAAGCTAAAATACACTAGAATCAGTGTAGTTTAAGACCAAAGTGTTTCTAAATAATAAAAATAATATGTATACATAAATATATAAATAAATATAAAATAAAATATTAGATAGATTTTTTTTTTCCTGAATAATCATCTTGTACATATTTCCCTTTAGACACAGTTCTGGGAACAAAGTGTCACAAATAAGTCATGGATCCTACATTGCTACACAGAGTAATTAAGGCACATACTAAGAGCTTGGTATAAAACTTGGCACAGAGATGTAAATAACTAGAGAACACCATAAAAAAATTATACGTAAATGCTAAGCAGCAAATTCATAGTCTTTAAGTACATGAAGAGACAAGTTATCATAGCAAATTTTATAACTCAGTTGCTGCTAATATACAGAGATAGAGATATTTATTAAGAGAAGGTTTTATGCAGATTTTTAGTTTAAAAAGGGAAAGATCAAATAATGTAGGTGATTTAAACATGAGCAATAATATTTTTCTGCATTCAGTACCTTTTTCGCAGATATATGAATTATAATTAATTCCAACCAGTAAAATGCAGAAATAGTGTAAAGATTATTCACTATTGGTAAAACTACTTAAAAAGAGAACCAAAACTTCCATTCCTGTCCAAATGTTTATTCCCTGACAAAAAGACTGCTTCTTTTGAACCATTTCTGTAGATATGATTTTTTTGTAATAAATATTTTGGTGATATTTTTTGCATATTACTTAATATATTTATTCTTCACATTTTATCTTTTTTCCTATTTTACTACCTATATTCTGAAAGAAAAAATTTCTAACTCCTAAACTCCCTTGATATTTGAGCTATCTTTTAATTTTTAAGCTTATATTATTTCTTTAATGAATACTGTGCTTTCAGGAAAGAATGACTATTATTATGCATCTGGCTCATTTACAGGAGTTTTGTTGTGTTCTTTGGTTTTATTTACAGTGAAGTTAAAAAAAAAAAGGTTAATGTTGAACCAAAACACAAAGAAAAGACCACCAACTCAAATTTTAAATCAAATTAAATCAAGATTGTATCGTGTACACAAAAGCTGGCCAGGACTGTCTCTTACAAGATCCCATGCTAGAGATCATCCCCCTGACCTTCAGGAAAAAGTTTTTACAGCACAAAAGGTTACAAAGGAAGTGGGTGTCTAAGGTACTTACAGCTAACAAGATTTTGACAATCATAATACAAAGGCAGATAGCTGGTTAAGGATCTACATGGATAACATTTCAAGGGAGGGAATAAATTCAGCTCCAGACATTAGAATTTATGAGCTGCCACTGAGATTTAGAGAGAATTGTATTTTGGTCAGTGGGAGCCAAGATTTATGAGGCACCAGTAAGGTTTTAGAGAGGGTTGATATCTGGTAAGGGATAGCCAGGCATAGGTGAATTCAAAACACAGGTAGAAATTGCAAGCAAGTTTAAAACATCAAAATATTGTCAGGCCAAAGAGAAATTTTAGTTTTCTTACAGAAAACAGTAATAAACTTTTTACCTCTGAAAGCTCTAAGATTTTTTTTTTTTTTTTCTCACATCTAATGGCTTCTGGCATTCCTTTGTTTGTGACCATAAATGCTTCTCTTCTGTGTTTATGGGGCTTCCAAAACATAAAATATAGATAAGCCCTTCTCATAGGGAAGATGTTTCTAACATAGCAAGTAACTACCCTTTAACCCACAGGGTCTGACAACCATATTATAGGATATGAAAGACCTCCAATATCCTTCTTCTCCCAACCATTGTTTGCAAAGATTGACAAAAGTCAATTCATTGCACAGAATGAGTGAGGTGAGTCTCTGCTCTGCAGTCCAGAACAGGTGGTAAAAGAGCCCCAAAGTGAGTTTAGGACAGGGCTTTACATGACATAGCTGACAAAATCCTAAAAACAAGAGAAAACATAAATTCAGAGAGAACCATACCCACATAATCTCATTTGACAGAATTAAATTTATAAGAAGAACAGAGGACAGAGGCAAATCTAAAAGGATTTAACTATATTTTCTTTTTCTAAATTGCTATTAATGTCTCCCACAATTATAGAGTTCTGGATCCCTCAGTTACTCCTTTATCATTACCTTCAACCTACAATGCATGAGGCACACTGAATTTACTCTCATACTCATGTATTTATCACTTATTTTTTCAGTAGAAATGCATATGTATATGAATATATTTTTCCCACATTTCCAAGATTCTACCCTGAAAATTTCTGTGATATCACTTCCCGGAAATGCATTTTCATTATTTCATGTCAGTTCATCTAAGTATTCCATATCATGCATTGGAAAAGATGAGACAACTCTAAGGCCCTTCTTATTTGACTATTTATGAACTATAATTAAAGGTCAATCTTAGTACCTCCATAGAACTTAAATCTCATTCACCGTGTTTTATTATTTAAGTAGGTAGTAGAAATTTTATTTTGAAGAAGAGTAAATGATTTAAAGCCATTCAGTGTACTTTAGAGGATCCCAAAAACCTACATTTGTAGTTCTTAAACAACCTTATCACTGAAAGATCTGGATTACACTCCAGGTTGGACACTGATACTATGCTTCCATGGGAAATGGTTTCCTGGTTGTGAATATTGTCCTTTCCCTTTCCCCTATAGTCTTGGAAATGTGTGAATTGTAAACTTTTAGAATCATTATTTTCAACACACTTAGCATGGAACCATTTGATAATAGGAGACATCTACATTCTGAAAAAAAGAAGACCCTTCACCAAGCCCTAAAGAAGTGATAAAATAATCTCTGGAAAAAAATAACAGTCATCCATTAGATCATTTTTTTAAAAATACTAAGAATAAGTTTAGTTAGCAATACATTACTGTACTAGGAAAAGTGATATAAATGCAATTTTTAAAGTTGTTTCTGACTACTACAAAGAGTATAAAAAGCTGGGTACATGGACTGGAGTTGTGTCTCAGTGGTAGACTACATTGCTAGCATGTGCAAAGCACTGAGTTTGATTCTCAGCAATACATATAAAGAAATCTTTAATTTTGTTTTATTTTTTAAACACATGACAGCGGAATGCATCGCAATTCTTATTGCACATATAGAACAATTTTTCATATGTATATTCACATCATAAGTATGTTCACATCAATTCCTATCTTCATATATGTACTTTAGATAATAATGTCTATCACATTCCACAATCCTTGATAATCTTTACACAACACTCCTACATTGGCTACTTCACATAAACTTGCCTCAGGGATTTAATGCATTAATCAAATAGATTGTCTGCAGCCTATGCAGAAAATGTTGGAATGGCTATTATAAAAATCTAAAATTGTCATGTATGGTGGCATATGCCTGAAATTCTAGAAGCTATGAAAAATGATGCAGGAGAATTGTTAGTTCAAAGACAGCCTCATTAACATAACAAGGCTACAATCAACTTAGTGAGAGCCTGTCTCAAAATATAACATAAAAAGTAATGTGGATGTGTCTCAGTGGTATGTACCCCTGGGTTCAATATTCAGCACCAAACCAAACAAAACCAAGTAAATATGCCATAATTAATAGGGATTCCAGGGTACACAAATATGTAAAAATATTGATGACAATATAAAACCAATAAATATATATTTTTTATAAAAGTGTTAAGGTTCTTTAAAAGCCCAAAATAAAAATGCCACATAATCCACTAGTAATAATTTGGGATAGCAGTGCAAAGTTCTACATGCCTGAACTCCCAGTGGCTTAGGAGGATAAGAGGTAGAAAACTAGGGGTTTATTCTCAAGTTAAAGTCCAGCCTCAAGAACTTGGCAAGGTCCTAAGAAACTCAGTAAAACCCTCTCTCAAAAATAAATAAATAAATAAAAGTGTTGGAGACTGGGTATGTAGCACAATGGTAAAGTGCCCTGGGGTTAATCTCCATTATTTAAATAAATAAAAAGATATAAATAATAATTCTTGGTAAAAAAAAAAAAAGTCATACGATCCACTAATAATAACTTTGGATATATGTAAAGGAATTTGAATCCTTTTGCTAAAGATTGCCACATTGTATCTTTATTCACAGTATCTAATAAAAGGAAACAAATGAAGTACCTTTTAGATAGAAAGTATATCAGAAAATGCCTCCCAGCTGCAAAGCATCCAATTAGTCCATCCCTTCAGAAGCTCACACTTAAAATTCAAACTGGTCCCTAGAAGGCAAGACTCAGAGAGTGATGTTTTCTAAATACTCCAAAAGAAAAAAAAAAAAAGGAATCTCTGGAAACCTTGTTTCAGATATTCTAAAACTCAGAACTAGGTCATATGGGAGGTCAGAATGTGAACACAACATATAGTAGATTCTTTAATGGGAAATCTTAACTCAGACACTGTCATAACTGAAAGCAGTGTTAGAGATAAAAAAATAGATTCTGTTTCACTGATTTCTGGGTTATGGATTCAAATCAAACATATACTAGAAAAAAGTTAAGGCTACTGGTTAAAATCTATGTAAAACAGGTATTAAAAATGTACCAGGGGCTGGGTGTGTTGGTGCAAGCCTGTAATCCCAGTTGCTGAAGAGGCTGAGGAAGATGTATCAAAAGTTCAAAGCCAGCCTTAGCAAAAATGAGGTGCTAAGAAACTCAGTGAGATCTTGTCTCTAAATAAAGAAAAAAAAAAAAAAAAAAAAAAAAAAACCCTGGGGATGTGTCTTAGTAGTCAAGTGTTCCTGAGTTCAATCTCCAATATCCCCCATAAAAAATGTTCCAGGGGGCTGGGGCTGGGGCTCAGTGGTAGCTCACTTGTCTGGCACATGTGAGGCACTGGGTTCAATTCTCAGCTCCACATATAAGTAAATAAAATATAGGTCTATCAACAACTAAGAAAATATATATATATATATATATAAAATAATGTACCGAGTTATTGACATGGACTTTGATCTAATTTGCTGTGTACTTTAGCCCGTAAGATTGAAATTGGCCAGGCATGGTGGTGCATGCTTGTAATATCAGCTGTTTACAAGACTGAAACATAAGGAACATGAATTCAAAACTAGTCTCAGCAATCGTGAGGCACTAAGCAACTCAAACCCTGTCTCTAAGTAAAATACAAAATAAGGGTAGGAATGTAGCTCAGTGGTAGAGTGCCCCTGACTTCAATCCCTGGTCTCCCCCCCTCCAAAAAAAAAATGAGGCTGAGTAAATAGCTCAGCTTGTAGAGTGCTTGCCTTCTAAGCATGAGGCCCTGCAATCCCCAGTACAGAGAGAGAGAGAGAGAGAGAGAGAGAGAGAGATTGAATTTGCATGTAATTTAAATTCAAGTTAGTCCCACTTTTATTTTTCCTGCCACACCAGGCAGGAAAAGAGTTTCCTGAAATGTTTGGAATGTTTCTGTGGGTTATTTATTTATTTATTTTTATGTGGTGCTGAGGATCCGACCCAGGACCTTTCACGTGCTATGTGAGTGCTCTATAGGTCAGCCACAACCCCAGCCCCTTCTGTGGGTTATTTTAATAAAATGGTCTGGCCATAAATAAGTAAACAAACAAATACATTAATAAATAAATAAAACATCAATTGATGACCCATTACAGTTTTTAAAATTTATTAATTGGGACACATAAACCTCATTTAGGAGAGATTCATTCTTTTTAATGTCACCAAATTTTATTCTGCTTTCTTCTCATGATGTGAAAATCTCAGAATGATAAATTAAACTCTTTTAAAAATGCCCTTCATTTCTTGTAGAAAAACATAAATGATGCATCCAATTAAAATAAAATATGAAAAAATAATGATTGATAATGCTGAAAGTGGAGTTTTGAGAAGAACCAAAATTTCTCAGTTTGCCAATTGCACCTGGGTGCTTGTCTCATAAATTTTGAAGAAAAAAAAATCTAAGAAATAGAATTCCCACTATGTGATATGAGGAATGATACCAGAAAAGAAAAAAAAAAAAAACTCATCTTGATGTGCCATCTTAGAAGTTTACTAATGGTTTTGGGCAGAACACCTGAGCATAATGCATTTAGAATAGGCTTTGGAAAAGGCATCCTGACTACCACAGGGGTTCACTTTCATTCTTTCTGTGACCAATTCTTTTATGTTCAAATTCAATCAGGAATCACCCCTGGGACAAAGGACTTTGTTGAAGGTGTTCCCACAAGTGGGCTTCAAGGTCTTTTACATTTGAAATAGGCCTTAATGGTGCTCATTAACATATCTTTCAGTTAGCGGCCACATGTGTTTGAGTGAGACACATTATCCACATTACATGGTCATTATACTATCTATTCTATTCTATTACTTATTCTCTGTGAACAGAGAACCCTAGTATTGGATATGTGAACAGAGAGCTAGAAAACTTGGGGTTTATTCTGAGACCTATGGAGAGCTAAACTGAAGTTCTGGATTTCAGATGTCTGTTCTGGATTTGAGATACTGCTTCCCCTACATTTAAAAATCTCAGGACTCATGAAGAGAATGAGTTAAAAGCCAGCATCATCAAATTGTGAGGCCCTAAGAAATTCAAAGGGACCCTGTCTCTAAATAAAAATATTTTTTTTAAAAAAAGGGGTGGGAATGTGAATCAGTGGATGAACACCTCTGAGTTGAATCTCTGGTACCAAAAAGAAAACAACACACACACACACACACACACAATAAATAAATATATAAATAAATAAACAAACAAACAAACCCTCATGAATAACAAGCCCTAAAATCAACAGCCTATCTCATGCATGAGTACAACAAAAGGATTTGGGGTTCTCCTGATGATCATCTCAGTCTTTACTATGCAATCTGGAGTCATGCTGGACTCATGGGACATGGAAGCCCACAAAGGGCTTTAGAAAGAAGCTGAAAACACCATACAATAATGAAACAACATGCCCAGGATTTCAACTGCTGATCTAAGCCTCACTAGACTAGTAAGAGGGAGGTGAAGGCTAAGCTGCTACAGAGAGACCCTCTGGCCACAAGCCTCTGGAGAGGACCAGGAGGAGTCCCTAGCCACAACTGCCAGTTTCCACCATTGCCACTCCTGTCAGCCTTAAGCCACCTTCCTACGCAGTCTCAAGATGACAAGGCACACTTACCATTTCCTGGCTTTCAGGGTTCTCAGCGGTCTCCCTGTGGTTTGTTTTCAGCTTCTCCATAGCACGGAAACCTGGGCTCCGGATCCAGGACAGAAAGCCTAAAAATGATCGAAAAAATGGCCGGCTCCAGACGGGAAGGGAACGTAAGTTCGTGGAAGCCCGCCCCCTCATCACCAGCTGGGTGCGCATTGGACAGTTCTCGCCTAAGAGACTGATTGGCCAAGGCCTCAGGCACTGCCTCCAACCTGAGCCAAGTGGGTGCAGAATCAAAGTCTGAATGACAGGCGGCTCCATTATCAAGGTTAAAAGGCCGCACTAGGTGTTTGGGATGTGGCTCAAGCGGTAGCGCGCTAGCCTGGTATCCATGAATCCCAGGTTCGATCCTCTCCTATGACATGCAGAGAAAGGTGCTGTGTCTGCACAAATACATTTTCTCGCTTTTTTTTTTTTTTTAATAAAAAAAAGACTACAGATCATGGCTGAGTATATAGCTTAGTCAGTAGAGTGCTTGTTTTGCTTATATAAGGCCATGGATTCAATGCCCTGCACTACACGCATACAATCCCGCCAAAAAATGAATTAAGTAAAGGACTTTGGGGCCTAGGGTTATGGTTCAACGGTAGAGTGCTTCCCTAGCATGTGTGAGGTACTGGGTTAAACACCCAGCACCACATTAAAAAGCCAACCAACAAACAAATTACTAATGGTAGTGTGTCCATCTACAACAAAAAATATTCAAGAAAACAAAAAGACTGTGTATTGGACTTGTGCACCCTGACTACAGAACCCATTAACACTTTTTATAAATAATATTTACATATATGTCTTCAGACAGTGTTTAAAATTCTCCTGTGATGGCTTTTCAAGTAACTTATATTACAGGTATGTTTCACAACCCTGAAATCCGCCACACCTCACTTATTATTATTATTATTATTATTATTATTATTATTTGATGGCCTGTTAATTGCATTAAGTGCCTCTGTATGGGGTTATTTTAAGGTAAAGTTTTCTTCCAATAATAGGACCTAGCCCAGAGAGAAGTGTACTGACACTTTTAACTGTTTATAAGGTTAAAGCAATTTGTGAATAAATATGCATTTTTTATGAAAATTATATAACAATTACTTTAATATTTTTTTTAATTTTTCTGTTTTTTGTCTCATAAAAAAAAAAGTTTGAGCTTTAAACTCATTAGCAATGTCCTTATATCCCTTTCCCCCAAAAAAGTGACTCACAGGTATAATTCAAATTATTGAGACTCATAAATTTTGGGTCCTTTATTTTAACTAGTGAAGTCTAAAGATTTTCTTTTTATTTTCACCTTTAAATGAGGCCCACTTTTTATAGCTTTCTTGTTGTGTAACTGACCTTTAATATTCTGCATATTTTACCCCCATTCTGATCACTTTGGACTACTGATGTTTTGATGGAGGGGATCTCAAAGTGGTCATGCACAAGGTAGGAAATGGATACAGTAAAATATAAGACTAGTGATTGCTGAGTATGTAGATTTTGCTATACAAAATAAGTATTGGTGGACGATATGGGGGTAGGGAGAAAAAGAGCAATGAAAAAAAACAGAAGAAAAACTTGAACAGTAGACGGGTTCAGATGCTACAAGTCTACAATGATAGCGTGAATATAGAGGGTAGTGTTCTTGGAAGCAGCAATAAAGTTTGAGGGGAAAGAAAAAGGTAATTTTTTGCACAGTTCCCAAGTGAGAGAGCCAGGTGAATGGGTTCTGTGTTCAACTCTTCCCACCTAGGAGTGGAATTTATAGTTCATAGGATATGTCTCAGTAAGTAGTAAAACACCATTTCTATGTACCTTTACACTTTTTCATGGCTACAAGCTGACTTTGACAATTTCAGTCACATTAAATCTTTGTACTTGTTAGTTATTCAGTAATTAATTCATTCACTACATTATTTATTTGTTTTTTATTAATTCACTTTTTCTTTAGTTGTCATTGTTTTTACATTACTGGTGATTACATAATTGCATAAATATTCTGAATGTTAACTTTTTGTTAAATATTGTTTTATGTGTTTATTCATACATTTACTTTTCATTGAAATGTTTTTCCTTTGCCAAGCCTTATTTATATTATACCTCAATCTTCATTTATGAAGACTAGATAAAATCACATTATTCCAAATAACTCAAGGATTTATCATCTTGGCAGAACCCTAATCACCCGCTAAAGTTGACCCAGTCTGGATCAACTAAAAGCTGTGTCAAAACTCCTCTTTTTTCTTATGCACACTTTAATAAAGAATTCCTCTCTCACTTTTATATTTTGGAGAGCAGACCAACTTCCCAAGCAGTAGTTAATAACCTAGATGAGTTTTCCAACTAGCTCACTATTACTTTGAAATTATTTACATCCTTGACACTAAGAGTGTCACTGATTACTTTTTTTTTTATTTTTGCAAGATCTCTCTCTCTCTCTCTCTCTCTCTCTCTCTCTCTCTCTCTCTCATATGACAAATTGAAAACAGATATGCTTTTATACTAAGAAACACTCTCAGCCTTTAATAAATTATTCTATAAAGAAAAAGGGTTTTGCTGATTTTCTTAGACCCTCACTAAGTTGCTGAGGCTGGCTGACTTTAATCTAATGTTATAGAAGTTTGCAATATATATATATATATATTCACTTTTGCTTTACTATTACACAATAATAGTAAAGCAAAAGTGAATGAAAAAAATGAAATGAATAAATATATAAATAAACAAAACAGATAAAAATGTACACAGATTTTATGTGACTGGAATTATCAAATGTTGATTGTGGCCATATAAATTTGTAAAGCTACTTGGAAATGGTTTTATACTACCTACTGAAACATACTCTGATTTATCAATTCCACTTGGAGGTGGGAAGAAATAAACACATAACCCATTCATTTGACTCTTTCTTGTGGGGACTGTGCCAGAGTTGCCTTCTTCTTTCACTTCTACCTTATTTCTGCCTCCAAAGAAACTACCCCTTACCCTCATACTACCATTGATCCACCATTAGACTTTTTAAATCTGAACTCTTGAGCTGGTCATTCTTTCCCTCTTTTCTTCACAGCACTTTTTTTCTCTACCCGTATCTATTCTACCAATACTTTTTCATTAATACTCACTACTACATACTCAGCATCTATCATCTCACATCCTGATCCATCCCTGTTCTGCCTTTTCCATGAATCACTTTGAGATCCCCTCCACCCAGATATCAATAGTCCAGAGTAGGGTCAGGCTAGGGTGTTATATATGCAGGTTTTTAGAAGTCATTTACTAACAATAAGTTTATTAAAATTGGAATGTATTTTATCTGAGGTTAAAAAAGAAAATCTACAGACTGCACTGTTAAACTGAAGTGTCTAAAATTCATTAATCTCAATAATTTGGAAAAAGAAATTCTATAAAAAGGAGAATAAAGAAAAGAACATAATATATAAAAGTGACAAATTTGAAGACACACCATGTGTATATATCAAAGAGTATCATATATTGGTGCTTTCAAAAGACAAATTAATTTGAAATAAATGTGGTTAATGCGAGATGTAGTAATCATTTATTAATTATATATAATGGTAGTATACATGTACATGTACAAAATGCATCTCATATAATTATGAGTATACATTGCAAAAAATTAACTCTACAGTATTTTTTTTAAAATTTTGCTGACACCACTATAAATACCTACATCTAGGTTTATGTATTACCAATGTTCAGGATACATTTTGTACTTTATAAAGTTTACAACTGACCAACAGACCTTTTTTTCAATTTTTAAAAGAAGTGGTATTTATTTTCAGTTAGAACATAATGCCATCATTTATCTTTAATTTTTAATTATTTTTTAATTATATATGACAGCAGAATGCATTACAATTCTTATTACACATATAGAGCACAATTTTTCATTTCTCTGGTTTTATACAAATTATATTTACATGAATTCACCCCTTTATTCATGTACTTTATATAATAATATATATCATATTCCACCATCATTTCTAACCCCATGATCCCTCCCCTCACCTCCCAACCCCCCAAATGTCATTTTTATACACACTGATGTATGCTATGAAGTTATAGAAAAGAGTATATACCTTATAATAATATGAACAGGTAAAGTTTTGTAACTAATACATAGCATAATAATAATAATAATAATAATAATAATAATAACAACAACCTTGCCATTTAGACTTTAATAAATTATACATCTGGCACTACTGACATCTTTTCCAAAAAAAAAAAAAAAATGACATCTTTTCCAAAAAAAAGGAAGGGTCATTTGTGGGGGGAAATGGTATTCTATGCTTTCTTAATATCAAGAATAAATTATTTTCAGAAGTGATATATATTTCAATATAAAAATAAAATAGAACCAGGTTCCATGGCACACACCTCTAATCCCATTGGATTGTGCGGCTAAGGCATGATAATCCTGAGTTTAAAGCCAGCCTCATAAACTTAGCAAGGCCCTAAGCAACTATATGTGACCCAATCTCTGTGTGCCCCTGATTTAAAATTCCAGTAAGAAACAATAACAACAAAAAGAATACAAAGTATTGATGAGGACACAAAATAAATTCTCATGAACTAAAGATGGAGTAGAAATTGCTGTTATTTCATCATGAAAACTGTTTATATAAAGATGAAATACTCCTCACCAAGCAGCTTAGACCTGTAGAAATTATAATATGTGTGTACAATGACAGTGTACAGTTATGTGATAGCATAAATCTAGAGCTATACTTGTCAATACAGTGGAAATCTGGGGCCTAGGAGGAAAGAGGAGGTGATTCAGAAAAATAAAAATAATAAAGTTTGAGAAAGATTGGTTTCTAGAGCCCAGAAAGATTTTTGGTTTAATTAGAGAACAAAATACCACATAAGTATTATACTGAAGTTACATCTGTTAAATACATCACATGTATAATGGCTTTCAAGGAAAATATGTGGAACTTATCACAAACTAAATAACAATTTACAAAAGCACATAAAATACCATGTACGTAAATAAAACTAATCATTACAAAGACAACTATTTTAACTCAATTTAATATACAATATTTTCCTATCAAAATTTTAGCATGTTTTTCTTTAAATACAAGAAGAGAGCTGGACGTGTTGGTGCACAATTGTAATCCCAGCACCTTGGGAGGCTGAGACAGGTGTATTGTGAGCTCAAAGCCAGCATCAGCAAAAGTGAGGCCCTAAGCAACTCAGTGAGACACCGTCTCTAAATGTCATACAAAATAGGTTTGGGGATGTGGCTCAATTCCCCTGAGTTTAATTCCAAGTAGCAAATAAAAGAAAAGAAGGGACCAAAAAAAATTATCTTTGAAATAAAATATATGTAAAATACCCCAAAACCTTTAATAAAAAAACAAATAATATAGTTATTGTTATGAGACACACTTAATGTATATTATAAAACTATATTGCAATAATGCAGACCAATAAATCATAATATTAATCAAATCTGAAACCATATGTAGATCAATAGTATTGTTAAGAGCAATAGAAAGGCATTTGTAAAACTGATCATATAAAAAATAACATTAGACGTGAATGAATCTATCCAACCTAAAGTTAGAATTGGGACCTAGTGGCAAAGTTCACTGTTAGAGTGTGTATGCAGAATGTGCAAGATAGTCAGTTCCAACCTTAACAACACTATAAAAAGCAAATATTAAGAGGGAATGATGTTGAAAATAAAGCAGAATATTAAATGAGACACTCTCCCTCCATCTATAGATACATTTAAAAAAAAACTACTATGAGTGTCTCTTTGGCAAAATCATGAATGAGTAGAGAGATTTACATACACTGGATATTAGTCCTGTCTTAAGAAATGTACCACATTTGGGACAAAATCCCCAATTACCATCATCACCTCTAGTGAACAGAAATGTGAGAGAGGGGCTGAGGATGTAGCTCAGTTTTTAGAGTGCTTGACTTGTATGCACAAGGCCCTGGGTTCAATCTCTAGCACCAGAAAAGAAAAAAAAAAAGAAGGAAATATGAAAGAAATTATACCAAAAAAATGTGGTGATATCTAGAAGCCATAAAAGCCTTCACAAGTGTTTCATCAGCTGTGACCAAGACACAAAAATACCCAAATATCAAAGTTGTCAACTTATCTCAAAAAAAAAAAAAAAAAAAATCTGCCAGCATATTTTCCCAACTGCTATTGCTGACAGATGAAGTTCACTCTAGCTTGTACTATAGGTGATATAGGGAGGAATCCAGTAAACTACTCTTAGCTTGAGTGAGATCTTAGCACTTCTTGAATCTCGCCCCAACCCTGATACACTAGTAATAAGGCCAGAACTACCAATTCCTCCTAGAAAAAAATTTTGGTTTTTTTTGTGGGTGTGTGTATGTGTGTATTGAATGTTTCAAATTTAACATATTTTGTTTATATTACTATGTCCCTGATACACTAGTAATAATGCCAGAGCAACCAATTGTTCCTAGAAAGGTTTTTTTTTTTTTTTTTTTTTGTGTGTGTGTGTGTGTGTGGATGTGTGTACTGAATGTCTCAACTTTAACATATTTTGTTTACGTTACTGTGTCCTGAAGTTCCAAACTCTGGAACAAAAGGTGACTGAGCTTATGCAGATTTCAAACAAATGAATTTACATTCTTTTCCCAGCACTTTTATGAACTATGATACCAAACAGTAGTTTAAAAAGGAGGTTGAAAACCAATGATCCCTGTTTATTACAACAAATCTTTACAGAATAGTCCTACATTGGCTACTTCATATAAACTTTCCACAGGGATAAAATGCATCAGTCAAAGAGATTTTCTGTAGCCTGGGCAGTGTTGTTGAAAAGGTTATTATAATAATATGAAAGAGCTAGGTGTGGTGGTAAATATACTAGCGGCTGGAGAGGCTGAGTCAGGAGGATTGTGATTTGAAAGACAGCCTTAACAACATAGCAAGGCTATAAGCAACTTAGTGAGATATTAGTGATATATCACCTGTCTCAAAAAAAAGGGGGGGAGGGCTGGGGACATAACTCAGTGGTAAGCACCCCCGGAGTTCAATTCCTACCACCAAACCATACCAAACCAAACAAATACCTGAAAGACAGTAGGGACTCCAGAGTATATGTGTATATGTATGGATAAAAATTTTGGTTACAATATAAAGTTAATAAAGATACTTTTGAAAAAACTATCATGTGCCGCAGTCTGGCTGGGCACAATCAGGAGCCACTTGTCAAAAGAAACTAACTTTATTTTTAGAACCAAACACGCCAAACAAACAGCCTCTCAGGAAAAAACCCCTCAGAGCCTCAACTGCCACCATCGGCTTTCCACAAGCCTCCCTCTCCCCCCACAAGCTTCTCTCCACCTCCCACAATCCTCCTGCTCTTGAGGCCGATTGGCTGGGTCACGTGGGCAGAGCCAAAAAGTCCCCCAATGAGCAGCTCCGTGGTCTGAAAGGGCAGGGAAACAGTCCAATGAGCATCACCGCAGAGGAGCCAATCAGCTAGATGTTGCTGGGGCCAAGGAGCCAATCAGCTAGATGTTGCTGGGGCCGCTGTGAGCCAATCATCAGCCGGCAGCTGGATTGCTGGCAGCTGGAAGTTTGCTGGGGCCCCTTCGGCTGTGGCTCTCAACATCTCCCCCTCTCTGTTTAAACAACAAGCATGTGGCTTAGGGACCGTGCCTGTTAGGCAGTCCAATTCAACATATGGTCCTTACCCGTCATCGGATGAACTGACCTCTAGGCGTCAGCCTCCTGTCTTAGGTTGGTACCACTGCAATTGGATCATACCCGTCACTGACTACCGGTCCAGCATACAGCCATACTTGTGGATAGGCCTTTGCACCAGTGGGGGGGTGAGGTTCTTTGCCTCACCTCTGTTGGCCCCCAAATTTTAGACCATCACTAGTAGAGGAGGATGCAAAATGTCATGACATTAAGCCAATTGAGGGCTCCTTTGAAAAATTGTACCACCGGTGACATCATCAGCAAAAATACCCCAACACTACCACAAGTCGCTGCACCAACAGATAGTTCAAAATGCATACAGGTGAGCTCACAATGTGTCCAGGCAAGTTCTGCAAGCAGTTCAGTGATGGCTATTGTAGAAGGTGTAGATTGGTTTTATCTTTGACTTCACCAGCACTGGGATGAAGATAGGAATTCTGGCAATAATGGCTAAAGAAAAAATTATGTAACATTACAGAAGGCACTAAAAGAAAACAATTTTCTTAACAATTTACATTGTCTTCACCGGCACTGGGATGAAGATAGGAATTCTGGCAATAATGGCTAAAGAAAAAATTATGTAACATTACAGAAGGCACTAAAAGAAAACAATTTTCTTAACAATTTACATTATCTTTAAGAGAATTATTAAATATAATGAAAAGGAAAGGTGAAAGTAAACAAACAGATCTGTTAACCTTCTTTTTTGTTTACATATTAAAACAATCCTCAACAGTTGTTTACCCAATATAAATTAAACCATATAAATCACGTGAAAAAAAAAATATTTGGATCCATTTTATCATGAGCGCTCATCATATATGATATATGGACATTCAAACATATAACACAAAACACAAGTGTGCACACATAACATAATACATACAACACATAACATTATAGTAAAGGCCTTATAACTTTTTACAGGTGAAATCTCCATTGCAATGTTTAAAAACTCTATAGTCAAAAAATAGAACTGATCAGCAAAACATTAACCTAGGTCTGTATGAGCTCAAAAAACAAAATAGAACTTCATGATATGGCAAAGGGCAATAATAAAATAGATATTGAAAAAAGCATCCTGGTTCTGTTGCAGATGTAAGAATAGCCAAACTGGAGTTTTGGATATCAGTTGTTATGGATTTGAGCCAAATCATCTTCTTTTTGGTCTGTAGAAATCGCTTTAGTTAATCTTTCTGGAATCCAAATCGGCTGCTGTTCTCCCTGTGGAAACACATAAACAGACCCCCGACTCCAGACAATCACTGGGTCAGGACTTTGGTTAATCTCTCTGGAATCCAAATCGGCTGCTGTTCTCCCTGTGGAAACACACAAACAGACCCCCGACTCCAGACAATTACTGGGTCAGGACCTTTCCATTGTCCTGTTAGAATATCCTTCCAAAGTACCTTGGGCTTATGTACATTTTTTGGACACATATGCCTTTCCGCAGCACTAAGTCCTGATGAATCCAAATTTAAAAAGTTTAGAGTAAAAAGGGTTATTTTAAGTTTATCTTTGGGGAATATATACCCCTTCCCAATTCCTTCTTTTTGCTTTAATAAGTACATTTTAATAGTTTGATGAGCTCTTTCAACTATGCCTTGTCCCTGTGGATTGTATGGGATTCCTGTTATATGAGTAATGCCAAATGTTGAGCAAAATTGTTTAAAAGAGGTAGAAGTATAACCAGGGGCATTATCTGTTTTTAACTGTTTTGGAACACCCACAGTGGCAAAATTTTGTAAGCAATGAGCTATAACATCTTTAGTTTTTTCTCCGGCATGAAGGGAGCCCATCAAAAATCCAGAAGAAGTATCAACTGTAACATGCAAATATTTTAATTTTCCAAATTCTGGCAAGTGTGTGACGTCCATCTGCCAAATATGGTTAGGTATCAATCCTCTAGGATTGACTCCAAGATTAACTTGTGGTAAAAAGGTCACACAATCTTGACATTGTTTTATTATTTGTCTAGCTTGTTCCTTAGTTATTTTAAAACGCTTTTGTAAAGTATTAGCATTGACATGGAACTTTTTATGAAAATTTATAGCTTCTTCTAGTGTAGAGAAAATATGTATGTCATGTGTAGTTTTATCTGCTAAATCATTGCCCAAACTAAGGGCTCCAGGCAATCCTGTATGTGCCCTGATATGTCCTATAAAGAATGGATCTTTTCTGTCCCAGATTAGACTTTGTATAGTGGAAAGCAAAGAGAAAACAGTAGAAGAAGGGGAAATCCTACCAGCATCTTCAAGAGATACTATAGCATTAACTACATACTGACTATCAGAAAATAAATTAAATACAGAATCTTTAAACATCACAAAAGCTTGTAAAACTGCATTAAGCTCTACCTTTTGAGCTGATTGTTTGGGTACTAAAAATGTAAAAGTTTGATCAGGGGTAACTACTGCTGCTGTACCATTATTTGACCCATCAGTGAATATATTTGGAGCATTCATGATAGGTGTTTTTCTTGTCATTTTTGGAAAAATTACAGGATGCAATGCCCAAAAAGACAATAAAGGATTAGATGGTAAGTGGTTATCAAATGAAACATTAGATTTGCACATGATTATTGCCCAAGTATTTAACTCATTAGCTAACTCATCAATTTGATTCATAGTATATGGAGTAATAATTTTATTGGGAGAAATTCCAAACACTCCCTTTGCTGCTTTTATTCCTTTGAGTATTAATTGTCCTACAGCCTCAGGATACCTAGTAAGAATAGTGTTAGGAGAATAAGATAAATGTATCCATAATAATGGACCTTCTTGCCAAAATACTCCTGTAGGAATATTTTTTGTTGGTAGTACAATAAATAATAAAGGCAAACTTATATCAATTCTATCCAAATGCATATTTTCCATATATGTTTCAATGATTTTTAATGCCTTTCTTGCTTCAGGCGTTAACATTCGGGGTGAATTTGGATCTGATGGACCTTTTAGGATATCAAATAAAGGTCCCAACTCTCCTGTTGGTATACCTAAATAAGGCCTTATCCAATTTATGTCTCCTAATAACTTTTGAAAGTCATTAAGTGATTTGAGTTGATCTACTCGTATTTGAATTTTTGGTGGACGGACCATGGTTGAGGATAATAGAACTCCTAAATAATTAATTGGAAAATTTAATTGTACTTTATCTATTGCTATCTCTAGATTATAATTTTTTAATAAGTTTGTAAGTGTGGCATAACATTCTAGCAATGTGTTTTTATCTTTGTGTGCTAATAATACATCATCCATATAGTGAAATATTTGTAGTTCAGAATTTTGATTTCTAAGTGGCTGGATTGCTTTGTTAACATAAATTTGACACATAGTTGGGCTGTTAGCCATCCCTTGAGGGAGTACTTTCCATTCATATCTCTGATCAGGACCTTCATGATTCAGTGCAGGGATAGTAAATGCAAAACGTGGACTATCCTCAGGATGAATTGGAATTGAAAAAAAACAATCTTTAATATCTATAACTAAAACATACCAGGTTTTTGGCAAAGCAGACAACTGAGGAATCCCTGATTGAGCAGGTCCCATAATAACCATCTCATTATTAATGGCTCTTAAATCTTGCAATAATCTCCATTTACCAGATTTCTTTTTGATGACAAAAATGGGAGTATTATGGGGAGATACAGAAGGTTGTATATGTCCTTCCGCTAATTGTTGTTTGACCAGGTCATGGGCTGCTTGTATCTTTTCTTTAGTCAGGGGCCACTGAGGAACCCATACTGGTCTTTCTGATTTCCAAGTAATTTTTATTGTCTCAGTGGCCCTTTCTGAAAATCCAACCCATGTCTGTCTGTTCCTTGATCTATTTGTATTGGTGCTGCTATACCTTGTTCTTGTTTTTCTAATCTTTTTCCTTTCCTAAAACCTTGTCTAGTCATAATAGTGGGTGCATTTTGGTTGATGTTATTTGTTAATGTCAAACCTAATTGATCTAGGACATCTCGTCCCCATAAATTTACGGGAAGATGATCCAATACATATGGCTGTATAGTTCCTTCACATCCTTCAGGATCCTTCCAATCTAATACCATTGCACTTCTATGGGGATTAGTCGCCACTCCTAGGCCTCGAAGCGTTTGAGTGGCTTGTTGTAATGGCCAATGTTTTGGCCATTCTTGACGAGAGATGATGCTAAGGTCTGCACCTGTATCCAGTAGCCCATTAAATTCATGTCCTTGAATATTTAGTTTTAGCATGGGGCGAGAATCTAAATTTAAAGAAAGCATAGCCCAATCTACACCTGTGGAACCTAATCCCTTGGAACCTCTTTCTACAGTACGACTGGAAAATTTATCATGTAGGCTGGGTATTATTAGTAACTGTGCTATTCTATCTCCTGGTGAAATTACTGATATACCCTTTGGAGAACTGGCTATAATTTTTATTTCACCTTCATAATCGGGATCAATTACCCCAGGACTTATCATAAGTCCTTTTAGAGTAGAAGAGCTGCGTCCCAATAATAAGCCTACTGTTCCTTTGGGAAGAGGTCCTTTCACCCCTGTGGGAATGATTTGAACTCCCATCTCTGGAGTTAGTACTGCTCTGGCGGAGGCGCAGATGTCCAACCCTGCGCTCCCTCTGGTTTGTCTGATGAGGGATCTGATGGACAATGTGTCCTGGGCACTACCCTGATGGGGTTGCTGGGTTCCTCCAGTGCTCCGTATATTTGTGGTTTTGGGCCCCGGAGCATTGGGCCCCCTTGTCCATTTTTTGGCAATGGAGCCTGATGCCTTTCTCCACGATATCGTGGATAAACACCTGGTCCTTGTTCGTTTTTTGATAATGGAGTACCCTCTATGGTGGTTTGAGAACGGCATTCATTAGCCCAATGTCTCCCTCTACGGCATCGTGGGCAAATACCTGGTATTCTACTCCTTGGATACCTAGTTTTGTTAAACCCTCCTCCAATGGGGCAATTCCTTTTAAAATGTCCTGTTTGTTCACAATTGTAGCATGTTCTTGGCCTGGCATCTAAAGCCTGTTTTACTGCAGCTGCCACAATTTGCCCTTGTTCATTAATGTCTCTGGCATCTAAAGCCTGTTTTACTGCAGCTGCCACGACTTGCTCTTGTTCATTAATGTCTCTACATAATTTAATATATGTGTTTAAATCTTCATGTTTCCATGGTCTAATGATATCTCTGCACCAACGATTCGCTTGCTCATAAGCCAGGTGTTTTAGTAATGGCATTGCTTGTTCTGTATTCCCAAAAACTCTGGTAGCTGTTTGAATAAGCCTATCTACAAATTCAGCATAAGGTTCATTAGCTCCTTGTATTACCTTAGATAATTGACCTTGTAAACCTCCATGTCCTTGTAAAGTCTTCCATGCCTTAATTGCATCTGCAGCAATTTGTGCGTATACGCCAGGATCATATGCAATTTGTTGCTGCTGATCCTCATAAGGTCCCTTTCCTAACAACATATCTAGATTTCTCTGAGGATAACCAGCTGCTGCATTTCGCCTAGCCGTCTCCTTGCAAAATTCCTCATTGGCAACCTTCCATAACAGGTATTGTCCTCCATTTAGCACAGCTTTACACATATTAGCCCAATCTGCTGGCGTCATGTTCAAGTTGTTAATGGATTCGACCAAGCTTACAGTGAAGGGTGCTTGAGGACCATAGGTTGTTACAGCCTCTTTTAGCTGCTTCACTGTTTTGAAATTTAAAACTTGGTAAAATCGCTGCCCTCCTGCCTCAAATACAGGGCATGTTAATATTTGAGATCTTGTCTCAGGATCCCAACTATCAACTGCGGGGGTTGGGGACCTCCCAGCATATGGAGGTGGCCTTGTTAGTTGGACACTTACGTCCTCTGGTGATAGAAAGGTGTTAGTAGCAGTCTCCTGTAGAGGTGGTGCTGTTGGTTGGACACTTACACCCTCTGGTGATAGAAAGGTGTTAGTAGCAATCTCCTGTTGTAACTTTCCCCCTGATGGCTTTTTCTGTTTTACACTTTCTTTCTCTGTCTGACTAACTTGAGAGGCCTTCTCTTTTACTTGAATCTTTTCCTCTGTCTGACTAACTTGAGAGACCTTCTTTTTTACTTGAATCTTTTCCTCTGTCTGACTAACTTGAGAGGCCTTCTCTTTTACTTGAATCATTATGTCTTCTCCTTCCTCTACCATTGTCTGAACTGAAGGCTTTGGACTAAGCAAACAAGATACGAACGTCCACAATGGCAATGTGCCAACTGGCAGAGTCCCTGGGCTTTTCTTTTCTATTCTTTTTAAATCTTCACCATGATGGTTCCATTGTGATATATTTAACAACTCCTCCTTAAAAAGCCATGGGCTACATTTTTGTATTGTATCAACGTATGCCCTGACTGCTATTGATTTTACTGGGATGCCTCCTTCCTCTAACAATTTACTTAACACTCTTTCAGTTTGTTTTTTACTAATTTCTGATCCCGTATTTCTACTATAATACAACCCAACAAGATGACGCCAAACAAAACCGAGACAGAATGAAATAAAAAGGGAACAACAAAAAGTCATTATAGCCTTTCTATCCTCCTGACATGTGCATCCGTCCTTTCTCCCTATCTGTTCCTCAGACGTAAATAGTTTTTCCTCAGGTGTGAGCGGTTTTTCTTCCGTCTCACTCATCTCCAGGGACAGGCAACTTAAAACAAAAGTGAAACAAAATAACAAAAGAAGAATCTTAAAATGGCTACCCATCCTCTCGCCCTGCCCTCAGGGGCGAGCAGTTTCACTTACCCTCAGTCGCTCCCCGTGCGAGCCACCAAAATGCCGCAGTCTGGCTGGGCACAATCAGGAGCCACTTGTCAAAAGAAACTAACTTTATTTTTAGAACCAAACACGCCAAACAAACAGCCTCTCAGGAAAAAACCCCTCAGAGCCTCAACTGCCACCATCGGCTTTCCACAAGCCTCCCTCTCCCCCCACAAGCTTCTCTCCACCTCCCACAATCCTCCTGCTCTTGAGGCCGATTGGCTGGGTCACGTGGGCAGAGCCAAAAAGTCCCCCAATGAGCAGCTCCGTGGTCTGAAAGGGCAGGGAAACAGTCCAATGAGCATCACCGCAGAGGAGCCAATCAGCTAGATGTTGCTGGGGCCAAGGAGCCAATCAGCTAGATGTTGCTGGGGCCGCTGTGAGCCAATCATCAGCCGGCAGCTGGATTGCTGGCAGCTGGAAGTTTGCTGGGGCCCCTTCGGCTGTGGCTCTCAACAATCATGGTTCTTTTTTTTTTTTTTTTTTTTGAGAGAGAGAGAGAGAATTTTAAGATTTATTTATTCATTTTAGTTTTCGGCAGATACAAAATCTTTATTTGTATGTGGTGCTGAGGATCGAACCCGGGCCGCACACATGCCAGGCGAGCACGCTACTGCTTTAGCCACATCCCCAGCCCCTATCGTGGTTCTTAAGAGCTCAAAATAAAAATGCCATATAATCCACTAATATATATATATTTTTTAAAGCAGGGTATTATTGTGAATGTCTGTACTCTCAATGGCTCTGGAGGATGAAACAGGAGGAACTTAAATGCAAAACCAGCCTCAGAAACTTGGCAATGGCTTAAGTGATTCAGTGATATCCTGTCTCATTAAAAAAAAAAATAGGGATGTAACACAGTGGATAAGTGCCTAAATAAATAAAAATAAATAACAATTCTTGGTTTACAAAATGCCCTATAACCCAGTAATTATAATTCTGGATATATATCTAAAGAAATTGGGACATTTTTATTAAAGGCATTACTTTATTTCCATTTTTACTGTAGGTTTATTCACAGTATCTAATAAAAGGAATTAAATGAAGTGCATTTTAGATACAAGGTATTGATGAAAATGTTCCTCTTATCTACTTGCCTTAAAGGCTGCATACTTATAATTCAAACTGCTCCCTAAAAGGAAAGACTCAGATAAGGATATTTCTGAGTACTCCAAGAGATTTTGGTACCTCTGGAAAAATTGTGTAAGACTTTTTTAAAACTAAGGAACAGGTAAATTTTGGAGTTTGGAATGTGAACAACATACAGTAAGTTCTTCAAGCGGGAATCTTAATTCAGACACTGTGATAAGGTGTCTGAGTCTGGGGAAGAAAGAGAAAGTAAAATCAGAGTTTGAGATAAAACTAGACTTTGCTTGACTGATTTCTAGGTTATTGATTTAATCCAAACAGATATTGGAAAAAGCATCAAAGCTACTAATTAAAATTTATGTAAAATAGGTATTTAAAAAGTACCAAGAAAGAGCTGAAGTTGTGGCTCAGTGGTACAGTGCTTGCCTAGCATATATGAGGCCCTGAGCTTAATTCTCAGCACCACATATAAATAAATAAAATATAAATAAATATTTTTAAAAATACCAGGTAAGGGTCCAGGGTTGTTGCTCAGTAGTAGAGTGCTTGGCTAGTATGCATGAGGCAGTCTGTTTGATACTGGACCCACATTAATAATAATCATAATAATAATCATAATAATAACCATAATAATAAAGATAAAGATACTTTGTTCATCTACAACTAAGAATAAAAATATTTTTAAAAAGTACAACAGTGCTATGGCCTATAATCTTCTAATTAACTGTGTTCTAATTAAGTCCTTGCAATTGAACTTTCTTGTTATTTAAATTAAAGTCCAGTTCCACTTTTATTTCCTGCCACACCAGGACAAAGGAGTTTGCTTTATTATTAGGAATGCTTCTAATGTCATTTTAATAAAGTTGTCTTACATATTTAAAAACTCAGTTGAAAGCAAACTTGGTGGCACAGGCCATAACCCCTGTGGCTCAGAAGAATTATACATGGGTATCATGAGTTCAAGGCCACCCTCAGCAAAAGCAAGGCACTAAGCAACTAAGTGAGACCCTCTCTCTAAATAAATACAAAAAAGGGTTGGGGATGTGTCTCACTGCCCCTGAGTTAAATACCTGGTTAAAAAAGAGAGAGACAGAGAGAAAAGAAAAAACTCAATTGAGGACAAATACATTAAACAAACAAACAAACAACAACAACAACAAAAAAAAACAAAACTTAATTTTGGACAAATTAACTACACTATTGTGAGGATGGCCTTAGGCCTGGCCTAAAAAACTCCATTTTAAAAACTTCAGTTTGAAACATGCAGTCTCACCAGGCATGCCTAAAGAAGCCCTGCAATATTGCCCTCAGACATAAACAAATTACTTCCTCTCAACTTGATAAACAGAGTGAGGCCGCTGGCAGGTTTTCCTCACCTAATAAGAGGAAAGGGTGAGAAGACCAAGGTGAAGACCACCAGACCAGATGTTTCTGGCCCTAGAGTAAATGATGTCATGGAAAAATCTGGTGGTAACTAACAAGGATTGAAAAAAGGGTTAAAAAAGCTGCAACATTTAGTATAAATAATAGAGCAAATGAACAGATGTTCAGCCAGCTCAATAAAAAATGCACTTGAGCTGGGGAGGCTGATGAGGAGTTGGAATGACATATCATCACTTCTCATCATTTGCATTATCCTCACCACTCTTAGACCTCTACAGCCACACCTTAGTGAGAGGGGGAAAAGGTAAAGGACTATGTGATGTTCTTCTCATGTGATGAAAACTTCATTTCAGTGGGGAGAAACCCAATGGGGAAAATAAAACCAAGAGGCAAGGTCTCCCACACACCCAAAATATATATTTTTATGAAAAAAAAAATTATCAAAATTACTTTAAAATTTCAGTTAACTTTTGTGCTGTCTGGTCTTATGAGAAAGCAAATTTTATTTTAAACTTCTAAGCAATGACCTAAGGCAGTAATATTTTCCCAGAGGGAAAAACAATATAATGCACTAGTATCATTTAAAAATTTCTAGTATTCATAATAAAAATTAAGGACAGCTTAAATCAATTTAATAATTTAAAGCACTATATCCAAAATATTATTATTTTTGAAAATATAAATTGACTAATAAATAAATGTATTTTTCAAGCTTCATCCTAAAATTCACTCTTGACCTCTCAGGGATATCTATGTTCACCACAGCTATATTCCATGTTTGAGATCCATAAATACCCTGACCTCAACAAGGTGAAAAAAATGGACAACTCAGTTCTGTGTCATAGGTTATGGAATAAACATACCAAACAACATTCTCTCAGGGCCAAAGAACAGGAGAGAGACTCTGCACTTTGAGAGAGCAGCCATCTACATCTCATAAGTGTACAAAAGTGGACTCTGTTTCTCACAGGATTCTGGGCACAGATCCATTTTCATTTTAGATATTATACTTTAACCAAAAGAGATTGGTATCACTGGAGAGAAGACTCTAGGTCATCAGATCATCAGTAACCCAGAAACTGGAATCTAAACATTTAAAAAAATATATTTTGAAGTTTTGTCTTTAGCCTAATGCAGGGTTGTGATTTCAATTTTCTTCTTTAGTATGGGGTACGCTGAGAATATCATCAAACATTAAAGGCATAGATGTCTACACATATTTCTATATAATTCAATAAAGCCTGTCAAGAGATTAAAGTTTAAATTTAAATTAATAAAAATTTAATCAGTACCTATAAGGCACAATATGTTTTTCTCATAACTTCTGTTCCACATATGATTAAATCCTGACATTAGCCTATGTTTAGTGAATTAGATATCTCTCACTGAATAAGAAGAAACTATGTAAAAATTAGATGCAGCCATACAGCAGTTGATCAATGACATGTTGCAAGAATGATGAGCTTGTTTAGATACCATCTGGAGATGGCTTTTAGTAATCCTAGACAGGGGGATTGTGTTCTAGTCATATCACAATACAACATATTTTTTTGAGGCCTGTGGATGCAGAGCTCTTACCTCCTTGCTAATAGATCATTGCAGAAGACTTCAGGTGTGTAGATTTTTTGAATATGAATCCTAAAAGGGTGGATCATTGGAAAGGCCAGACATGACTATAGCTACTCTGTTGTTGATGCTTCCAACAGGTTACTGTTATTATTATTATGATGATGATGATTAATATTATTATCATTTATTCAAGTAATAAATAACTTGATTTAGTGTATGCATTCATTGTCATAAACATTTTCTTCTGAGCATGTGTTCACTGTGTAAAATATTGATCCTGCACCTTTGTTTTCTGGCCTATATATGAAAAGGCCTATAGAATGATGCAGGAGTCTGAGGGCTGAAGGCTCTGGGCTACCTGGGAGCTATTGTTACCTCTGCATAAGCATGACTACACTGCCAACTCTGCCTCATATCTCTCAATTGCTAGAGACCAAAATTTTACATCCTGGGTCTCAACACCCACACAGCAACTGGCATAGTCTTTAGGATATTTGCAGGTGAGAGATATCTCAGTCATGATAGATTAATGGAGATTGTTAGGGGAATAGTGGCACCTATGGACACCAAGAAGCATACAACACTTAGTTGCCTCAGTCCTATTAGAGTGAACTCCTATGGAGAGCTGTGACATAATGGAATGAGTCCCTTGTAAACAGAAATAAGGATTCTGACTGCACTGTGGGCAAACATGAACCTTGGAAGTTGAACTATCAATGGATTGCTGAAGCCCAGGCCCCAGGCCCTGGCCAAAGAAAAAAGTGGCAGCAGTGGCATAGATGATTTGGAGAAGTAGTCAAATGAGTCATGTGCAGCTGCTCTGGCCATGGGATGAATGGTTTCTACAGATCTGACAGCAAAAACTGATGCAAGTGTATGAGAGACTACTAGAATGAGGAATTGCAAGATAATCAAGAAGTCTAGGAATCCAAAGTACATCCGGTAGAGTAAGATCTCTGTATTTTGAAAATACCCATCAGCCTTCCCCATTGTGATGATTGAGTCTGGGGAGAAAAAGAAGAATGAAGGCTTTCAAGTCCAGTCAATGGATGATGCATAAAATGAAACAACAGCAGCCAATGGCTCAAGTGAACAACTGGCATGGCCAGCCCAGGTATCCAAGTTTACCCCATTTTACCTGTTAAGTAGAACTGGTGGACTTAAAAAATAATTTACCCAGGTGGCAGAGAGCAAGATTATTATTTTTTGTCTGTAAGAATTAGAGATAAACATCATTCTGTGTTGCACCTTAAGAATGGAGAGGTTAGCATTACTCCTTACAGTAGAAGTTGTAAAATGCTCAATGCCATGAGGCATTTAAGGACAAAAAAAGACTAAGTATGTTAGTACCTGGCCAGGCTTCCAGAGGGCTGTATTTTTAGCAAGTAGCCAAGGTCATAAACACTTATATTCAAGGGGCTGGGGATGTGGCTCAAGCGGTAGCACGCTCGCCCGGCATGCGTGCGGCCGGGGTTCGATCCTCGGCACCACATACAAAGATGTTGTGTCCACCGAAACTAAAATAAATAAATAAATATTAAAAAACAAACAAACAAAAAACCCCACTCATATTCAAGCTATGTACTCAAGGTCAAAAACATTTGTTTGTGAGCATGTTCTTACATCAGTAAAATGTTGTTGATGTGCCTTCTTTGTCTGACCTGCATAAAAAAAAAAAAAAATTCTATCTAATAATTTGGGGGGCTGAAGGATAGAAGCTAGAGGCTGGTTATGGGCTATTGCTGCCTTCAAAAGTAGCATGCCTACCATCCCACATCTTCTTTCAACTGCTTGAGCCCCAAACCTTGCTTTTGTTACATGAGCCCCTGCACAACAGCCACAGATGTGAAATCATTTTTAATTTGAGACTATCACAAATCCTCTGCTTTATGCAAGGAGTATTGTGTTGTTTTGTAGACATACTCCTAGTTAAAATTCGTATAGTGGAGATTTAGTATATTATTTATTTTAGATTACATATATAGCCTTAATGTTGTCTCGTCCTCACTTTTTTAATGTAGTTTCATATTCCCCATTTACAAAACTTTTGTGATACAGATACAGTCCTTTTGTTGCAGTTTCCATAGCATCCTGCATTTTCATCATGACTGAAATGAAATTTGCCTGTTTTCAAATTTCTCCTGATAAGAAATTTAAAAAATATTGCTTGCTCTTGATTTTTCAATTGAACTTTCAGCAATTTCCCTAGTTTATTTTAAATCCTTGCTATAAGCTTTAGAAGTTTTTCTCAAACATATTATCCCCATTGAATAAAGAGTTCATCAGATGTAAAAATTTTGTTTTTCTTTTTTTAAATTCTTTTCTTTCTTTCTTTCTTTCTTTCTTTTTTTTAAGGGGAGAGGAATGAATACTTAACCCAGGGTAGTTCTCCTAAACCCCTGTATCACCAGGCTTTTTAAATTGTATTTTATTTTATTTTATTTTTAGTTTTCAGACAAAGTCTTGCTTAGTTGCTTAGGACACTCTCATATTATTTAGGCTGAATTTGAAATTGTGATTCTTCTGCTTCATTCTCCCAAATTATTAAGATTGCTGACATGAGCCACCATATGTGTATAAATCCCCCTTTTTGAAAAAAAAAATGTCACTAGTTAACTTTTAAGAGAATTTAAAAATAGTGATGAATCATGGCTCCTAAAGGAGATAAGATTTGCTTTTGGGTCAGGCATATTTGATCTTGATATGTACTTAAAAATTGTGGGCACACAAGAAAGCATCTTTGTAAGATCCTGTCTCAAAATAAAAAAAAAGAAAAAAAATTGAGGATATAGCTCAGGAATAATAATTCTCTCAGTTTAACCACCAGCACTACACTCATATAAACACATACATTCACACACACACACACACACACACACACACACACAGTACTTGTGGGATATTCAAAATAGTTTTTGACACTGAACAGCTGTATAAACCTCATCTATCACAAAAGGCAGAATTAGTGATATAATATCAGCAGTCCTTTAGCCTTATCTGTGTACAGAAATTTGGTAATGCGATTTTACTCCTACTCTAGCCAAATGTAGAATGTATTCTACAAACTTGGGGTCAGGGCTCTTCTTATTTTTTTTTTCCCTATGGCTTATATAAAGTTGTGGCTATGAAAGAGTACTAGTCAGGTACCTAGTCAGGAAATATTTTTTAATGTTTTTGCTTTTGCTTTTAGAACACTGTCTCCTCAATGAGAACAAGCTCACCTTAATTTATTAGATTCTGAGATATCATGTGAAGAAGATTCAGGGTGCTTTTTTTTTTTTTTTGGCAGCCAGATCACCCTCTGAATTTCAGTAATCTTAACAGCTAAACACATGGAGCAAAAACTTTGCAGATGGGGCTGGGATGTGGCTCAAGCCTTATCGCGCTCACCTGGCATGCGTGCGGCCCGGGTTCGATCCTCAGCACCACATACAAACAAAGATGTTTGTTTGTTTGTTTTTTGTGGTACTGGGAATTAAACCCAGGGCCTCAAGGCAAGCACTCTACCAGCTGAGCTATATCCCCAGTCCCATTTTTTGGGAGGCAAAACCAGGGATTGAAGTCATGGGCACTCTACCACTGAGCCACATCCCTACCCTTATTTTTTATTTTTACTTAGAGAAAGGTTTTCACGGAGTTGCTTAGTGCCTCACCATTGCTGAGTCTGGCTTTGAACTCAGGACCCTCCTATCTCATCCTCTGAAGCAGCTGGGGAGATTACAGGCATGCACCACCATGCATGGCCAACTTCAATCTCAAAGACTAAAGTACACAGCAAATGAGGTCAAAGGCTGTCAACAAATAGGTACATTATGTGAAATGCTATTTTTTTAGTTGTTGATGGACCTTTATTTTATTTACTTATATGTAGTGCTGAGAATTGAACCCAGTGCCAGACAAGTAAGCTACACTGAGCCCAGCCCCAGCCCCCTGGTACATTTTTTTTTTTTTTATGGTGGATACTAGAGATTGAACTCAGGAACACTCAACTACTGAGACTCAGTCTCAGGGTTATTTTTACTTCATTTAGAGACATTTAGAGATGAGGTTTCACTGAGTTATTTAGCACCTCACTTTTGCTAAGGCTGGCTTTGAACTTTTGATCCTTCTGCCTCAGCCTCTCCAGCAACTGGGAATACAGGCCTGCACCAACACACCCAGGCCTTGGTATATTTTTAGTACCTATTTTAAATAGATTTTAACCAGTAGCCTTAAGTCTTTTCTAATATTTGTTTGGATTGAATCCATAACCCAGAAATCAGTGAAACAGAGAATCTAGTTTAATCTTCAACACTGCTTTCATCTATCAGAATGTCTGAGTTAAGATTACTCATTGAAGAATTACTGTGTATTGTGGTCTCATCCTGACCTCCCATATGTACCTCATTCTGAGTTTTAGAACAGTCTGACAAAAGGTGCCCACAGATACCAAATCTCTTGGAGTACTTGAAAAACACCAGTATCTGAGTCTTGCCTTCTAGGGACCAGTTTTAATTTTAAGTGTGTAGTTTCTAAAGGCACTAGTTGAATAATCTGCAGCTGGAACGCATTTTCTGATAATCCCTTTTATCTAAAAGACACTTCATTTGTTTCCTTTTATTAGATACTGTGAATAAAGATACAACAAAAATAGAAGGGCAGAAATATCTTCAACAAAAGGATTTCAATTGCTTTATATATACACCTATAATTTTTTAAAATTTATTTAGAATTTAAATTACATGCAAGTTCAATCTATCTCTCTCTTTCTCTCTTTTATTTTATTTATTTACTTATTTGTGGTACTGAGGATTGAACCCAGGGATTAACCCATGGGCACTTTACCAATGTGCTACATACCCAGTCTCTACCCTATTTATTTATTTATTTATTTATCTGTGAGACAGGGTTTACTGATATGCTTAGGACCTTGCCAATTTTTTGAGTCTGGTCTCTAACTTGAGATCATCCTGTCTCATCCTTGTAAGCACTGGGAGCACAGGCATGTACAACCTCGTGCTACTACCCCAAATTATTACTAGTGGATTATGTAGAATTTTTTAAAGAACGTTAACACTTTTATCAAAAATACATTTATTAAATTTATGCTGTTGCCAACATTTTTACATGTTTTTGTATCCTGGAATCCTTATTATTATTATTTTTTTAATTTTTGGTTTGGTGCTGAGTATTGAACGCAGGGGTGCATTCCACTGAGCCACATCTACAGTCCTTTTTATGTTGTATTTTGAGACAGACTCTCACCAAGTTGCTTGGAGCCTTGTTAAGTTAAAGAGACTGTCTTCAAACTAATATTTCCCCTGTTTCATTTTCCTGAACTTATAGGATTTCAGGCATATGTCACCACACATGACAATTTTAGATTATTATAATAGCCATTCCAACAGTACTGTACAGGCTGCAGGAAATTTATTTGATTTATGAATTAAATCCCTGAGGCAAGTTTATGTGAAGTAGCCAGTGTAAGAGTGTTGTGTAAAGATTTCTTGGGAATAAACAGGGATTTTTGTCTAACCTCTTTTGTGAATGACTGTTGGAAACCATAGTCCATAAAAGTCCTAGAAAAAGAATGCAAATTTATTTGTTTGCAGTTTACAGATATTTTCACATGCCCAGTCACCTTTGCATCTAAAACTTGAAACTTCAGAATATAGTAACTCGAACAGTTAAAGTTGAAACAGTGCACAAATTTCTTTTAGGAGCAATTGGTAGTTGTGGAATTATTACTGTGGTCAGCAGAGTTGGGCCAGGGCTCTGGAAGGTCTAAAATCTCACTCAGGGTATCAGTGACTTACTTTATTCTACGCTATTATGCCCACAGTACAATACTGCCAGCAATAGTAGTTGAGAAAATATGCTGATAATGTCTTGAGCTAAACTGGAACCTTTGATATTTGCCTACTTATGTGCATTGATCCCGGCTGAGTCATAAGCATGGAACAGGAATGTGAATAGGGTATTTTCTGGGCTTATTGTTTTGGGGTCAGCTGCTCCATTAGGGTGGGGGGGTCTGAAACCAAGCAGGTGCAAGTAGTTTTGTGTATGTTCCTTTGCTCTGGCTGAGGTCTATAATTTTAAATGACAAAAGATTTAGAGTAATGTGCTTGGACTTATTTTCCATACACTTCACAGTTTACATCAAGGACAAACAAGAGCTAGAATTTATCTCAACACCCTTTTGCATACAAAATATAGGTTGACATTGAATATGTTGGAAGTTTAATCAAGGTTTATTAATTAGAGAACAGGCTGATCTAGTGAGAATGTAAAGTACAACCAAGTCCTATGTTTTCAAAACAAGAAGAAATGTGGGCTATATAGGCATGCAGAAGAAGTTTTTTTCTTTTTTCTTTGTTTATTTTATTTCATTTTTTTTTTTAATAGAAAGCACATAGAGGAAAAAGGAGACCAAGGTGGGAAATATAATTACTGGTAGGACTATCAAACATCAAAAAATAGAATCTGGATTTCAGAAAAGAAAGCTTTGACATATTGTATTTGGAGATGTGGATGGCATGAGTGCTCACAAGAATGTTGTAAGCTTCTGAAAGAAAATTGATATGGTGAAAGAAGCTTATGTAACCCAGATCCTTACTTAAGCCATTTTCTGCCCCCAAAATAAGCCATGCTAGGTAAACCACTGCTTGACTCTACTGCTGAATACTGAAAAAAGAAAAGATTGCCAATGAGAGGTTTGCTTCATACCTTTCATCTTTGTCATGTTTGTGTCATTTATGCTAATGTAATCAATCCAAAATTATACAAACAGTGATGACATTTCAGCCCCTTTGAAATTTGTCAGTGAATTCCTGCCCATTTTGATGGAGGCTCACAGCAGGCCTAGCAGGTGCCCTGGAGAAGACTTGGACATGGATGGCAGTATTAGAACCTTCTTTTCCTCCATCTGAAATTAATCAATATCTTGAGATGACTTTCTGGCTGGTGGCAGAAAACAACAATCATTACAGAAGAGTTGAGTCAGCTCAGAAATATATAAAACCCAGCTGGGCACTTGGGCTTAGTAGTTGACTGGTCAGGAATATCTGCAGTGGCCTCATGATGGCACCTTGCACAAAGAAAGATCGACCTTGGTGCTTGCCCAGTTTCCAGGTAAGTCACATGGATCCCAGGCATTGGGCACTCACCTGCCTTCCTGAAAAACCTGCAAAGCCACTACCCAGGTGTTCATTCTTAATAGTAGCTGAACGCTCTGTGCTTTTCACGGCGAATAAATAAATAAATAACAGTATGATGACTGCTCACCCCAGCCTGCTTGTTCTAAGGGGGGCTGGGATTGAGGCTCAGTGGAGGAGCACTTACCTAGCATGTGTGAGGTCCTGGTTTCCATCCTCAGCATCACATTAGATAAATAAGTAAATGTATTGTGTTCATCCACAACTAAAAATTATTTTTAAAAAAAGAGGCTCAGTGTTCTGTCTTGCTCCCCCAGATCAGTGGTGCAAAAAGTCACATAATCCAGAGAAGCCTCATCATTAAGAGAGACTCAAGGAAGGGGCCGGCAGGGGGCGCCAGCAGGAAGAAGTCCACAGCTGAGGAGGGTCTGACTCCTGGCGCTCAGGACTTTCTAGAGGGAAGAAAAGGAACCCAGTGCCTCCCTGGAAACTGCGCCTGGCACTGGCTGGGTCCCCTGTCAGCTGGACTGGACAGGTTTCGGGAGGAGTTCTTGAGGTCCCCAGTCCTGGCGAGGGCAGTGTGTCCCTCTCGGTCTTTCTTCTTCTTCTAGCTCGCTTGGGTCTAGGGTCGGGCACCCAGGCGAGCCAGTCGCCTCGGGAGTGGGAGCTCACCCACGCCGGGGCGGGAGGACGGCCAGGGGCAGCAGAGCCTGGTGGCAGGGGAGGCCAGAGCTCCCAGGCCACCTCTGCGGCCAGGGCGGGAGGCCTGTAGTGACTGCGGGCTGCGCTCCAGACTCCATGCACCTGGCCTCATCTCCCAGATCGCTGGGCTCTGCAGGTTCCAGGGCTTGGTGGTGTCTCTGGCACTCTGTTCTAGGGCTCTGGTCTGTCACTTTCTGTCACTATGAAGGGACCAGCATTGGAGCAGCATTCCTGGGGGCTGTGGGTGCCGCCTGCTGTGTGCCCTGTGAGGCCAGGCTGCCAGGCTTGTAAGAATCCCTGAGATTTGACATTGATAGGACACAGTAAGCAGCAGTTCTTGCAGTGCTCAAAACATTTTAGGGGACAGGAAATCTTTCTCTATATCCCGTCCCTCCTTTTGGTGGGTATCAGGAGTAAGTACACAATTTGAACTTGCAAATTTAAGATGCTGCTGGTTCTACAGGAGAATGCCTGAAAACAACATGGGCTATGATACAGACACTGCTTTTGAAAACAAATTCCAGTGTGCCAGGTAACAGTTTTTAGCTCCAGGTTTCTTAAAATTATCATTAGACTGGGCTAGCTGAATTAGGGGTGAATTAGAGCTTTTTCTAGATTCAGATCCTGTTTCCACCTTTAACTATGTTTATAAAGCTTTTGGATTTCAGAACTTATGACATAATAGACTGTGTACCCTTTTGTGGCAGATACTTGGAATGAGAGTTTCAAACAGAATTGTTTTGACTGAGCTGTCAGTTTTAGAGTTTAATGCAAATGAATCCTGTCTCACAACTAACTTTTTTGATAAAGGAATTCTTTTTGTGGTTTTCAACTGGAATATTGCACATTTTAATTTCCAAAGATGTGGCTTTTTTTATAAGACCTGCAAACAACTATTTTATTACATGGAAGCCTGTACCAAGAAAAGATTAATTCAATCCAGATGTAAAAATATGTGTGAATTTTAAATTTGGATGCTCTCAACAAGTTTTATTTTTATTGATAAGGCTGCCTGGATCCCAGATGCCACTCACAAATTATCCCTTAGGTTGTATTCTGAATTGATAATCAAATTCATGGGCATTCTCTAAAACCATTTTACCATGGTTTTAAGTCTTTGAACGGTAGAAAGTGGAGAGATGATTTTTTTCTATTAATCATTAATACATACTTCATAATGCTCTAGTTTGGTACATGAAGCCTGTTTCTCAAGTGGGAAAATGAGTTATTTAATATCTTGTATCCTTATGGGCAAGGTATAGAGACTTTCCTTTTTATTATGTGCAATTTCAACTTTTTCCCTTTACAGAAAAAAAAAAAAAAGGTTTAGTCTTCAATGGAATTTTGCTGCAATACAGTTTGTAGTTTCAGGTGAAGCAATTGGTTCTGTATGAAGGCCCTCAATCCTCTATGGCCTTCTTACCACTGAAAACAAACAACAAACACAACTTATAAGAAAACTTTAGTGTATTTTTTAATCTCTATCCCTAACATTGGAATTTTAAATGGTATTTGTGGCATACTTACAGTTACATATTTTTAGAAATTTTGAGAGTTTTCTACATTGTGATTGTGTTTAAAACAGATAGAGGAATAGGAGAAATGTAGGGAAGGAATTTATGATAATGAAATTTTAGTTAAAATATATCCTTCCTAAACCTAAGCAAGGAAAATTGTATTGTGGGCCTCTGTGGTTAAGCTTCAATGTAGGGTGTAGTCTTTTTAGATTGTACCTATCCTGGGGTAGAGACTTGGGAGGAGTCTATAAAAATAAGTAAAATCAAGTTAAAGAGATAATTTGAGATGCAGGAGGAAGTAGAATACTGGGCATTGGGTTGAAAGGAAAATTTAAACTTAGAAGGATAAGTATTTAAAACAAGGCTGAGGTAGGGAGAACTTTTAATTTAGATGTGGGAATTAAAGATTGAGATCTTCTTTAGTTGAGGAAAAAGGACTAAATGATTGGAATTGAGCTGCCTATAAGCATGGAATATGTCTCTGGTTGATATTTGCCTTGGAAACCTTGTCTGCCTCAGTGTTGTGTTGAATCAATAGTTTGATGTTAAATAATGTACAGAGACTGGGTGTTTATTTCTGTCCCCTACCTCTACCAAAAGTCAGTTTCTGTTTCAAAGATTGGGAACATATTTTGTCTACGAGCTAATGATGAAATAAATACAAATATTTAATTAGTCCCCCAGCATTTGGGGAAGCTGCCAATGCCTCCCTCCTATGCTCTGGGACCAAAGGGACTCTACAGCAGTAACAGGTGAAGTTATTATAAAGTTTTGAGTAAAAATGAGCAATGTGTATTTCTCATTATCTTATGTAATTTAGGGTATATTTATTTCTGATGCAAGTTTGTATACTATCTCTTTTTATATGAATCATATTGAGCAATCATGCAGTATACCATATTGATCAAAAAGGGACTACAGAATACTGAGAATGACAATTAATTGATCTGACAGTTGGTCATATTACCTTATCAAGATAAAAATCTTCTAAACAAATTCCTAGATGAGCCCACTATAGACCTAAGGAGAAGGCAGTGCTTTTCTGAACATTCCTTTGAGTTTCATAGCATTTTCTTGAATGTTTTTCCCCACCTGTGGCCTTAACAGTAGAGTTCAATCTCTCCAGCAGAAAACTTGGTAGAGATTGGGTCATTACTGAGGTCCTTGCATTAATGTGGTGATAGTTGGGATGATTTTTAGACCCTTAGTATTCCAGGTATTTTCAGATTTTTCCTGTTTTTTTTTTAATTTTATATAAAACAACACCTTATATTAATTGATAGCCATAGTTTTATGTGAGAGAAGAATTCATTGTAAGAATGAATTCTGGAAGAAGATTTTCAGAAATGAATTGAAGATGCATGGTTAGCTTTCTAAGTGGTTCTCTTTCTGGTCACATTAAATGATACATAATGAATTTTCTCCCCACAGGTAGCAGCACTTGTGGTATATCATTTCAGTAGATGTCTTCTTCTTCTTCTTCTTCTTCTTCTTCTTCTTCTTCTTCTTCTTCTTCTTCTTCTTCTTCTGGGTGGGAACTCCTTATTTTATTTCTTAAAATTTGTTTTTAAATTATTGCATATAGCCAGAAAAATTCACAAATCAGAAGCATACAGCACAAGGTGATTACATTTGGGTAATTAGCATCCAAGTCAAGGAACAAAAAATATCACTATATTGTCCTTGTCCCAAGGTTAACTACTATTCTGACCGCTAATGTCATAGGTTAATCTGTTGTTGGACTGAATTTATATTCAATTGAACATAAGATGCATTTTTGGTGTCTTCTTTAGCTCAATATAATGCCAAGTAATATGTTGAAATTGATAAAAATAGCAACAATTCTTTTTTATTTGTGTGGGTGAATATACCCAATTTATTTATCCATTCAGCTGATGAATATTTGGGGAGCTTTGGGCTAATATTGTTGGGTATCCTTTTGATAGCTCATAAAGTTAACATTTTAGGTTTGAAGGAGAGCACAGTCTTAGGATTAACAAAATAACTTCCATTTTTTTTCATAATAGTCCTTTAAAAAAAACTGCAAAGAAGATTCATTTTTTGCATTCTTCCTGTGTTTATGCTTCTCCTTTCTACAAATTTCTTTGCTTACTCTACACCACCTCTCAAATGAAGTTATCTTTTTTTAAACAACCATAAAACAACCAGTTTTTACCAAAAATAGTAGTGAAATTCTGATGTTAAAGTCTGTGGTGGTGCTCAGAAAGCTCTTGGTATAAGACATAGGATTATGATTTCCCTGAGAGAATAAAAGAAAACAATGTCCTTGAAAAGGAGGACTATTTGTACAGATATTTTATTTCATGTACCTCAAGAATAAAGGACATTTCATGGTTCAAGAAAAGGGTCAGCCTTTTAGCTTAGGCTCATTAAAAGGTGAAAATAGTATAAAATTATAGATGTTTTATAAGTTTGTAGTAAATATATCCTACTTGGATGAGATACTGCTTATAATAGCAGAATTTAGCATGTGTAATGTTAGATTTTTTTTCTTTTAAACATGCTGATTATAGATCCACTTTGACAAGTTGCTCAGTGAGTTATAAAAGTATATTATATTTTAAACATAGAAGAGAGGCAAGAAAGTAAAATTCTAACAAAAGAGATGTTTGAGATTAGTCTTCTAGGGTCCAAATCAAGTTCTGTTATTCTCCATTATTTTGTAACTTTGGGAAAGTTACTTCAACTCTCTGAAACTCTTTCTTTATCTGTGAACCATGGGTAATAATAGTAACTATCCCACAGAGTTGTTTAGATTATTAAATAAAATGATGCACATAAAACAACTGACCTGGTCTTTGCCATCTAGTAAAAAGTCAATAAATGTTGGCTATTGTTACATAAGACAAAAAGAAATTATATATAGATAGATTTGTATTGAGAAAGAGAGAGAGAGAGAGAGAGAGAGAGAGAGAGAGAGAGAGAGAGAGAGAGACTCAATGGTCTCTTTCTTTAAGGAAAAAAATGGCATTCATTGTGAGTCCAAGAAAGCTGATCCCACACTTTCTCATTTTGCAAAAAAACTCCATAGACTCGACAATAAATAAATCTATCAGGACTCTTACTAATTCACTAAAATGCATCCTGCTTCTCTTTGCCCTAATTAAATATGGGAGGCCTTGAAACTTCCAGCTTCCTGTGATCCCTTTTCCTTGGATGAATGGAGATGAGGTGTGGAGTCCTTACTTCTCTTCTTTACAGCACCCTGAACCTCTACCTTATTCTCTGTCGCCAACATCTTTGGGGGCCTCCACTTGCATAGAGAGTCAGATATATTTGAATGTACCTAAACAATTTTATCATCAGGCTATGATGACATCAATTTTGTTCTGTTATATCCTGCCAGCTGAGTAAATCCCTCAATAATAAAATAGTCTACACACGGTCAGCAGAATTCCAACAGGAAGCCTTTATTACTGGCCAGGGCTTGCTCCAGAACAAAGGAGAGCAGCCCCTACTGATGTTAGGGCTGGGTTTAAAAAGAGAAAAAACACAAAGCTACAGTTTGGGTGACATTTTTCTCTGGTCTTATCAGCTTACAAAGACTCTAAGAACCTCAGCAAGATCTTGCCTCAAAAATAATTTAAAAAAAAGAAAGAAATTTTAAAAATTGTGAAAAAAAAGGGAAAGAGAAAAAGGGGTGGGAATAGAGCTACATTAGTATAGTGCTTGCCTCATATGCACAGGGCCCTAGGTTCAATACCCAGAAGAAGCACACAAACACACACATACACACTCACACACACTCACACAAACACACAAAAGCTGGGGATATAGCTTAGTAGTTAAGCACCCCTGAATTAAACACTCAGTATTATTTAAAAAAATAAATAAATAAGATAAAAGTAGAATTTCCATTCATCTCAGCCTGTGTGCACCTGGCGCCCCGGGAATGCGGAGCGCGCCAGCCGTAGGCCTGGTCCCCACCAGGAATGCCCAATGCTCGCAGTGGGCTTCCAGGTTCCTGATGGTCACACCACTCAGGCTTGGCCCAGGTGGGCCCACAATGCCACCAGCGGGTCCACATGGGTCCACCCGGTCCCCAGGCGTCGGTGGCCCACGTGCATCCTGCATGTCCTTCAGCCTCCAACTGCCCCACTCCTAGGGGGCTCAGGCCTGGGAGTGAAGACGTCCTGCCTCTGTCTCCCTGGAGTCGCGCTGGGTCACCTGAAGGCCTGGAGCTGCCTGGGCATGGCGTCTGTGTCCAGGACAACAAGGGCACCACCCAGCTGAAGCCTCCCCAGCTCAGGGCAGAGGCTGCGTTCACAATGGGAATACACCGAGGGCGGAGTGGGGCCTGGTGGCCCCCTGCGCAGGCTCGGGCTGGGCCAGGGGCCCTTTGGCAGGCCACCTGGTAAGCAGGGCCAGATCGTGGGGTGGCGGGACCAGGCGGCCTTTGGAAGAGTCCAGAAAAGGTCATTAAGATATTTGAACCTTCTTTGAAGATTTCCCTTTGGGAGCGAACTGTTCCCATCTTCCTCGGCCGCAGGCCACTGCCGCTGCACTGCGCATACTAGTTGGACTGCAGACTTGGAGAGGGAATTGTAGATAACACGATGAATTTTTTAAGAATTTGTTATTTTCAAGTAATTCTTGACTTATCCTCCTCCCTCATTCTTGTTCCCTCATGGTGACATTGAACTAGTAAGCCACGCAGAGCATTTCCAGTTTTGAGGGGAGCATTGAAGTAGAATTAAAAACCAAGTTTTCTTAAGCCAAAAATCTCACCACAAAGGCTGTAGAAAGCATTTGTATTATTTAATATGTGCTCAGCCATTGGGGATGTGCCACGCAGGCAACCCCTGGAGGCGCTGCAAAGACAGATCTCTGCATAGCGGGGGAGACTAAGTGTTCTGCATATGTGGACTACATACCTGGTCCCCAAGTGAGAGGGTACAAGGGTGCCATCTGTTGTCCTTAGCTCATCCTGAGTTCACCGGGTGTTGGGGAGCAGGCAACATCTCTGTTGCAGACTTGGCTTTATCTACAGAAGCAGCTTACTGATTGATATTTTTGTCACAGTGGATGGCTTTGCATTTTAAAGAGAGGCACTTGGGGGACCTAAGCTGTCTTCCTAAAAGATAAATAAAATTGTAAAAATCTTTAAAATGCTAGATTTTTACTACTAGACAAAGAACAGATTCATCTGTATAGAGATGATGAATATGTTAGTAATTCTAGCTACTTTGGGAGTCTGAGGAAGGAAAATGCAAATTCAGCATCAGTCACTTAGCAAGAATTTTTTTTTTAATAAAAATTAAAAGGGGCTGGAATTGTTGCTCAGTAGTATAACACTCCTGACTTCAATCTCCAGTATACATACATATGCTTAAATATAATAAAATTTAGATAAATTATATGAATAATCACATAAACAGAGTAAACAATCAAGGCACTATACACAAATAATAAACAAAGTAGGGGTAATATTTATACATGTAAATAAGCATATTTAACTTTCTTAAAAATGGGAACATGGTTCAGGTACAATTTAATTTTACCTAATATTGTCCTCAAGTGAGAAGTCAGAAAAATTTTTACTCAATTATAACATATATGTATAATAATTTTTTTTTAAATTACTGATTTGAGAAAACTCAGTATTACTGAGCAATACTGAAGCTACTCGAAACAGTGGATCTCAAAAAGAGAAACAAGAATTAGAGAAAATCTAACTCACAAAATTCTAAACACAGTAGTACCTTAGAAATCCTTCTTTATTTTTTTTGTAATTATAAACGAAAAGAATGTTATTATTTTACTTTTTTGTTTATTTTTAAGTGGTACCAAAGATCAAACTCAGTGTCTCACATGTGCAATGCAAGCCCTCAGTCAATGAGCTACAGCCCCAGCCCTAGAAATCTTTCTTTAAATCACATTTATCAGCTATATTTTTATAGTCTAGGAGCAGGCATTGTGAATCACTACTATTCATTACATGACAGAAAATTTTCACAGAAAATCCAGTATAAGCAATAATAAAATGTTCTGATGAGGAAATTTGAATAAATAAATAAATGAATTATATTAAAGAAATTCTTCTATGATATTAATATATTACAATAGTTCAACCTAGAGATATCAAAAATATGCACAGATTTTCTAAGGAGTTTCTAAAGATCAATAGACATCTGTCAAATTATGCAAATTCTTACAGGCATTAGGGTGTGCTTTGTTTATTTAAATGTAGGGAGATAACTGAAATACAAGAAGGAGCTTAAAGAATTGGGAAGTATGTCAAATATGGGGCAGGGTATGCTCTGTTATGAATGCAAGACAATAAAACCTAGGATTAGAAATATAATTTCTGCTAGAATTTAGCTTCTCAACATTTTAAAGAGTGACTTATTTATTTATTTTTTTTTTGACATTTTGACATCTTATTCATATTCTTTGCTTCCTTGACTTTTACCCACATGAATATATGGCTACTGTCACTTTTCTCTTCAAATTCCAAGGTTATTGCTTTTGAGACAGAAATGACCAAGGATGATTTAAAGATTTTGTGTTTGTTGGAAAATGGAATATGGTTCATTTTTTTAAATTTTCTTGCTAACTACTGATGTTTTTAAATGCTGAACTCATTAGGAAAAATAAAGGAATCATAGAAGAGTCTAGACAATTACTTTTTTCAAATTTTGTTTTTGACAGAACCACTAAAATACTTTGCAACAATTTTCAATCTCCAGATAGTCAGCATCACTTTGAAAAGATAGGTTGGTCATAAAAAGAAAACCCTTTAACATTTCTTTCTAAATAAACAAATGCCCAATCTTCATTCTAAAAACAAGAACTTAAAACATTTTTGTGCAGAATAGAAGTGGCAAAAAGATATTCTACAAATTTAAAAAATTAAATATTGGTAGTTAACTAGGAATTCTGATGGAAATTTATGCTCACCCACAAAGACCAGGTTTTTATAGATCTCTAAAAATCACATCTCCATATAAAGTCTGCTGAACAGGGTCCAGGCATTTCCACTCCTCATCAGAGAAAGCAGTTGCCACATCCTTGAACATCAATGGTTCCTGAAATAAAAATGATTAAATACATATCACATCAACCATATGATCATTGACACAATATTTAATTTGACAAAGGTTGTAATGAGAGTTAGAAGAGCAGGCTCTCACATAGGGAAATGCTCTCAATCATTCAATAAGGTACTTTTTTGTGGTGCTGGGGATTGAAGCCAGGGCCTTGTGAATGCAAGGCAAGTACATTACCAACTGAGCTATATCCTTAGCCCCAATAATTAGTTATAAGTAGTGAAATTGATGAATAAAGTCGGTATAATAAAATCCAGAGAGCAACACATGTGAAGCAAAACACTAAAGCAAAAAAAGTAGTAAAACTTTCCAACATAATCTTAATGGATAAATGACAGCTGCAATAAGTTATTGAATACTCAAAAAAGCCCAACCAAATGATGCAATTATACTTGAGATATACATAGCAAGCAAAATTTTAAGTAATAACAAGACTCATAGGACCATGGTCACCTCTGTGTGTGCAAGATATATGACATCAGTGAGACACACCAAAACTTCCAAAAGCCCATATATTTATTTAAATGACAATCTCCAAGTTGTCTATATTCTCATTATTTAATAATATCATAAAACAAGTACCATATATATTATTTCTTTATACCACAACATCACAATTCACTCACTTTTCAAATGATAAAATAAAAATTTTAATTATCACAGTATTACAAAACACTTAGGTACTTGGGCAAACTTGTATAACATGGAACAATGATATAAAAAAAGATAAAAGAGAAAAGCAAATTAATAGACTATTAACCCCACAGTTCATGAAGAAACTGTAACATCAGATTAAACATCCCCAGATATGGGAAATGACTCTCACTGTGAGTTGTATCCCCACATGGCTAATTTCAAAGTAGGGAGTTTGGGAATACTAAACTGGAAAAATAAATTCTGAAAGGTTTTTACACCCTAATTACTCCCCTAGAAGTATGGAGACTAGGATATCAATTTTCATAGTGAACAAACACATATCTAGACCTAGTTTAAGGTTATGACCTGTGATGTATTTTTTTCTGAAAGTTTTGTTTTGTTTTTCAATTAAGAATTTATTCTAGGGTCACTCTACTCTACCACTGAGCTGCATTTCCAGAATTTTTATTTATTTATTTAAATTTTGAGACAGAGACTCACCAAGTTGCTTAAGACCTTTCTAAATTACTGAGACTGGCCTCCCATTTGCCATCTTCTTGTCTCATTCTCTCACATCACTGGGACTACAGGTGTGTGCCACCACACTTTTCTATACAACATCTTTTGATAACAAACATGCAAATTGCACAACAAAAAAATGTTCCAACAAATAGTAGTCCTATAATTCAATTCTGATACTCCTATAGATGTCACAATTTGGGGTTTACTCCTATAGAATTTCACTAACTTTAAGTGCTAGTTGCAAGCCTCAGAATAACATCAGCATTTATGATCAGTTTCCTATAAACTGGCAGTCTCTACAACTACACACTTAAGTTACATATTCTGATAGAACTAATTATGGAACAAAAAAGCACACTTTACTTATGTATACCAGGTTCTTTTTTTAATTTATTTTTTTATTGGTTGTTCAAAACATTACAAAGCTCTTGACATATCATATTTCATACATTAGATTCAAGTGGGTTATGAACTCCCATTTTTACCCCAAATACAGATTGCAGAATCACATTGGTTACACATCCACATTTTTACATAATGCCATATTAGTAACTGTTTTATTCTGCTACCTTTCCTATCCTCTACTATCCCCCCTCCCCTCCCCTCCCATCTTCTCTCTCTACCCCATCTACTGTAATTCATCTCTCTCCTTGCTTATTTTCCCATTCCCCTCACAACCTCTTATATGTAATTTTGTATAACAGTGAGGGTCTCCCTCCATTTCCATGCAATTTCCCTTTTCTCTCCCTTTCCCTCCCACCTCATGTCTCTGTTTAATGTTAATCTTTTCTTCCTGCTCTTCCCCCCTGCTCTGTTCTTAGTTGCTCTCATTATATCAAAGAAGACATTTGGCATTTGTTTTTTAGGGATTGGCTAGCTTCACTAAGCATAATCTGCTCTAGTGCCATCCATTTCCCTGCAAATTCCATGATTTTGTCATTTTTTAGTGCTGCGTAATACTCCATGGTGTATAAATGCCACGTTTTTTGTTTTTTTTGTTTTTTATCCATTCATCTATTGAAGGGCATCTGGGTTGGTTCCACAGTCTAGCTATTGTGAATTGTGCTGCTATGAACATCGATGTGGCAGTATCCTTGTAGTACGCTCTTTTAAGGTCTTCAGGGAATAGTCCGAGAAGGGCAATAGCTGGGTCAAATGGTGGTTCCATTCCCAGCTTTCCCAGGAATCTCCATACTGCTTTCCAAATTGGCCTCACCAATTTGCAGTCCCACCAGCAATGTACAAGAGTACCCTTTCCCCCACATCCTCGCCAGCACTTGTTGTTGTTTGACTTCATAATGGCTGCCAATCTTACTGGAGTGAGATGGTATCTTAGGGTGGTTTTGATTTGCATTTCTCTGACTGCTAGAGATGGTGAGCATTTTTTCATGTACTTGTTGATTGATTGTATGTCCTCCTCTGAGAAGTGTCTGTTCAGGTCCTTGGCCCATTTGTTGATTGGGTTATTTGTTATCTTATTGTCTAATTTTTTTGAGTTCTTTGTATACTCTGGATATTAGGGCTCTATCTGAAGTGTGAGGAGTAAAAATTTGTTCCCATGATGTAGGCTCCCTATTTACCTCTCTTATTGTTTCTCTTGCTGAGAAAAAACTTTTTAGTTTGAGTAAGTCCCATTTGTTGATTCTTGTTGTTAACTCTTGTGCTATGGGTGTCCTATTAAGGAATTTGGAGCCCGACCCCACAATATGTAGATCGGAGCCAACTTTTTCTTCTATCAGATGCAGAGTCTCTGATTTGATATCAAGCTCCTTGATCCATTTTGAGTTAACTTTTGTGCATGGCGAGAGGAGGGGATTCAGTTTCATTTTGTTGCATATGGATTTCCAGTTTTCCCAACACCATTTGTTGAAGATGCTATCCTTCCTCCATTGCATGCTTTTAGCCCCTTTATCAAATATAAGATAGTTGTAATTTTGTGGATTAGTCTCTGTGTCCTCTATTCTGTACCATTGGTCCACCCGCCTGTTTTGGTACCAGTACCATGCTGTTTTTGTTGCTATTGCTCTGTAATATAGTTTGAAATCTGGTATCGCTATACCACCTGATTCACACTTCCTGCTTAGAATTGCTTTTGCAACTACACACTTAAGTTACATAATCTGATAGAACTAATTATGGAACAAAAAAGCACACTTTACTTATGTATACCAGATTCTTAAAAAAATACATAAACCAGGAAGATGACAATAGAAAACATGCATAGAGCATGAAAAATATCAGAGGGACATGGGGCACTATATAGACCATTTTAGGAAAAAGCTGGTTGAAGATATTATCTCTAATTTTTGTGTTCCACTATAGTAGTGAAAAGCTTCTTTCCCATTATGATTTAGAAGATTTTCCCTATTTTACATATGGCGATTCAGATATGCTCTCTGCATATTCCCATTTTTTTCATCAAAAACTTTTAGTTGAATGCTTTTATATTAAGTGGTCAGAACAAGCATTTGTGACAAAATGTAGCTTAAATCTTGCCCCTATTTAGAATATTGAGCCATCTCATGTCTGCATAAACCAACATACGCACCATTTTTCTAAAACCTCTTAAGTATTGGTTGGCTTCAGAGTAAAGAATTTTTTTTCATTTAGAATTTTAATTTATTATTGCAGTACTGGGGCATTCTATATCTGAGATACATCCCTAATCCTTTTAATTTATTTTTCCTTTTGAGACAGGTTCTCACTGAGTTTCTCCTGTAAACCATAGCTAGTGAAATTCCTGCCTCAACCTCCAAGTAGTTGTAATTATTGGCATGCCCAGCAACATATGAGTGTTCTACCCTCCTTTAATCCATTTCCCTTTCATCTTCTTTCTTTGGCTCTTTCCTCTAAAAACAAGCCATTGATAGCCTAACATTTGAGATACATCCATATCTTATATATGATTATTACCCAGTATTGCAATATATATTTAGAAAAAAAAGCCACTTGTTACCTATGTCTAAATTTGTCTAATATGACAGTCTACAAAAAGCTACACAACAATAAAAATTAGAGCCTCCAATAGAATTAATAAGTAACTTAAACATCAATGGTATTCTTTTAAAGATCAAAATTGACCTTAGTTTGAATATAATTTTATTCTGAAATTTGCCTTTATCTTTTATGATTAGAAACATTTTTATCATTCAAATATTAGTGATATGATACATTTCATAGATGATGAGAATGTTAGACTAAAATGAGACATTCTCCATCCACCATTTAATTTGCTTAAATATTCAGTGACCACCCAACCTTCATATCTTTCAATCAGCATGTAGTGAGTTTTCCCTTGGAAACTTCTGCACAAACACACTAGGATTTTTTTTCCTAAGTACTTTTTGTAGTTTATTCTCTTTTCAAATGGTGACAACTTATCATCTCTCTTCCCTAGATGGTTAAGAGGAAAGAGGATACTGATCATCTCTGCCTTTTTAAAAAATATTTTTTAAGTTGTAGGTGAACATGATACATTTATTTTATTTTTATGTGGTACTGAGGATTGAACCCAGTGCCTCATGTGTTTGAGGCAAGTGCTCTACCACTGAGCTACAACCCCAGACCCTCATGTTTGCCTTTCTCTTCAGCTCTAGAATTAACCTGGCTGATCAAAATGTGTTTCTGGGCATCTGAATCTAATATTTTGGAAAAATAATATTAATGTTCCAATATATGATCTATTTACATAAAACTTATACAGGATATTCCTGTAATCTCTAGAGTACCGAGATAGTCCAGCAAGGTACTCCATTTCCCAACTGCAAGCTCCTCTGTAGGAAGGGATGATTACAAACAGGCTGGTATTCTCTAGGTAATTGAAAATCCACAGCAGTTGTTGGCACCTTGGGCCAACTTCATACAATTCTTGCACCTATGACCAGTCAAAGACATGGCAGACATTGAAGACACATTGAAGTCTAAAGTTTCTTAGTGTACCGTACACTTGCTGTCTATGCTTATAAAAGATGAATAGACAATAAGTTCAAAGATTTTTTAAAATTTTATTAACAGTGATTGAATGCAGGAGTGTTTAACAACTGAGTAATATCCCCCCACTTATTTTTTATTATCAAACTTATGATTTTTCTGCCTCAGCCTACTAAAATGCTGGGATTATGGACATACATATTTATTAGGTACAAATACGTTTTTAAAAGTTTCAAGTTATAATCTTCTTTTTTTGTCATGTGAAAGTACACACACTCACAAACACAAAAATATACACACACACACACACACACTTTTTAAAAAAATAATTTTATCCAAAACCCAGAAAAAAAAATAAGTTAAAATGTTGTGTTATTTGAAATGTACCACAGGGAAACATGATTCATAATATAGTGAATTAGCTGAGAAAAATTATGTTTTTGAATGTCATGCTTACAATAAATTTGAAAAATGCACTAAAAATGGAAAATACCTGGGAAGGAAGGAGAAACTGAAGACCCTATGGGCCACAACTTCTCCCAAATATGAATTATTCCATCAATCAGAATTCTCATGTCATGACCCTGCCTTTAACATTCACTCTGGAAAGATATAGGCAAGAATGTCCAGAGTAAAATTTCAGGCCAGCTTGAGGTCACCAATCTGGCACAGGCAAAAATATAGTATTCTGACTTTCAACCCTATTGTGCAGACCAGAGGTTGCAGTATATTGAGCTCTCTTAAATTTAAATGGGGGTTAACAGATTTCAAAGCTGATCTCAGGAAATCCCAGATCCCCACACTTAATTCTAACTATTATCCCCCAGCCCCTGTCTTCTGTTTAATAATGCACAGCACTGCAGACTTTTCATTTATACAAATACTCTAGAGCCCCTGAAGTTTAAAGTGAAAGGGCATGTGACAGAGCCACCCAGGCATCACAAAACCTGGAAATAAATCCAGAGATTTGCCTGAAAGAAATATAAATGTCTCACAGATTTTGACTCCTACCCTCTATTCTTTGGTTGTTTCTCTGATTGAATTATTATCACCCCAATAACTTCTGATTGAAAATTTTTTATCTGAATAGAAAAAAATACCAAGAAAATTTGAACTCAGGATCCAAGATTACATGATCTTGGTTATATTCGTTTTCAGACAGAGCTTTCTATGTGGAAAGACCTGGCCATAAAAGGGGGCATAAGTATTTAATGTTGAATATAATGTTACATCAATTATCAATGACATATTCACAATTGTAAATGATAGAGTGAGAATTCTTCACATTTTTGGTTTAATAGCCTTCCTACTCTGGCTTCATGAAGTTTGTTTGTGTGTTTGATTGATTAGTTCCAGATATAGACCCCACTGATGCATTACTGAGCTAGATCCCCAGTTGTTTTCAATTTTTATTTTTTTTCAGGGTCTCACTAAGTCACTGAGGCAGGATGATGCTGGGGATCTACTTGCTTTAGTCTTCTGAGATACTAGAATTAAAGATGTGAAACAACACACCCAGTTCATGTTTAGGAATTCTGAAGATGTAGCTAGATTTTGGAAAAATTATACAATCTTCTACAGCACCAAAGTTCAATAGAAATAAAATGAGAAATATATGTGTAATTAAACTTTTAATGAGTGAAACAAAAAAATATAATAAATTATAAATAAATCACTATAAATACTTGTAATTTGTTATCATAAATAATTTATAATAATTTAAATGTTATAAAATAATTTAAATTTGTTATTATATGATTAATTTGTAAGAAAATTATTATATTAGTAACCCAATATATCCAAAATTTTATCATTCTAATATAGAAATGTAAATTGTTAGTAAACATTTATTTGTCATTAAATTTTCAAATCTTACACTATTTTTTGCTTCTAATACTTCTCAATACATATCAGCCACATTCTAAGAACTCATTACCCTCATGTGGCAAATGGCCGCCACATTGCAACTATATGTCTGAGGGCTCTGTTTCCCTTGACTTCAGGGAATTGCATGACTGAAATTCTTTTTTTCTATCAAAGGAAAAACAACAACAACAACAAACAAACATGTCTTTTCTTAACCAATATTCTTTCTGTGAAACAAATAAGAAATGATTTCTATCAGACACAAGAAGTTAATGCCTTTTTAACTGTGAACCAATGGTTCCCAGTTTTGGCTAAATTGTAGAGTCACCTGAAAGATTCTTCAATTTCCAAAATCCAAATTGCATTAAAAAAATGTAATCCATATCCCTGGAGAGAAACCTAGGCATTGGTGTTTTTGAAATATTTTAAAGGAATTATCATGTGTAGCAAAACTTAAAAACACTTTTTTAAAATAACATCTTTTGATGCATCAGTTGCAAAGACACACTCATGACTTTGGCCTTTCAGTCTCACCCAATTTTTTAGTCAGTTTATTCTAACTATGAAAAGTACCTGTAATAATCATCTATCTTTTTTGAATATTGTTTTGAAAAAATATTGTTCTGGAGATTCTTGTAGTTAAGTGATTGGTATTACAGCTTTATGCTTGAGGTGAACCAGCACATTATGACAGGAGCACATGGCAATGAATAAAAAAAAAAAAAAAAACCCAGGCATCAGTAATTCCTTTTAAGTACATACTCTACAGTGAACTAAACAATTCCCACTGTGCTTTACCTTGTACAGTTTCCACTAAATACAAAACCCTGGGAACCAAGCCTTTAATATATTGACCATTAGGGTATAGTTATCCAAAGCAGAGTACCTGCATTGTATCATTGATATCCTCTGAATAAACTCACCTTTTATAATCATATTTTCCCATTCAACTAAGTTAAAAATTATTGAGAAAACACCAAGCACAGGAAACAGTTCTAAATGCCTTGTTCATTAACAATATCATTGTACCAAATAATTTAATTGGATACAATTATTACAGAAAATGTTTTAAGTCATGCATGCCAATAATCCTGGTTGGCAATGAAGAAGTCTGATACAGCTGGAATGCAAGTTCAGTGGCAGGCTTGGTAACAAAGTAAAATGCTGTGTCAAAATAAAAAATAAAATGATATGACTCAGTGGTAAAGTGATACTTGCTTCCATCCCCAGTACTGAGAAGAAATAAATGAATAAAAAAATATTTACCAAATTATGGCTGAAATGAAAAAAACTTATATCCTAGTGTTAGAATATGAATAAATGTCTGAGAATAGTAAACTATTGAAATCCAAAGTAAACCAGTTTAAGTTTTGAATCAAATTTCAAATTGTTACTAGTATTCTGAGATACCTGATCATTTCACAAACATAACTTTTAAAATTTTCATTTAAGTGTGATGTTCATAAAAAGACATAAAGCATTTATGTAAAGGTTCAGAAATTACCCAAAAGTAAACACATTTTGAATCAGCCTTGTTCAGGACAGACTAAATCATTTCCCCCATATATCATACCAAAAAGCAAAGATAAAAATATCTAGCATAGAAATGTTTTGTTACAATAATGTACAATGTTTTGTTACAATAATGTAAAATGTATATAAATGAATATTATACCAGTTACTCAGTTTCAATACCTGCTTTTTACAGATATTTTATGCTTTTTTAATTTTTTTCTATGCTTTTACTAATTCCCCAACTAGACCATACCCCTCCTTATATATTTACTTTTTGGTGAGGTCATATTTACTTGTCTTAAATGTCACAGATATTAATTATACAGTTTTGAAAAATAAAATGATAAAAACCTTCACTGCTTTTAAAAACAGAATATTTACATCATCCCAATAAAACTATATTCTCTTACATGCAACTTTTTTATTTCCAGAAATATGTTACTGTAATGGGTATTTAACAATAATTTTATTTTGCTTGTCATCATGCAATATAATTTTAAATACACCTGCTTAACTATACAGTATCTGTGAGAGTCAATAAGCATGTTTACTTCAGTAATGTGTTCTTTTTTATTGATGACTTATTTTGTATTTTATGGATGCACTACAAATTTTTCATATCAACATTCAAGAACTTTTGAGTCATTTCTTATTTTGGGCCATTAAGACTACTGGGCCCATCAACATTCTTTAACAAATAACTATTCCACTCAGCTTATTCTTTCCTAGTGTTTCAATAAAACTGTATTTATTTTTACTGGTTGCTATGAGGATTATAATTCCCATCTTATCATTTCAATTTAATTAGAGTTAATATTATATGAGTTTACTAAATACAAAATAAAAACCTTAACAAAGACTGTTTATTTTATTATATACTTTTTGCAACTATTATAAATGTTTATCTAGAAATTATACATAACAAAATACACTGCATAATTTTTGTACAAAACAATTATAGATTATTAAAAAACAAAGAAGAAAAAGTATTGATAATAAGATCACTAACATGTGCCAGCCATGGTTGTACACATGTATAAATTTAGTGACTTTTGAAGTTGAGGCAGAAGGATTACAAGTACAATTTGTATTACTACCTCTGTTACTTAGCAAAGATTTAAGCCATTCAGTGAAACTCTGTATCTAATAAAATTATAAAAAAATTGCTAGGGAGCTCATAATGTGGTTTAGTGATTATGTGTCCCTAGATTCAATCAATGCTATAAAAAAATCTATATTATAAATTTTAGGAAGTGTGGTAAAACTTTGATAATGATATAAGATATACAAAATTTACTAGATAATACAGGTAAATTATGATATATTATTAAAGACATTTTTGCTACAATATTAGTATATAAGTTGTTTTTGGTACTTTTTCATTGTTATGTGCCACATAGTCTAAAGTATAAAATTCCAATGTCATTATTTATAGGCTGAGATACCATTTAAACAAAATCATATATTATTTTTATACTGATTTTTTATGTTTTACAGAGTATTTTGCTCTAAGCTTTTTAAAGTTTAAGGAAAGTGAATTCTAGTATGGTTTCAAAGTCACTAAAAACTACACAATTAAAAGTATAGAGATCACTTAACAACCTTGGTGACAACTCTAAAACATGTTAAAGATGAAAAAGACAGTTTTATGTGGATATACTGATTTTAAGTCTTGACTCTGTTTTTTATCTACATGATGACAAAACACTTTAGAGAACATTCAAGCAGAAATTCACCACATTATACACATTAATCAGAAGCCCAAGTGCATATGCTTTGTTGGATTTTTCATTTCATCTATTTTTTTCCTATTTTTACTCATTTCAATTTTGGTAACCTTGAAAATATCTACTTTTCAAGCTCCATTATTTAGCATTTGAGGAAAGGACAAAATTAAGAAAGCAAGAGACATAAAGAAGTTACTTTGTAAGTACCTTATTTTCACCATATTGAAAACATTGGTGCAAATCTCATAAACCTAGAATTCAGAGAAAAGAAAAAAAAAAAAAAAGACCAACAAACAAACACAAATACACCTACTCAGCAAAAGAAAGAAACATGAACCAACAAATTTTCTGTTTTCAATTAATTAGAAGACAGAAGCAATAAAGAAATCTGCCAATCTTCAAAAATAAAAAAAAAATCTTTTGATCAGGAAACTTGTCAGAATAAGCCTTACACTATGGGACACTGAAAATAATAAAATATATTCAAATTTATTTTATAACAAAATATTTTATAAAAAAATAAGTAATGAGAAGTTGTAAGAAGGATAGGGAGAATACTTTCACAAGTCACATCACATAGATCACATTCTCAGTAAGCTGTAGTTAAGAAAAGAAAAATCTAAATACTGAAGAATTTGCCTAACTAAGCTGTTGCTCTTTCTGACAATATAACAGGCAGCTTTTAGTTATAATTTGCAGATATGTACACAACCTAGACAACCACTACTTATATTTGATGCATACCACCTTAGAATGATTCAATTAGTTCACATCATCAATTCAATGTGCAAAAAAAAATCTCTGGAATTTTATTACTAATAAGGAAAATAATCACAAACATAACAGCTTAAAATAATAGAAATTCATTATTTTCTATTTATGGATGTTTTCATAATCATGAAACAGCAATAATATCAAAGTTAGCAAAGCCACACTCTTTCCAGAAACTCTAGAAGATAATAATTTTAGCTATTAGTGACTACTGGTATTTTTTTTCCTGTGGTTACAAATGTTTCCCTTCTCCTTATGGTAATGCAGCCTTCAAAAGTATAAAGACAGACAACTATCTTCAAATATATAGAGAATATGGTGCCATCAAAACAGGTTACAACATTCAAACCACATATAATCTAAGAACCATACCAACATAGATGGCAGATCCTCCATTGAGCTTATTCTTATAGTTGCCAAAAGTATTTGGCAGAATTACAAAAAAAAAAAAAAAAAGGAAATTTTATGTGAAGTAGCTAAAGAAAGAGAGGGGAAACTGAGTCAGGAGAATGAAGCCAGACAGGTTAACAATCCAAAAAAGTGAGTGTGATGGATAAAAAGAATGGCATCATCATATACTGTCTCCAAATGCAAAGCAGAGGACAGAGTCATGTCCAGAGTGCAGGCCTTATTTGTCATTTTTTGGAAGTCTGTAAACACTCCCAATTCCATAGAGCTTTGTATTATTCTAACTGATACTCTATTCACACTTTCTGCCTGTCTTTGGTCATCTTCTTACAATAAATGTGCAGGTTACTTATTTGAAAACTGGAAAGGAGGTAACAACATATAAGAGTTATCTTTGTTACTCAATTTTTAAGACATTTCCCTGTATATTTCTATTGGTTTATATATCTGAAGATATTTTTTTAAATATTTTAGATCAAAGTTGAAACATAAAGTGGGTAAAAATACTTGCAGAGCGCATATATAGCAAAAAGTTGATATGACAGAATGAACAAGGTGTTATATTTGTGGGAAAAAAAGACATATCAAAAGAGTAAATTACAGTTAAAATATTCCTGAATGCACTTAACAAAGGAGGAAATATTCAACTGTTACATAAATATACAAAGAGGATTATAAATAACTATTACTAAGAGAAGTTAACACTAAATCCAATTAACTACTGCATACCTATCAAGAAGAAAAATATAAAATAAAAAGTTGGCACACACACACACACACACACACATATGACAAACATGTTAATTTATTGGAATTGTCAAACCTTTGTGTTTGCCATGAAAAAATTTAGAGCCACGTTGAAAATTGGTTTGTTACTACATACATAGGCATACCTTAAAATGCTTTTACAAATAGCTGCCACTACTGCTTTCACCACCAAAATACACTGTTTCTGTCACCACCTTTCACTGTCTAGGATGCCTACATCAGGACCCTGGTAACCAAGATTCTCATTAGCCTGTGACCAGTTCTATAACAATGTCAGAGAAAAGCATGGGGAATGTGGCATAGTTGAGAATTAAGGATCTGAAAGAGGAAAGAGTGGAAGAAAAGGCAAACTGAACAGAGCTAAAGAAAAAGTGGTGAGGAGAAGGAAATTCATCTGAGGAGGAAGAAGAAACTGCTGATGGTGTGTTAGATGAGAAAAAAGGTAGAACCCAAGTGGAAGAAGACAGGAAATATTGTGACAACATAATACTTATGCCAGTGACTTCATATTTGGAAATTCCCCAAAACCAAGAATTAATGGTGTCATGGTGTAATAAGACAAGTGTGACACACATCTGTTCTTAGAGATCTAACAGAGATGTAATAATCTTTCTTTTCTCTCACTAGCATGTTGCCCAGGGCAGTAACTTTACTGCTTAGAGCTTGTTTTAATACCACAAACAGGGTGTAAAAATGGTCTAGTACAAAGCTGGTGTGACATTCATATATAATATTCACAGTTGCTGTGAAAAAAAAAATAGCTTACTTGTTTCAGGTAAAGTTCACATTAAAACAAAGTAGGCCTTGTCTCTCTCCAACCTTGTCCAGAAGAATATATTCCAAGAATCAAGCAACCTTGGATGGAGGAAATAGGTGTGCTGTCATCCACACTGAATCCCAATCCCTTTTAAAATTCAAGATCAGATATCCAGTTTATATGGTGATCTTATGCTTAGGGTGGTAAATATGGTTGGAGTTGTGCCTGAGCAAATGTGTGCTCTTGGTTTGTGGCAAGGTGTTAGGCAAAGAATAGGTGTGGAGGTTTTACGGGGTAGATGTTAAAGAGAAGTGCATGGTTTGTGGGCTTATATTAGAGTTTCTGTTATGAGGTAAGAGTTAGGGAATAGGAACTAGGATTAGTGTTTTATGATTAGGAGTAGAAACCATAGGCAGAGTCAGGATCAAACCAAGTCTTTGTAGAACTCAGCATTTCTGAGATACTATCCTCTATAGTATATTAACCTTGACTACCACCTCTTATGACCTGCTCTGTAGTGCTACTCCCCTTCTCTCACATATTCTTGTGTACCCCTGTAACACATCCCTTTTGTCCTCTGGTGTACCCTCCACTCCCTCCTTTTACCAACCCTGTATTTTCTTCAACCTTCTCTGCTCATTTTCTCCTGTTTGACACTCCACCAGAAACATTCATCTCTAGCTGTATAGCCCTTCAAAGTCTCTTTTCATCTTTCCACTTTGCCCTCCACCACTTCGTCTCACAGCTTTCTGTGTAGTCCTCCACCACCTCCTTTCATGGGTGCATGAGTAGCACTTTACCATCTTCTCTTGGGACTTCTTTGTAGCTGATTCCATCTTAAGATTGGAAGCCATCTCATCACAAAGTCATGCAAAGTTTATTTCTGTTTTACTATAAAATACTAAGATTTCTGTTTGACCTTACCATAATTTGATGTTTAAAAAACTTCCTTGTGATTCCTGCCCATACTTTGAACTTACCCATGCCCAGCTCTCCCTGACTCTTTAGTTTTATTTTGTCCCATTTATTGATTCTTGGTTTTAATTCTTGTGCTATAGTAATCTTATTAAGGATTTTGGGGCCTAATCCCACATGATAAATATAAAAAATTTTACTCAGCAATAAAAGAGAATAAAACCGTGGCATTTGCAGGTAAATGGATGACATTGGACAAGACAATGCTAAGTGTAGTTAGCCAATCCCCAAAATACAAATGTCAAATGTTTTCTCTGATATAAGGAGACTGACTCATAGTACTGTAGGGAGGGGTAGCATGGAAGAAATAGATAAATTCTAGATAGGACAAAGAGGTGGAAGGGAAAGGGAAGGGGCAGGGGGTTAGCAAAGATGGTGGAATGTGATAGAAATCATTTTCCAAATACATGTATGAAGACACAAATTGGTGACAACATACTTTATATACAACCAGAGATATGAAAAATTTTGCTTTATTTGTGTAATAAGAATTGTAATACATTTCACTGTAATTTATTTTTGAAATCAATAAAAAAAAGAAATTAACCTCCATTTGCCATCTATTTTACTATTTAGAAGACTGAAATTCTAGCTAGGAGAGTGCTACGTGACTAACAGTGAGTTCCAGCCAATAAAGACAGGAAGATCAAAAAAGACAAACAGCACCTGAAACCTAAGAAGCTGACTTTGTAATCAATTGGGCTATTTGTGTACTTGCATTTAGTTTCAATCTGAAAGTGTGGTGTGATCCTGCACCCCTACTCTGGTACTCCCAGACTGTGAATCTTTTTTTTTTTTTAACTCCTTGAACTCCTTTGTTTAACTTTCTTTTAACAATGATATTGAAGTCTAAACAAAAATATTTAATACTAAACATAATTACTGGCCAGTGGCATATCTTTGATGTTTATAATCTATTTATGTGCTTAAGACCTCTAAGGACATTTAAAATAAAGCCTGCTTATTGAAGTGTTTGTGAAGCATAATGTAGTTTTTAAGGTTTTGCTTTTTAAAAATTAGCAAATCTTAATTGAAAAGAGAAATCTAGCCTCATCCAAATCTTATGAAAATAAAAATCCAAATTCTATGAAGATAAAGATCTCACAGTAGTTTTTACAATTTCTGAAGGAAAAACTAAGCTTTAACTGGTAAATCACATAAAATAATATTCATAGTAGTCTCTAGATTTCAAGTCCCTGTTACTGACTTTGGCAAGTTTGATGCCAAACACCATGCTAGTAGCACTGCACAATTTATCATTTGTCATGTTTTAATTCAGGGAATTGGACCAAGAACTACCAGAAAGCTACACTTCAGCCTCTAATTGTAACTTATAAAAAAGATTCTGTGCATTTTAGCAATATTGTTTTATACATCATTGGTAGTTTCAGTTTCTTATTTTTTTAAGAATTATTTACAGCATGTAAAATTTTATTTTTATTAAGCATATGAACCTACAATGCAATTGAAATAACTTATAAAAAGATGAAGCATAAAAGGAAATAATTGGAGAGTACAAAGGCAGCTCTTAAAAAGTATTCATTCTTAAATCAGCTTTAGTATTAATTGCATATAATAAGATTATCCAATTAGTGTTCTAATTTTTCAATGCTCTAAATTATCATAAACTGACTTTTCTATCTAAAAACATTTTTTTTATTGAACAATGTCAGAAGACTTAAAATCTTGTTCACTTTAGAAATAATGTACAATTTTTTTGTAAACACTGTGTTAAAATAAAATCAAGAGTAATATGCTTTCAGCAAAAGTAAAAGCAAGGTACTACAGAATTATCCTAAGGTTTTTTAAAAAGTGGTTCAGAAAAGATAGATGACTATTGTTGGCATAATTACATCTTGCTTTCCCCCACTCACACTTTATAAATTTTTTTTTTATTCTCAAGAACTAGAAACAAGCCCAAGATTAAACCTACTTATCTGGTAACTTGTTAGTCTCTCTGTTCTCTCATTGAGAGACAGGAGATGAGTTACCAGCCTTTGAGATGGGGAAATGCTGGTTTCTCTGTTCTCTCCTTGAGATAATAAATGATGTGTCAATATCTTCATTCCCCCTTTTGAGATATAGGAAAACTGACTGTTTTGTTCCTAATTTTAAAAAAAAATTGATTTCCACAAAATCAAGGGATGCTTGTTATGTCAGTCATAACTATATCTGCTCTTAATGCACTTCCATGATTACAGCCTATAAAAAGTAACATTAAATGGTGAGTTGCTACTATTCTCTTTCTCTCTGCACAGAGCAGCCTGTCAGGCTCCTGACAATAAATCAGCTTCTTATCTCAGGTGTGTGTTCAATCACTCTTGTGCCACATTTCATTCAAGAATACATATTCTAAACATGGCACCAAATCCATGAAAAACAATCTCTACAAATATCACTAGACCATAATCCTCAGTTGGGGCTCTGATCCCCACAATGCTAATGATGTCTGTGAGGCCAGTGTTTCCAAGATGTCTGCAGAACACACAAACAATGCAGGTCTGAGTGGCAGCTCACATGGGAGCCACTTCCTCAGATTATTGTTACAGACCTGTGTGACCTGATGTGTTAGGAGCACATCATGCATGTGAGATAGCACTTTCTGATTATTTGTCTCCAAGCATCCTGCAGAGGATCTGCTTAGTCCTCTGCAGTTTCCTCTGGTAGCATCAAGGCTCAGGACTCTTGTATTTTGGTGAAAGATCAGTACTGCAGTATGTTTTCTTACACTTTGTTCTCATCAGTGATGTTAGTGTGTGCTCCCATCTCCACACCTCTTTAGCTCACAGCACTGTCACATATTGCACATCACATCCATAAGATCAAGATCAGCAAAAGATATCCAGCTGAGAGCTGTCTACCACTGATGGTGCCAGTGTCCTCATGTCAGCAGCAAGAACGTTTTTTTTTCTGAAGACTTAGTGCTAAGTCATAAGCATGGAAATATATCTCTAAGACTCACTTGTATTTAAATTGCCTGGAATAAAAACAACAAAAACACAGAGGAAGAAAGAAAAGTTTAAAAAAATGGAAACATTAAATGCTCCAAAATATATATATAGACATTTCTTAGAACTTTTAACCATTCACCCTCACAGAATAAAAGAAGGTAGAAAATTCTAGCCTATGTGAGGCTACAGCTTGAATGAGCTTGGCCTGCATCTCAGACCTGCAGGAGTAGAAGAAATTAATCAACCAGTCCTCCTGGTCAGTACAAGAGATAAAAGCAAGGTCAGCAGTCCACTGCACACTGAGGGTGTTTCAGGAGTCATTATTGTCACTCTGAAGGGATATACCATTATGGTGACAGGCCCCAGAAAACTGTGGTCCCAGAAAACTGAGTCCTAAGGCTCATTATCACAGCATATTGTTGTTTTTGATTGGGTGTTTCCAGGGAGAAATTCAGGAAATAGAAAAAGGAAACTCTGAGACACACTCTCACAATGATATAGAGAATGCTCCAGGGTTCCCAGTCCCACACAATCTCATCAGTGTAGGGCTTTCTCTCATGTGAGAAATGTTCTGCAGTCACAGGATCCCAGTAAGGTTTTACATTGGGTTTTTTGCAACATGATTTCTTCAGCCAGGCCAGCAGATGCTTGTTCAGTGTCTCAAGCCCAGAAAGATGAATTGTTTTTTGAACAAAAGAAATAAGACATGTTTCTAATTAAACTCCTCTCATCCTATAAGCAACAAAAGCAAAAAAAAAAAAAAGCAGGATTTCAGAAAAATATCTATGTTTTAAGAAAGGGCACTTGAGCAGCTGAAGAATAAGTTTCAAGAGCTGTCCACCTACAGATACAAGTTCTCAGATTATCAGACCAATTTGTGCCATTTTAATGAAGCAACTAAGGACTTCTAATTTTAAAAAAAGAAAGAAAGAAAGGTAAGGGGGAACCCAGGAGTCTTTTAATACCCACAGTGTGTGCTGGTATTTCCTGGGACCAGCTATTAGGTTCAAATTTAATGTATCACTTTCACCACACACGACCAAGTCTGGAGCTGTCCATCTTAAAACTTTACAACAGTAGCAGCAGAATTAATGTAGTAAAATAGGTTAGAAGTAGGTGTATATTGCCATCACTTATGTGATATAACATAGCTTCAAAGAAAACCAGATGTGTTTTCCAATTTTTCTATAAACTTGATATAAATAAAATATTGATAAATTGATGTTTGATATAATGTTGAAAGATAAGTAGATAATATTTTGAAATTTCAAAATATTGCACAATCCTCCACACACAGTGCTGAGCTTCTTCAGGTGAGCTTCTTGGATGGGCAGAGTCTACACGCTGAGCTTCAAGCTGTTGGTACATTAAGACACATAGTTTGCAGTGGGATACTTGGTGACCGGTGCACTATAGTGAAGATTTGCAGAAAAATCTGTAGCTGTTGGCTTCTGCTCTTGTGTAAAACATGGTAAGATGAGTCTGTGCTGCTCAGTATTTTTGTGTTTCACCTGGGCCTCATCATGTTGTTGAGCTTGGCAGTGCCAGGCTCTGTGTCTGTTACCAGACAACTTCAACCAGTCCACCACTGCTGCTCTTGACTCCACCTCCACAAGATGATCTTCCCTCTGCCACATAGGGTGTGTTCCTCCCAGCACCATAGAATGCAGCTACAGGGTTTAGTCTTTATATGTTCATCCTGAATTATTTCTAAATAGCACAGAATGATAGAAATGCCATGCAAAGCGGTGAATTTTCTCCTCTATTATCTTCTATGAGACCAAGTGGGAGGAATAGTCAGTGACAGTTAATTAAGTTAAAAGGCCTAAAACTGGAATCCTGGAAAGTCCCAGTGTGCTAGCCCTCAGGTGCATACCCCAGCCCCATTTCATTGCCCTGCCACAACTGGGCATGGTGAAGTGTAACAAAGCCAGTTAATGGAAAGAGTGAGGCAGACAGAGCAGGAAAAGAGCTGTATTTCATTTAGATTAAGCTGGCTCTGAGGTGGCCTACAGCCCTGGGCCTTTCAGAGAGCTGTAGACAAGCACGACCCCACTGACACTGAGGAGGGAAAGGCTCCAGGCATCCAGGATGGGAACACTGCCTGGGTGGGGAGGCTGAAGACATTAGAGCCCAGGGTCTGAAGCCCTCTCTCTAGACCTTGTGGTGGCCACAGAGCCTCTTCAGGGAGCCTGGCATTAAAGGGAAGCCACCCCATCACAAAGGACTCACAGGGAAAGTGAGGGTTAGGTTTGGGTAGGATTAAGGATAAGGTTTGCGGGGTTGGTCTAGGACTAGAGAAGTAACATCCGATTATTAGAGTTTAAGTTCCTGTTGGTGCGGGGGATGGTTAAGCTCTATGTGTGGACAGTGGCAGTGTTAGAATTAGGGCTTGGGCTAAGGGGTATGTTTGGGGAAGGTTTGGGGTAGATGATCCTATGCACCACTAAACCATTGAGAGTTAACTTCACCCATGAGGTTCTTGGAGAGAAGAACTTTCCCTGGGCCCCTGTCTCTGTAGAAGCTTCTGTAGCTCGGAACTGAGGTCAGCCTGAAGCAAAGAAAGAAAGATGGAGGCAATAGCTGTGCAATGTGCCTGTGGGCAGAGAAGGAAGCTGGTGGTGTCCTTGACTGCCTTAGGTTATACTTTTGCAGTGCTTATTATTGAGACCCTAAGGTTCATCATCACAGCATATTGTTGTTGTTGATTGCATGTTTCCAGGGAGAAATCCAGGAAATAGAAAGGGGAGACTCTGAGACACACTCTTAGAATGGTACAGAGAATGCTCCTGGGCTCCCAAGCCCTGAGCCACACTGGGTCCTTAGGGGAAGGTCTGATGCCACCTTATCACTTGCTTTTATTCATGCTTTAGTGGCTTATTTTCTAAGTGTTAATATACTTAAACAGTATTGAGAACTGTATGTAGTAAACTCTTATATGACTCAGGTGCAAATATAGCATTTCTGTAGAAGAGGAAACACAGGTGAGTACAAGGCAGTGTAAAATGTTTTCTTCACCTCAGCTGGTCTTCATGTGCTGGCATTTATCTTCTTTTCTTAAAACCCATGACCTTGAGACCATTCCCTGGTTGTCACTCTACCTTAAAGATAATATTTACAGGAGGCTTTTTGGTGGCTTCTGTTTTGGCCTTTTGGCCCAAGGGCACATGACCAGTCAGGTGCTCTGTGCAGGTGTAAATGGCCACCCAGGACCTGGTATTTTGTGCCTTTGCTGTTGCCTATCACCAGGCTACAGAAGTGCTTGGCCTGCTCAAGTATTAGCATCTTAAGAAGGACTCCAAACTCAAATTTTCTCCTGTCTTTAGTTTACTTCCTTTTCTCTTTTTCTGAATTTCCACTTTCAGTGATGTCAAAGATAAATAGCCAGACAAAAGATTATGGAGCGGGAAGACATTTTATTCAGTAACTATTTATGGTAGAAGAAGGAGGTGAGCTTTCTTTTCACCTGTGCAGAGGTGATTTGGGATTTTTCAAAGGGAGAGCAAGGGAGATCAAGCATGTGAGTTTGGAAGTCAGTGATGTGCAAAAAGATAAAGTGATCATTGGTGTGGGTGTGTCCAGACCAGTGGTGCAGGTAGTTGAGTCTATGACTATGCCTGCATAGACTGCAGATGGTTTTTTTCTTCTGTATGGTTGTATTTGAGAGGAATTACTCTCACTCTGAGTAAGGCCTTCCCAAGCCACACATATTCCAGTCTTAGTCCACTTAATATGGTCTTAAAGAGGGAGGTCAGAGGCTCATGGACAGGAGTTGCTTAGGGCATGGTTGGTTCTCTGGCAGTCCTTAGCTTTCCTCAGGCAGACAATAAAAGAAAGTGTGGAGGTAGTGTCCTTCTGCAGTCACCCCAAGGATATAGCTTCAAAGCTATGTTAGATGAGCTTGGTTGGGTTTATGGAGATGTGGAAGTGGGTAGATGGGGTGCTGTTGGGGTCAACCTAAGGATAGCTTCAAAGCTTGGCAAGATAAGATTGGTGGCCCCTCTTAGTGCAAAGGTTTAGATGGAAATATTATGACCTGAGTTCTGCATTTCTCAGTGAGTTTTTTTCTGATTATGCATTCATGTGTTCAAGTGCATGTTCTTATTAGTTTGTGTTTGTGTGACTGTGCATATTTCATATGCATGTGTCCAAGATGTGTGTGAATATATATGATTTTGTCCCAATGTTCATGTATATGTGTTCATGAGTGTGTTTGTGAGTGTTCATGTTCATGATTGTGTGCATGGGTTGTGCATATGTTCAAGTGTGTATGGTGGTGTGTGCATGTGTTCATGTGCCTGTGTTTATGAATATGTGTGCTGCTTACTCAAAAAAAAAATTTTAGAAAGGACTCTAAATTTGCCTGAGTAGTATGGCATACCTTTATTTAATCATCTAAAATAATAATAATATTAAAAGACAGAAGTATAGTTCTTTGTTTTTAAAGTTAAATGATACCTTTATAACTAAATGTAAAAAAATTTAAATGCAATTTATATGTATGATATCATACCATTAAAGAGTACAAACTGAAGTAACAATTTGGGGAAAAAAATAATTGCTTCACATATGACAAAATGTATGCCTGACATATGAAAAAGGAGGAAACAAAGCTAAGGCAAGAAGATTTCAAGTTTAAATCTAGTCTTAGCAACTCATCCAGACCATAAGCAAATTAGAGACCCTGTCTCAAAAAAATAAAATATAAAGAGCAGGGAATGTTGCAGAGTAGTTAAGCATCCCTGATTTTAAAAATGGTTACCAAAAAAGTAGATTAAAAATAAAAAGAACGTAAAAATCAGAAACTCAAAAAAAAAAAAAAAATGTAAGAGCTATTCATGGTGGCACAATCCTATATTCATAGCAGCTCAGGATATTCAGGAAGGAGAATTGTGAGTTCTTACACAGTCTCAGCAATATACTGAGGCCCTAAGCAATTAAGTGAGACCATATATAAAAAAAAAATGTTAAAAAAAGAAGATGTAGTATGTTGTTCAGTGGTTAAATGGCTCTGATTTTATTCCTCATACCAATAAAAGGGAAAAGACTTCAATAGCCACCTTTTAAAAGGAAACATAAGTTTTCAATAATTATAAAATAATTATAAAAGCTTTAGAAATTTGAAAATGGCAAATAAAATCTTATCTGTGAGACAGAATTAAATAGTATCAGTAAACACATGAAGCAAATAAATTCTCAAGAACAAAACAGAGAGTAAAAGTTGCTAATTCTATAAAGAAGCTGGCTATTGAGAACATGTCTTCATTTCCCAGCAGAAGCATATGCTTATAAAAATTACTGCATATCTGAAACATAATAACATATAAGGATATGGTGGTATTTATTCAAACAGATAAAATTCAAGACATGCAGAAAAGGCAAATTACATTGAGAAAGATATAAGGAGAATAGGTTGAGAAAGATAAAGGGATTAGGGTGAGAAAAATAATTTCCAGAATGCATTTTTATCATAATACATCCAGTTTGACAAATACGTAAGTCATCACATAATTTTATGTAGATGTAACATACATATGATATTTTGCATGCATACATATTTAAAAACAGGTAGTTTGATAAAATAAAAATAGAAAAAAGAACATAAAAGACTTGACCATACACACCATTGTTTAGTTGATAACAGTCATCATTACCAAGATGTAAAATTCCCTCTAAATCTACAATATCACCTTATTTAAATGGTAGTATATTTTACTTTTAATGGAAGAAGCGGCCAGACCAAAAAATTTAAAATTCATCTGTAATGTTATACATGAAATTAGCTGCAAAATTTTGAATTAAAAGAAAAACTTATTGTACTAAAATGAAAACCAAAGAATCATAATACAAACCAAAGTCCATAGATTAATGTATATGTAAGTAAAACTTTATGTATATTTAATAGAAATTGAAAGGCCAAAATAAATTTAAACACCTCAAGAAAACCATCACATGTGAATGGTTGACATGGTAAAATCTAAAGAATGATCAACTAGGGGACAGAATTCACTGGTATAGTTTATGTATACAACCTGCAAAGCACTGGGTTAAAGTTTCAGCCCAACTATAGAAGGCATATCTTAAGTGAGGTCAATGATTGGAACATAAATAAATAAGAGTTTCTGACTGTCTCTCCATTCATGTTTACATTAAATGCAAATATTATGTTTCAAGTTCCTCAAAAGTAAAAAAAAATTGAGAGATTTATATAAACTGTGAAAATATCTGCCACTTGATGATTTTAAAAAGCTATGGTAGACTTTGGTCTCAGACCAGCCTTAGGCAATGTGCTATGTAATTGGAAAATAATTATCAACAGCAAGTGTCACCCTGATAAGGGGAAGATTGGGACCATATATACATAATACTAATTACCTCAAATATATAAGAAAGAAAGAAAGAAAGAAAGAAAGAAAGAAAGAAAGAAAGAAAGAAAGAAAGAAAGAAAGAACCTGCCAAAGAAAGATAGGAGGCTTAGGCAGGAGCACACCAAATAGAAAGCCATTATAAATGCTCAAGTTCTGGGAATAAAGCTTTCTAATCTTAGACAAATCTCCCCCAGATCACAAACTATTAGTTTTCCATTGGTTTGCAATCATCTCAATGGGCTTTTAAAATTCCAAGCAGTAGTTCAGAGAAGGGGTTAGAAAGCACATATATTTTTTTAATTCCCAAAAATTATTTCCACACATTCTCTCTGTGGCTACTTGACAGAATGGACTCTTTAATGTCCCATGACAGATTTGATGCACAAGTCAAACAGTAGACACTTGTATTCTTAGCACAGGTGTTAGAATAGCTTTTATCACCAGGCATGGTGGCTACATGCCTGTAATCACAGCAGCTTGGAAAGTTGACGAAGGAGAACCTTGAGTTCAATGCCCAGCCTTAGAAAAAGTGAGGCACTAAGCAATTCTGTGAGACCTTATCTCTAAATAAAATACAAAATAGCATTGGAGATGTTGCTCAGTGGTTGAGTGCCCCTGAGTTCAATCCCCAGTGCCTATCCCCAAAAAGAGAGATCATAATTTTTTCAATAATCTAATAAAAAATAAGAGTCAAAAAAACCATGGATATGGGAAAAAGGAAACCCTTGCACACTGTTAGTGAAAAATGTAAGTTTAGGAAAGTCATCTGTGAAATTAATGTAAACTCCTTGAACTTTTTGAAGCAGAACTAACATAACATGGTCAAATTAATTCTGGGTATATATTCAAGAGGTTAAAATGAATAAGTCAAAGAAATTACTGCATTCCCATTATCATGAAGTGGTATTGCCAATAGTCAAAGAAAAAAAAAAAAGCCTTGAGTTCAGGGTGTCTCAGGAGATTTCTTTCAGGTGCAGGGCATCCAAATACTCCCCAGATAATCTTTATACTATATTTCAGACTGCTTCCTCTTGGGAAGAGAGGACACAGATATTCAAATGGGCTATACACTTCAAAACTATATAGACATGATAGCTGTGGATACCTCAGAAACCACTGACTCAAGAGAAAGTATGTACCCACTTGAAGCAAAGTGTGAAAGATGATATATCAAGAACTATGTAATGTTTTGAACAACCAACAATAAAAAATAAAATAAAAATAAAAAAAGAGAAAGTATGTGACATGAGGACATAACATCCTGTGAAGTTTCCAATGGCGAATCCCCACATAAATATATTCCAGTAAGGGATCTGTGTCTATGGAAGAAAAAGAGAGGACAAGAACGAGCATATTATTACAAAGTATCAAGTTATTCTTTTTCTCTCTCTCTCTCTCTCTCTCTCTCTCTCTCTTCTTCTTCTTCTTCTTCTCATATTAAATTCTCACAAATAAGATGATAAAAATCACATATACAGTGCTGCCTAAGACTTGGGTTATGGCTCAGAGGTAGCGCGTTCACCTAGTGTATGTGAGACACTTGGTTTGATCATTAGCTCTGCATAAAAATAAAATAAAGATACTGTGTCCAAACCTATAACTAAAAAATAAAATGAATATTATAAAAACAGGGCCATCTAGTGTTAGAGAATAATAGTTATGAAATAATGTGTCTTTTTGAAATATGAGAAACAGTTTATTATGTTGTGGCATAATAAAGTTTTCATTTGGGAATGTGAACAGAAAAATAAAAATAGAGGATTACATTGTGAGACCTTAAAAAGATAACAGTAAAGAAAAAGTCCAGCATTCTGAATTTAAGGTCCTGCTTCCCAGAAATATAGAAAGCTCAGGAGAAAAAAAACAACTCGGTCACCTATGTGCCAACAACACTTTAATTCAGAGGAAAAAAAAAATTACATCTGGATTTTGAATCCTTTCCTGATGATCAAGCCAATTAGTACTACAATATCTGAGATGCCAGGCTTCCAGAACAAAGCTGTACACATACGCTTCAGGCCTTCAGGCCACACCTGAAGATACCATGATTGGATAGGACAGAATGTCTGGATTTACAGCTGCTGCTGTATTTCCCACTAAATTGGCCAGAAGAGATTTGAGAATAAACTTCTCCATAGGAGGATTTATTTTTGCATGTACTAGAGATTTTGCTTGGCTGTTCACATCTACCAAAACCACTTCCCGCAATAGCAATTGCTGTTTGAAATTATTTCAAATGGTCTTCCTTTCTAGTGTATAGATACAGTCTCAAAACCATGCACAGTCACTATTGCCTGGCTTTCAGGGTGCCTTGCATTCTCCCTATAGATTTTTCATCATCTGGGTGAAAGCAGAACCTGGGTTAGCTGCGAATTGAGAAGGAAGCCTAGAAATGTATCTGAAAGAACAGCAAGCTCAAGAAACAAAAACTCGATCAGATAGTTTAAGCCATACCTTTTGTACTGATCATAGGTTGTATTGAACAATTATCACCATGAGCACCTGATTGGAAACTGCTGCCCTCGTAGTCTGTGTCCACTTAGCCTTCTATCCAAATGATAGAAGATGGCATCAACTTCAGGAATGAAGGAGGCTATAATTAGTAAAGATGGGCAGATTCTTGGGTGCATTTACTCTACTTTTTTTTGTTTGTTTGTTTAAGGTGATGACAATGGAGTACAGAAGCAGCTTTTTTTAAAGGCAAGTTTTTCCTAAAGTGATGGAGTCTAGCCTGGCAACAGGATCTTTAAATTTAGCCTTTTATATAGGATAATATCACTGTATTAATTATATGTATACATGTTGTTCATTATTGGAAACCATACAATGGACAATTTTTGTTTTTCATTTAACTTTTCTGATCTGCTTTCTGAAAAGGCAGTTTGAGCTCTCAACTAGGAAGCATTCCCCTAATGTCCAATATAAATAATATGTTAGGCACAGGGGTAGTTTTAACTTTTTTAGTATACACAATAAAAAATAAATAAAAGACATAATTGAAATTTATTATCATCAATCTATCAAGAGTACTATTATTATGTGACAAATATAAAATTTCTGATGAAGAATATATAAGTATTTAGAAGTACATCCTCACATCTCCTTCTATTTTAAGCCACCAACACATCTTAGTTAATAGTGGTCATATTTCAATTTTGAGAGTTATGGCTCCTCTGGCTTCTGTTAGTCAAAGAGCATGGACACCTGCATCCCATATAAGAGGTGTGTAATACACTTTTTTTTTTGTTTTAATTAGTTACACATGACACTACAATGATCTTGACATATCATACATTTTAATCAGATGTGATACAATTTCTAATTTTTCTGAGTGTACAGGTTGCAGAATTACATTGGTCATGCAGTCACATATATACTCACAGCAATAATAATGTCTATTTTATTCTGCTGTCCTTCCATCTCCCCCTTCCTCTCCCCTCCCCTTCCATCACTTCTCTCTACCCAACCTAATGTGACCCACTTCTTTTTTTTTTCTCACATTATCATACCTGAATTCTGTATAACAAAGGGGGTCTCCTTTCCTCTTCCATGCAATTCCCCTTGTCCCTCCCTTTACCTCCCACCTCTCTTCCCTATCTAGAGGTAATTTCCTTCTCATGCTCTTCCTCTCTACTCTATTTTGAGTCACCTCCCTTATATCAAAGAAACATTCAGCATTTGGTTTTTTGGGACTGGCTAACTCCACTTAGCATAATCTGCTCTAGTGCCATCCATTTCCCTGTAAATGCCATGATCTTGTTATTTTTTAGTGCTGAGTAATAGTCCATTGTGTATAAATGCCACATTTTTTAATCCATTTATCTATTGAAGGGCATCTAGGTTGGCTCCACAGTCTAGCTATTGTGAATTGTGCTATTGTGAACACTGATGTGGCTGTGTCCTGTAGAATGCCATTTTTAGGTCTTTTGAGTATATTCCAAGAAGTGGAATAGCTGGGTCAAATGGTGGTTCCATTCCCAGTTTTCCAAGGAATCTCCATCTGCTTTCCAAATTGATTGTAGGTACCATACTATTCACTTTCATCTTTACAGGTTCATATAAGCCACAATAAATTAAAAAATGCCAGGCACAGTGGTGCATGACTGTAATCCAAGTGGCTCAGGAGTCTTAGGCAGAAGGATTGTTAAAAATGAGCCTCAACAATGTTGAGGAACTAAGAAACTCAGTGAGACCTTGTCTCTAATAAATGACATAATAGGGCTGGGGATGTGGCTCAGTAGCCAAGTGCTGCTGACTTAAGTCCCTGGCACTCAACCCCACCCCCACCCCCCCAAAGAAGAAAAAAAAAATTAGATCTAAGGACTTGGAAACTGATTCTGCATTTTAATAAGTAAAGATAAAAAGCACAATTTCTTGTTTATAAATACAGGAAAGAAGGAAGAATTGCTGATATCATGCACTCTATATCATTCTATCCTATTTTATACATGAAACATATATAGTGGTTTGAAAAAAAGAAATGTGTTCAAATATCCACAGCTATTAACCAGACAAGGTAGAATTCAGAATCAACTATGCATAATTCCAAATTCTAAACATTTCCACTAGACCGCATACTACATGCAAATTTTCTTACTCTCTGAGGTTTTGATTAAAAACATACCAAAAAAGCAGGATCTGTGTCCATATTGTGTACATCACCAGTGGAAATATAATACTCAAGAGTGTACTTCTGAAGCTTTTAGAAAGGACTTGGGATAATTTTTAGTAATGGCTGATGTCTCAATTTAGAAAACACTTAATCAACAATACATTTTTAATTTCTTGCCATGTGAGAATATGAAAATACTACAATGCATTCCACAGGCATGGTGATAAAATATTCTATGAAAATGCTAGAAAGAGAACACTTCATCTGCATCCCAAAAGTCCTAAAAATGAAAATTTGAAAACCCATAATAGAGAGTGTACTCTCACTTGTGTACAAAGCACTTTTAAACAAGATACCAAAGGATACACTAGAACTCCCTGATGAGATTGTTATCTGGGCTTTTCTATATAAGAACATGAAGTTACATGGAACTTGTGTCAATATAAAAAAGATTTCTAAAAGACATAAATGGAAAGTACTTTCCATGATTATGATATATATGCATTGATAAAGCACCATGTTACATTTAATTTCAAGAATTATTCTAAATATCTAATGGAGAGAAATCCAAATGTGAGTTATAGTGAAAAAAACATGAATATAAATGAAAGGAAAACAAATAATAATTTAAATAAAAATCAATTCTAAGAGAAATCTGATGTAATCCTAATGTTTTCTGGTTACTAACACTTATGTTAATAAGTGAGAATAATTACTAATAATGCAGGTGAACAATATTTCATCTTTATAGAATTATCTGTTCCAGTTCTAACCTTGGCTAGAGGGCAGTTAATCCTCCTTACCGAGAAGCTGATTGAGCCCATAGCACAAATAATTTTCTTGTTAGGCTCTCACACTCCAGTGTAAAAATGCACCATTTATAAGCAACCTTGAGAAGTTTTGTCTCTAAATAAATATAAAAATATATGGGGATGTGGATCAGTGATGCAGTACCCCTTGTTTCAATCCCAGGTACAAGAAAAAAAAGGTTTTTGTTTTGTTTTGTTTTGTCTTATTTTCCTTAAAAATGTTGTGCTTCAATTTTTCTCATTAGTTGTTCTTGTTCATGTCTCGTAAAATTTTTCTGTTGTTACATAGTGTACCTTACTGAAATTGACATATTCTATCACATTAAGCATAATAATTATTTAAATATTTAGATAGTATATATAAATAAAATCAGACAATATAACAATGGGAAAAAAATTGGAAGTCTATTAGTAAATTCCACACCTCTGATAAATTTAATTTTGACAATTTTGTCAGAAAAAATAAAATAAATAGAGAATAAGTAGACTCTTCCTTGAGCAAGATTGATATAAATGCATATTTATGTTTCAAGTAATGTTATCAGATTTTACATGAGATTATGCACAATATTTAACATGAAATGTATCTTACACTAGAATATAAGAGTTAAAATTATAATAAATTAAGAAAAATTCAAAAACATATTTATAAATAAAATTTAGCTGTGGAGTTTAGTTATGCTTCCAAAAAAGAAAAAGAAAAAAAATGGACTTCTGTACAAAAAATAACCTCACCATGAAAGTGAAGACATGATTATAAAGTTTTTTTTCCCCCCAAAGTTATTCACTGTGACTTGTGGTTCTGTTCCAATTTGGAGGTATGCCTGGTAACATATATTTATTTGCCTCTTCTTAAAGTAACTCTTTAAGAAGAGGCAAATAAATACAAAAACAGGTTTTCTGTAGGTGTGAAAGGAAGAAAAGCAAGGCCACTTTTATTTTTTTTCTCTACTTCCAGCTCTGAGCTTTAGCCATATTGTCTATTTTTCTCTAGGGCATTTTCATTTTCCCAGTCTGCTCTGCTCCTGCATCCCCATCACCCATGAACAGAGTCAACTTTGACCTGGGCCTTGCCCCAGACAGTCTCTTTCCTCATCTTTACCTTCCCCTTGGCTTCTCCGCCTCTCAGGCTGGAGTGTGTCCCAGGCCCCTGCCCCATGATCCAGGATGCCCAATATGCTCTGTGGTACATCTTGAGGCCACTAGCACTAGGACTGCTGGACTCATAAAATTTTGGGTCAGTGCCTTGAAATTCTCTCCTGCCTTTCAGGCTGGTTACTGTGATTCAGTTCCCTCTCCCTTTCCTCCCCTAGTACAGTATCTATCCTCCACCTAGAGGAGGGCATTGTCTAAAGCTGTCTGCTCATCCTTCCATGTTCCTTCACCTTAGCCATTTATTCAAAGCCTTCAGCTCTCACTTCTGTACAGGTATCTTCTACATCTGAAATGGAGCCTGTCACATCTCATAGTAACTATCAAACTGGGATTATCCTTCTTCGTCTAAACCAGGCCCTTCTCCAGACTTGCTTTCTTCCTGTTAAACATTCCCATCATCTTCTGAGTCCGGGCTTCAAAACTGGGCATTAATTAGACTCCTCCTGGGCATCTATTTCCTTTGCCACATCCATTGGCCTTCTTGAATACTTCTTTATATCCTTCTTTCCATTTCCAAAGCCATCTTCCTCTTCCTGGCCCTCATTACCTATTGCTTGGATTGGTACAGTGGCTTCTGCAGTGGTCTCCCCAACAATCCTCCCTGCTAGCCAGTAAGGAGTGGGAGAAAGAAGGTGAGGTTTGCAATTTGAATTTGCAGTTATTCCCACTATGGTTTTCATTTTTCAAACTCTCCAGAGTCTCAGTCTCCTGGCTGTAAAGTTATGATAATAACTATCAAGTCCCTGGCACACTGTAAATACTCAATTAATAGTAGTTCCTTTCCATTTCAAACTCAAATGGACTTCTTGGTCACATCTTTTCTTATCCCTTGGGAGCCTGGTACAAGGTGGGCCCACTATGTTGCTTCTGCCTCACTGTTCACAAGTCTTTAAACACCATTGTTCTATTTACACACATCTTTGCTGAGCTGGTGGACTCAAACAAAGGGCCCCACTCACATCTGTCTGTTGAAATCCTAGTTGCTCTTTCAAACCTGTCTGGACTTCCACCACTACTCCGAGGCCCCTCCTAGTCCCTCTGTGGATATGCCCTCCTCCTCTGACCTCCAGAGCACTTACATCTCTACTGTGTCATTTTCATTCTGTTTGCTCATGTTATAGCCTTGATGTCTCCTTATGACAATATTTTTGCATCCCTGGATGGCAGAGACTGTTATAGCATCAAACTCAGATAGTTCTTCACCTTATGCAATGAATGGCTGATGCTGGACAGACCTGCCCAGTCATGCTTCTTTACTAAATTATCTTCTCTCCTAAGCTGCCAGGTGTCACCCTTGCCAGAAATAAAGTTGCATGGAGATGTAAATCTCTCACTCAGGCAAAGGCAGAAATAAAAATTTTGAGCTTAATCCAAGTTGTTTGTATCAGTAGCTCATTCCTTTTTATTTATTTTTTAATTTTTTTTACTGGGAATTGAACTCAGGGGCACTCAACCACTGAGCCACGTCTCCAGCCCTATTTGGTATTTTATTTAGAGACAGGGTCTCACTGAGTTGCTCAGCCCTCACTATTGCTGAGGCTGGCTTTGAATTTGCCATTCTTCTGCCTTAGCCTCCTGAGCTGTGGGATTATAGGTTTGCACCACTGCACCCAGTTTGATTCCTTTTTATTGTTGAATGTTATTTTGTTTTATGGAGGTGTCATAGTTTTTTGTTTGTTTGTCTTTTGTTTTGTTTTTCATCTTCCTTCTAGAAGAAATTTGGGTTGTTTACAGCTTTTGGCAATTATTTATTCAGATGAAATCAACATTTGTTTACAGGTTTTTATTTGAAGGTAAGTTTTTCTTTCTCTAAAGTAGACATCCAGGAGTACATATTAAAAACACATGGTAAACATATTCTGAAATTTATAGAAACTTCATTAAAAAAAGTCTGAGGGTGTAGCTTGATTGTTAAGGTCTGTAAACAAGTCAGGATGGCGCCTGGCATTTTGCCAGAGGGAGTGGTTTATGAAGTAACGCCAGTGAGCCATTAAGTGTGGAGATTCCTTATTGGTTGACTGATGTATCTAGTTTATGTTAATTAAGATAAGCTGTGTGGAATGTATATATACCCCTCCTGTCTTACAATAAACAGCTCCCACTCCTGCTGTATCAATGTACACAAGTTGCTCGTCACCCCCTGGTTATTTTGCTGCAGCCGGACTGCGGCACTTGATGGCAAAGTACTTGCCTAATATACAAAAAGCCTTGGATTGGATTGCCAGCACAGACAAACAAATGAATAAAAACAAAAACAAACAAAATTAGGTCATGAATTTCAGATTAGTGATTGCACAGGAAGAGGAAAGAGGGAGTCATTATTTAAGGGATATGAGATGTTCAGAAATGATGGAGAAGTTTGCAAATAGAGAGAGATTGTAGTTATAAAACATTTGAATGCAATAAACACCATCCATTTGTTCACTGTAAAATGGTTCCTTGTAACTGGGTGTGGTGGCACATGTTTATAACCCCAGCACATCTGGAGACTGAGGCAGGAAGATTGCAAGTTCAAGACTAACCTAAGCAAATTAGTGAGGCCTTTAGCAATTCAGCCAGACCCTGTCTGCAGATAAAAATAAAATTGGCTGGCAATGTGGCTCAGTGGTTAAGAGCCTCTATGTTTAAGCTCTGGTACCAAAAGTAAAAATTTAAAAAAAGAAAAAGAAAAGAAAAAAAAAGGTTGATTGTATGTTATATGAATTACACCTCAATAAAAGAAAACCATATAATTCTAACAAGAAATGAAGATTATACTTAATGGTCATGTATTTCAAACTTCTTTTATATAAAACAACCTCTCCTCATGCCCACCACTTTATTTTCTTGACATTGACTTTTATTAATCATTTTTTTTTTTTAAAAAATAGTGGCCAGGGTTGTGGCTCAGTGGTAGAACACTTGCCTAGCATGCCAAGTCACTGGGTTCGATTCCCAGACACCGCATAAAAATAAATAAATAAATAAATAAACAAATAAAATAAAAGTATTGTTAAATAAATAAATAAATAAATGACAGTGGAATGCAATACAATTCTTATTACACATACCCAGCACAATTTTTCATATCTCTGGTTGTGTATAAAAAATGTTGACACCAATTCATGTCTTCATACATGTACTTTAGATAATGATATCTATCACATTACACCATTTCTGCTTGTCCCATACCCCCCTCTTTCCCTCCCACTTCTCTTGACATTGACTTTTGAGGAGACACTGGACCAGTTTTTCTTTAGAAATTGTGCTTTGTTTTCTTGTCTTATTTAACTCCCTCCCTCTTCCTCTGACCTTGTCATCTAGTTAGGTGAAACATTTTGGTCAAGGATGTTTTGGGGCCATGTGGGGCACTCCATGCAGCATCTCATCAGGAAGCACCTTATGTGGGCACCCTATGACTTTTGATGCAAAGTTGATCACTAGATTATGACAAGGAAGGCCAGATCACTTCACAGGCAATATAATTGTTTCTCTTTGGCACAGGCCAGCAATTGGGGGTGGAACTCAAAGCATGTGAACATCCAGTTTCCCAGAAGAATTCTAAATCTCTTCAACAGCCCTACCATGTAAATTAATATATCCAACTGATGAGTAGCTCCCTGAAACCTTACTCAATAATTTGCCCAGCAGGTGTGGTGGCACACACCTGTAATCCTAGTGGCTCAGAGGCTGAGGCAGGAGGATTGCAAGTTCAACACCAGCCTCAGCAATAAAGCAAGGCCATAAGCAATGCAGTGAGACTGTGTCTCTATACAAAATTTTTAAAAAATGGCTGAGAGTGTTGCTCAGTGGTTTAGAGCCCTAGGTTTTATGCTAGGGCTAAAATGAAAAATGAAAATTTTCAAAAATGAAATTTCAAAAATGAAATTTCAAAAATGAAACCTAAAATTATAAAATAATAATTTTCCCAAAGCACAGAGAATTGAGAATTTGAGATTCTTACTTGTATTTTTTTTTCTTCTGTTTAATTTTCTTTTCTGTAAGCTCCATATGTTTACCTCACAGGGCAGACAGTGTTCCTTTCTGAAGGCAGGCAGGCCTGGTGGACCCTGCCCAAAGCATAGTCCTCTGAAGGCTCCAGACACAGCCTGAGACTCTGAGGGGCTGACAGTGGCTGGGGAGAATGGACTCCCTCAGTGGGCATGATGGGAAAATCCCCCTTCCTCCCCCATCCTTCTCTTCTAGCCTTGTGAATCCAGCAAGAAGAGGTGACCAGATTCCCTCTAAGAGTGGGAGAATATAAGAAAAAAAAAAAAGTTCTCACATCTGTTGAGAATTAACCTCTGAACTATTTAACCAAACATTGGCTTATCCTGTCCTTGGATAAGGTGTATCCAGCAAAGAGATGAGAAAATTGGAAGGCTATTCTTTTAAATTACATCAGGAGGGGGCTTGTTTCTGCTGCAGAGCTCAGAGGGTTCTGTCTGAGAAATCACATCTTTTGATGGCTTCTTCTATTTCTTCTTTTGTTATTGGTCTGTTTAAATTATGTGTGTCTTCCTGACTCAATCTGGGTAGATCGTATGACTTAAGAAATTTATCGATATCTTCATTATCTTCTATTTTATTGGAATATAGGGTTTCAAAATACTTTCTAATTATCTTCTGTATTTCTGTAGTATCTGTTTGATATTGCCTTTTTCATCCCGTATGTTAGTAATTTGAGTTCTCTCTCTTCTTCTCTTCGTTAGCATGGCTAAGGGCCTGTCAATCTTATTCATTTTTTCAAAGAACCAACTTTTAGTTTTTTCAATGTTTTTTTTGTTTCAATTTCGTTGATTTCTGCTCTAATTTTAATTATTTCTTGTCTTCTACTACATTTGCTGTTGTTTTGCTCTTCCTTTTCTAGGTTTTTGAGGTGTAGTGTGAGTTCATTTATTTGTTGGTTTTTTCTTTTTTTGAGGAAAGAACTCCAAGAAATGAATTTCCCTCTTAAAACTGCTTTCATTGTGTCCCATAGATTCCAGTATGTTGTGTCTGTATTGTCATTTGTCTCTAAGAATTTTTTTATCTCCTCCTTTATGTCTTCTGTAACCCATTGATCATTCAGTAACATATTGTTCATTTTCCATGTGATGTAGGATTTTTCCTTCCTTCTTTTATCATTGATTTCCAGTTTCATTCCATTATGATTAGATATGGTGCATGGTATTATCTCCACACCTTTATATTTACTGAGAGTCGCCCTATGGCATAATATATGGTCTATCTTTGAGTAGGATCCATGTGCTTCTGAGAAGAACATGTATCCACTTGATGATGGTTGATATATTCTATATATGTCGGTTAAGTCTAGGTTATTGATTGCGTTATTGAGTTTTATAGTTTCTTTGTTCAGCTTTTGTCTAGAGGATCTGTCCAGTGGTGTGTTGAAGTCCCCCATAATTATTGTGTTGTGGTCTATTTGACTCTTGAACTTGAGGAGAGTTTGTTTTATGAACGTTGCAGCACCATTGTTTGGTGCATACAAATTGATAATTGTTATGTCTTGATGGTGGATGGTTCCTTTTAATAGTATATAGTGTCCTTCTTTATCCCTTTTGATTAACTTAGGTTTGAAGTGGATTTTATTTGATATGAGTATGGCCACTCCTGCTTGCTTCCGAGGGCCATGTGAGTGGTATGATTTTTCCCAACCTTTCACCTTCAGCCTGTGTATATCTTTTCCTATCATATGAGTCTCCTGAAGGCGGCATATTGTTGGATTTGTTTTTTTTAATCCAGGTTACTAGCCTATGTCTCTTGATTGGTGAATTTAAGCCATTAACATTTAAGGTTACAATTGAAATATGGTTTGTACTTCCAGTCATGTTTATTTATTTATTTATTTTAGTTTGTCTAGTTTTTCCTCTTTGGTTATTTTTCTCCCCCTTTACTGAGATACCTCCCACTGTTAGTTTTGGGCACTATTTTTCAATTCCTCTTCTTGTAGTATTTTGCTCAAAATGCTTTGCAGTGCTGGTTTTATGGCTGCGAATTCTTTTAGCTTTTGTTTATCGTGAAAGACTTTAATTTCATTGTCAAATCTGAAGCTTAATTTTGCTGGATACAGTATTCTTGGTTGGAATCCATTATTTTTCAGCGTTTGAAACACGTTGTTCCAGGATCTTCTCGCTTTCAAAGTCTGTGATGAAAAATCAGTTGTTAACATAATTGGTTTACCCCTGAATGTAATCTGCCTCCTTTCTCTCGTAGCTTTTAATATTCTCTCCTTGTTCTGTATGTTAGCTATCTTCATAATTATATGTCTTGGAGTTGGTCTATTATGGTTTTGGATGTTTGGGGTCCTGTAGGCTTCCAGGATTTGGCAATCCATCCCATCTTTCATCTCTGGGAAGTTTTCTAGGATTATTTCATTTAATAAGTTGTCCATTCCTTTGGTTTGATCCTCTGTGCCTTCTTCTATCCCAATGACTTTCAGATTTGGTTTTTTTATGAGATCCCATATCTCTTGGATAGATTGCTCGTGAGATTTAAGCATCTTTTCTGTGTTGACTTGCCGCGTCCGGCTAATGGAGCCGAGTCTGGCGAGGGACGGCGGGGTTAAAAAATACACAGGACACCAAGGTTCTTCATCCAGGAGGGAGCGTGTGCGTGCTTTATTGCCAAATTTGTTCCCCTTATATATCTTTTTAACAACTGTGGGAAATTACTCAAAAGTGAGGAGGGAAGAGTAATAACTGTGTCCTTGAGTTACCGTCACGTCACCGTCCCCTATCAGGAGGCTCGAACAGGTCAAGATGTTCCCGAGAGACACATATGCTCTAGGCAGATAAACAGGGAACCGCAAGCCCGCATCACGGCCTTGTGAACTGGCCACATTGACATGCATAACAAAGAACTGGGGGTTGAGTCTCCAGGGGCCAGGGCGGGCCTGCTACCAGCAGACTATATTCTTTTCAAGTTGATAAACTTTGTCTTCATTATCTGATGTTCTGACTTCTACTTGATCTAGTCTATTTGTAATATTCTTGTTAGAGTTTTTTATCTGGTTTATGGTTTCTTGCATTTCTAGGATTACTGTTTGGTTTTTTTAAAAATCTCTATCTCCTGGTAAAGCTCATTCTTTGCAGTTTGAATTTGTTTGTTTAGTTCGTTTTCAAAATATACTTTCAATGCTTGGACTTGCTGTCTCATGTCTTCTCTAATATTCCATTCCATCTGAGTTAGGTATGCCTTGATTTCTTTCCCTGTCCATGTTTCTGATGCTTCTAGGTCCTCCTGTAGATTTAAATTGTCCTGCATTGTTTGTAGTCCTTTTTTCCCTTGTTTCTTCATGTTGTTCACGTTACTTTCCAGCTCTGTTTGACTGCTTTGTAACTGCTTTATCCTATACATTTGTTTTGGCTTTGTATATCTCTGTTGTCTCTCCTTTGTGGTGGGAGATTATGTCTAGAAATGTTGGGCTTTATTGTACTTTAAAGCTGATTCATTCAATTCATAAAAGTCTTCTGGATCCTGTATGCATATAGTGATTTGTTGTTTGTTCTTAGGACTATATGTTTAGGTTAGGTGCTATGATGGTACGAGAGTTAGTATGTCTTGACTACTTTAGAAGATTGCTCTAATGAAGGTGGATACTAACAGGCAATTGGATCAAGGTGTTGGTAGTAGCTAGGTATTTAGGAGCCCTATAGACAGCCTCAAGACATTCTCCTATTTGCATTTAGACAGTTACACGTAATGGAAGATGTAATGCTTGGGATGAAAGTTGGGGGGTAGGGGAATGAAGGTGCTCTTAAAAGGAAAGAAGGAGAGAGAGAGAGAGATAGATTAGAGGAGAATGAAAAGAACAATAAAACTTAAAATGGGAAAGATAGAGAGAAGGAAAAGGGGAGAAAGGAACAGAGAGAGAAGAAGAAAAAAGAAAAAAATATTGAAGTCTTAGAGATCCATTTTCTTCTCTTCCAGTAGGTGGAGCTGTGCCCTCCGAGCTGAGCTTCTGCTCTCTACCTGCCCTTAGCAATCCCTGTAAGGCATCTCCTGGTAGTCTCTCAGACTTGTCAGTCCAGAGCCGTTTCACTTCTCCAGCCCTTACCCCCCTTCCTCCTGTCAGCCAGCCAGCCAGGTCCTGTTCACCAGAAGTGGTTCCCCAGAGATCTAGTTACACTTGCAGCTCCACCGCATGTCCCATTTAAGCCCCAGTGCTGTGGTAAACTGGCGGCTAAGACCTTGAGAGTCACCGCTGGTGATATGGGGAGTTGGGGGTCAGGGATCCCCTCTGCTACCCTACAGACACGACCCCTGAGAGGTCCATGAAGTGTCCTGACTACTTGTATCTGGATGGGGAGGGAGTCAGACACCTGCTGAAGTGGATTCTGCTGGGAAGGAATTCCGTGGGCCGACCTCCGATGACGTCACCCCTCTGCTATGGCGGGCCCCAGGCTCCTTGCCGGAGTGTCCGAAGGGAGGGGTGGGACTGGTCCGTCCCAGGTTGGCTTCAGCTCCCAGTTCGCTATTTCATGAAGGCTTGGCTAAAGACTTCTTCCTGCCAAGCTGCGTCTTGGAGGTTAGCGGGACCCGGTCGCATTTGCTGCTGGTGGACGGGCCGGCAGCCGCGCCGCGGTGTGCAGACTGTGGCTGGAACTGGACCTCTGCGTCTCCTGGCAGGGATTCGCTGGTCTGGGGCAATCTGTTGCTTCAAAAAATCCTAGTAGCTCCCGGCTGGTCTCTCTTCAGTGGAATTTTGCTAGGAGATCTCCGTTGGTAGAGTCTAAGCGTTATGTATGCGTCCTTATGACCCCATCACTGGGGGGGTATTGAAAACGCTGCCTCTCCGCCCGCCGCCATGTTGGATCCCCCCAAATCACTTATTTTTATGGGTTACTATGAAAATTATAATTTTCACCTTATCATTTCAATTTGATTAAAGTCAATATTGTATGTGTTTAATAAATACAAAATTAAACATTACCACAAACTGTTATTTTCTTTTACCGTTTGTGCAACTACTATGTGTATGTATATATTATACATCTCAAAATACACTGTATAATTTTTGTACAAAATAATCATATTATTATAAAACAAAGAGTAATAAGTGTCAATCATGAGGTTCCTAATATATGCTAGCCATGGGGGCACACACATATCATTCCAGTGACTTGAGAGAATGAGGCAGGAGGATCACAAAGACAAATATTGCCTGTGTTACTTAGCAAGGCTTTAAGTCACTCAGCAAAATACTGTCTCTAATAAAAATATAAAAAGGGCATGGGAGCTCAGGATGTGGCTCAGAGCTTAAGTGTACCTAGGTTCAATCAATGGTACCAAAAAAAGTCTAATATATTATAAAACTTAGGCAGTGTGGTAAAACTTTGACAATGAAATAACACATACAGGATTTAAAAGATAATACTGAGAAATTATAAAATGTCATTATGATATTTTGGCTATAATATTAGTAGAAATGTAGTTTTGGTAAATTTTCTTTCCTATGTGTCATATATTTCTAAGCATAAATTTTCAGTGTCATTATTTATAGGCTGAGGTACCATTTAAACAACACGATATATTATTCTTTATACAGATTGTTTTATGTGTACAAGATACTTTGCTCTCAGCTTTCTAAAGTTTCAGGAAAGTGAATTCAAGAATGGTTTCAAAGTCACTGAACACTACACAATGAGGAGTATAGAGATTCTTTAATACTCCTAGTGAAAACTCTAAGACACATTAGAGATGAAAAAAAGTTTTATGTGAACATTCTGAATTTAAGTATTCACACTCAAATTTTTATCTACGCAATGACAGCACACTTTAGTTAACATTCAGCCAGAAATTGACCACATTCTATGCATTATTCAGAAGCCCAAGTGCATATGCTTCGTTGACTTTTCCATTTGATCTAATTTTTCCTATTTTTACACACTTTATTTATGGTGACCTTGAAAATATCTACTTTTTAAGCTCTGTTATTACTCATTGGGGGAAAGAACAAAATTAAGACAGCAAGAGATACAAAGAAGCTAATTTGTTTATACCCTACTTTCACCATATTAAAAATTTTGGTGAGAATCTCACAAACCTACAATTCAGAAACAAAAAAAGAAGACAACCAAAGAGACACAAATACATCCACTCAGTGAAAGTGAAAGAAACATGAACCAGTAAATTATCTGTTCTCAATTAAGTAGACAGAAACAACACAAAATTTCTCCAATCTTTAAAAATAAAAACATATATTTTCAGGAAGTTTATCAGAATCAGCTCTACACTTTTAAACACTGCAAAAATAAAATATATACAAAAGTATTTTAGAACATTTCATAAAGAATAAGTAGTGAGAAGTTATATAAAAGATAGAATACTTCTTAAAGTCACATCTGCAGGAACCAGAAGTTAAAGAATTAAAGAAAAAAAATAAAATACTGAAGAATTTTCTTTACCAAGCTTTTTCTGTTTCTAAAAATGTGGTAGGCAGCTTTCAATCATAATTTGCAAATATATGCACAACCTGGACAACACTATTTATATTTGATACCTACCACTGTAGCATGATTCAGTTTGGTCACATCGTCAATTCAACTTGCAAAAAATCTGTAGATTCTCATTGCTACTAGAGGAAATAATCACAAATATAACAGTTTAAAATAATAGAAACTCATTGTTTTATAGATATGGATGTTTTTATTGTCACAACAGAGAATTAATATCAAAGTATTAACAAAGCCACACTCCTTACAGAAACTCTAGAAGAGAATCTTTTTAGCTTCTAATTGCTACTGGTATCTTTTATGTGTTTACAAATGTATTCTTTCTTCTTGTAGTGATACAGCCCTCAAAAGAGCAAAGAGAAACAAACTATCTATATCTATCTATCTATCTATCTATCTATCTATCTATCTATCTATCTATAAAGGGCATGGGAGCTCAGGATGTGGCTCTCTCTATATATAGAGAGAGGGGGGGGGGGGAACATGGTGCTCTCAGAGTAAGTTACAACACTAAAACCTTATGGAATTTGAGAACTCTATCAATATAGAAGGCAGATGCTCCATTGAGCTTATTTTTATTTTTGCACAGAGTATTTGACAGAATCACAATAAAAGGAAATTTCATGCAAATTGGATGAAGAAAGAGAGGGGACACTGAGCCAGGAGAATATAGCAAGACAGGTTAATTATGCACAAAAGTGAGTGTGATGGATAAAAAATGTTACATCATACACTGTCTCCAGATGCATGTCCAGAGTGCCGATCTTATTTTTTTTTTCTTGGAACCCTGAAAACTCTCTCAAACCCATTGAGCTTTGGATTATTCCAATGAATACTCTATTCATACTTTCTGCTTTCCCTTGGTCATCCTCTTAGAATAAATGTACATGGTACTTATTTGAATACTGGGAAAGAAGAAACTACATCAGTGATCTCTGTTACTCAATTTTAAGACCTTTCCCTGTGTATTTCCATGGATTTATGTATTTGAAGGCCAATTTTTAATATTGTAGAATGAGGAACACTTAGTGATCAAAGCTAAAATATAAAGTGAGAAAAAATACTTGCAAAGTACATATGCAACAAAAAGTTGATATGACAATGAAAGTGGTGTTATATTTGTGAGGAAAAGAAGGCATGCCAAAAGAGTATGTTACAGTCAAACTGTTTCTAAATTTACTTGATAAAAGAGGAAATGTTCAACCATCACATAAATTTACAAAAATGAGTATAAATTACTACTACTGAGAGAAGTTAACAAAAAAGCAAATTCACTATTGCATACCAACCAGGAAGGAAAACATGAACTAGAAAGTAAAAAAAAAAATACTGAAATTACAAACATGTTAATTTATTGAAATTGTCAAACCCTATTCTTTGCCATGCAAAACTTTAGAGCCTTGTGGAAAATTGATTTGGTACTGTCTATATAGGTACACCTTAATGAGTCATCAGTTCTACTCTTGGAAACCAAAATATTCTGAATGTTCCAATAGGTAGCTGCCACTACTGCTTTCACCATGAAAATAGAATGCATCTGCCACCACCTTCCATTGTCCAAGTTCCCTAAGTCAGGGGCCTTGTTTCCAAGATTCCCATGATCCTATGCCCAGTCTCATAACAATGTCAGTAAAGCATAAGGAATGTGACATAGATGGGAATCAAGGATCTGAACGTGTACACAATGGGAAAAAAAAAGGCAAACTGGAATGAGTAGAAGAAAAAGCGGTGAAGGAGTAAAAGAATGGAACTGAGAAGGAAGAAGAAACTGCTAACTGTGTATCACAACAGAAAAAGTTTCATCCCAAGTGGGAGAAGACAGAAAATATTGTGGCAGCATAATACTTACCCCAGTGGCCTCATATGTTTGGAAATTTCTAAAAACCAGGACTTAATGGTATAATGGTGTAATCAAACAAGTATGCCACACACCTGGCTCCCTGCTCTTAGAGCTCTATCAGAGATGTCACACTCTTTTTCTTTCAAGACTTCTAATCTCTTTCTCTCCAGGCACTGCTCATCCAACTTAAATCTACTGTTGCTCCACTTCTAGACCTGTTATGTCTGAGCTTCCTCAGAATGTCTCCAGTAACTCATACCCAATCTTTTTCTTTTTCTTCAACCCATCCCACCATTCCTTACTCTCTGATAATCTCTCATACCTGAACTCTTAATGCTCCATCCATGACCTTTTGAGCTACCCCTCAAATGTTCTAACAGGTAGCTGCCACTACTGTTTTCACCATGAAAATAGACTGCATCTGAGTCCTGCATCACTCTCTGATTTGCTCCACCAACAAAGCTTTAAGCATAATTGGTGTAATATTTTGCTTCCTACACAATGAGCTATATAGTTTACTCATTTCTTTGTTTAATTAAATAAATAAATGGTCCTACTCCTGTATATTTATGTATTTAAAAGAACAATACATTCATAGAACATGTTGCAACAAAAAAAGTTGAAGTTACCACTACGGTGACAGGAAGGTATAGTAAAAGAAAGAGGTCATGAAGCTGTTCTCTGTAGCATCATTAATGTTCTATTTCTTAATAGATATAGTAGTTACATAGTATGTTCCACTTGTAATTGATTGATCTGTAGAGTTTTGATGTGGTCAAGTATATACATCATTGTTAGATCAAATTAATTTCACAAAAGGTGGTGGGGATGAGCACAGGGAGAGACTAAAAAAGAGTATTTGAAAACACTTTGGGGCAATGGATAAATTAATTGATTATTGAGCTGATTTTATGGATGTGTTTGTATGTTAAAAATTAAAGTATACACCTTAACTTGGTATAGTAATTAGGGCTATAGTAATTAGCACTCAACTGTGGTAGAGTGCTTGCCTCACATGCACAGGGCCCTGGGTTTAAGAAAACAAAAATTGGACAGTAACTATACCAATAAACCTGAAAAATATGACTAAGTTATGGTTAAAAAGAAATTACACTATTAAACAATTAATTAAAAATAAAACTAAGAATTCATTAGCTAAATATTCATCTCAATATTTTGAGACAAGCTATTTTTACAGGTAAAGAGTAGAAGAAAAATACTAACAAAGAAGTAATATTTAAATATATTCACAGTGAATATAGCATAGAAAGTATCATTAATTTCAAATGTTGCCTTGAAAATACAACTATAATTAAAAGTAAAATTTTTATATTATTTATATATTATATTCTTATAAAATGTATGTTATGTATAATGATACCTCATTTAATGATGTGGATACATTCTGAAAAATGCACCATAAGGTGATTCTGTTATTTTGCTCATGATGCAGGGTACATATGCAATTTTAGATGGTATAGACCACTATATAACTAGGTTATTATTTAGTCATTAGAGTACATAAAGTCCATCATTAATGAAAACATTGTGCAACATATGGCAATAGGATTTAACAATATAGCAATCAATATAGATCTCATAATGAGGTGAATAATTAGCCCTGTGGAACTAAAGACAGAATACTTATGAAGACTCTGGCCATTTAGACAATGATAAAACACAAAAACTGAACTAACATAAAGGGAAAGAAATGACAACCTTTCCAAAGAAAGCTTCATAAAAATTGGAATATCTGAATAACAAAAAAATGCCATTGTATCATTTCCTGGTATGACTTAATAAATCATCCCCTGGTTAAAAAATAATTTAATATAAAAGAAAAATATAAGATATGCAAAGTTTTTACAAGAAAGATATTTATACAGTGTATCTAGTGGTGGGTGACTATAAAACCAGCTACTTGGAAGGAAAAGGAAGAAAAATTGCAAAATTAAGATCAGCTTAAGCATCTTAGTGAGATGCTTACTCAAAGAAATCTTTAGATAGGACTGTAAATGTGGCTGAGTACTATGGTACACCTTTCTTTAATAATCTGAAATAATAAAATGATAATGATAACAAAAGAAGTATGTTTTCTGTTTTCAAAGTTAAATGATAACTTCATAACAAAACAGAAAAATTTTTAAATGCAATTTATAATTATGATATGTTATAATTAAAGAGTACAAACTGAAATAACAAATTGAGAACAACTAGTTGCTTCACATAGGACAAAATGTATGCCTCACATATGAAAAAAGAGAAAAAAAAAGAAGGTAAGAGCTATTCATGGTGGCACATTCTTATATTTCCAGTAGCTCAGGACACTCAGAAATAAGAATTGTGAGTTCAATCCAATTCTCAGCAATTTATTGAGGCCCAAAGTAATTAAGTGAAACCATGTATCAAAAGATAATATTAAAAAAAATAAGATATAGGATGTTGTTCAGTGGTAAAATGCCTCTGGATTCAATCCCTGGTACTAATAAAAGGAAGGGAAGTGACTTCAATAGCCACATTTTAATAGGAAAGGTAAGTGTTCAATAATTATAAAATAGGTCAATAGCTTTAGAAATTTGAAAATGAAAAATAAAATCATATCTGTGAGGCAAAATTAAATAACATCAGTAAACATATGGAGCAAATAAGTTCCCAGGAACTAAAGAGAGAATAAAAGTTGTTATTTCTTTTAAGAAACTGGCTATTGAAAATACATGTTCATTCCCCAGCAAAAGCATATGCTTATAAAAATTACTGCATATCTGAACCATGATAACATATAAGGATATGGCAATATTTGCCAAACAGATAAAATCCAGAACTTGCAGAAAAGGCAATGTACATTGAGAAAGATATAAAGAGAATAGACTGAGAAAGTTGGAGATTAGGGTGAGAAAAATGATTTCCAGAATCCATTTTCATTATAACATATCCAGCTTGATAAATGTTAGCCATTACATAATTTTATGTAGATGTCACAAACATGTAATATTTTGCATGCATGCATGTTTAAAAATATGTAGTCTGAGAAAATAAAAATATACAGAAGAACATAAAACATTTGATCATACACACCATTGTGTACATGATAAAACTCATCATTTCCAAGATGTAAAATTCCTCCTAAATCTACAACATCACCTCATTAAAATGTTAGCAAATTTTACTTTTAATGGAAGAAGTGACCAGAGCAAATATTCTAAAATTTATTTGGAATGTTATATGTTATACATGATTTTCAGCCCCCAAATTCTGAATTAAAAGAAAAACTTATTTTATAATAATAAGAAACAAAGAATCATAATAAAAAAGAAAATCCATAGATGAATGTATATGTATGTAAAACTTTATTTACACTTAATAGAAATTGAAAGGACAACATAAATCTAAATGCCTCAAGAACAACATCACATGTGAATGGTTGACATGGACAAACCTAAAGAATGATTGACTGGGGGGAAGAATTCACTGGTATAGTTTGTGTACACAATCTGCAAAGCAGAAAGATAGAAGGCATATCATAAGAAAGGCCAATGTTGGGAATATAAATGAATAAGAGCTACTGACTCTCTATCCATGGATATCTTAAATGTAAATATTATGTTTCAAGTTCCTCTTGGGGAAAGTAAAAAAAAAATGAGTTAAGAGATTTATATAAATTGGACAACTGGGAAAATATCTGCCACTTGATGATTTTAAAAAGCTAGGGTAGACTTGGGCCTTATTCCAGCCTTAGGAAATGTACTATGTAAATGGAACAGAATTACCAATAGCCAGTGTCACCCCAAGAAGAGGAAGATTGGGACCATATATATAACACCCTACCTCTAAATAGTTTTCTGTGCTTTAGGTCTTAATTTTGCTTGTGCTGAAGAAGGATTTTTACATTCATAAGTGGTAAAAACACATAAAAAGTGATAGTTATCTATGTTCATGCAGGGGCATCCATAGGCTTAAAACACTGGGATCATGACAGAGAAGTTATATCACAAATAATTTGGTTTATGCATTTATGGGTGTTCAGCACACAAAAAGCTACAATCTTCAGCTTCCTCATCTAAAAATTCCATGACAGCCAATTTTTCCCAGCAAGATGTTTTTCCCACTGACTATCGTAATCTCTTAACATCTTCCATTCAATGGAAGAAACTAATTGCCTCACATATATTAAAACACTCTGCAAAAGAAATGTAGGATGTTTAGGCAGGAAGGCCTCAAACAGAAAGCCATTACAAAACCTCAAGTCCTGGGATTAAAGCTTAGTGATCATATGGAAATCTCGACTAGATCACAAACTATTGGTTTTCCATTGATTTGCAAGCATCTGAATGGGGTGCTAAAATCCCAAGCAGTAGTTCAGAGAAGGGGTTAGAAAGCACATACAGTTGTGAATTCCCAGAAAAAGTTTCCACAGATTCTCTCTGTGGCTACTTGGCAGACTGGATTCTGCAATCTTCCATGACAGATTTGATGCACAAGTCAAAAAGTGGACACTTGTATACTGAACTTAAGTGTTAGAGTGGCTTTTGTCACCAAGAATGGTTGCACATGCCTATAATCCTAACAGTTTGGAAAATTGAGGCAGGAAGATCTCAAGTTCAATGCCCAGCCTCAGAAAAAGTGAGGCACTAAGCAACCAGTGAGACCCTGTCTCTAAGTAAAATACAAAATGGGGATTGGGGTGTAGCTCAGTGGTTGAGTGCCCCTGAGTTCAATCACCAGTGCCTACTGCCCCAAGAAGAGAGAGAATAGTTTTATCAACAATCTAATACCAAAAAAAAAAAAAAGGTCAAGAAACTATGGATATGTAAAAAAAAATATGCACACTGTTGGTGAAAATGTAAGTTTAGGAAAGTCATTTGTGAAAATAATGTAGACTCTTTGAACTATGTAAAACAGAAATAAAATATAACATGGTTAAATTAATTCTGGGTATAAATTTAAGAAGTTAAAATTAGGAAGTCAAAGAAATGACTGTATGCCCATTAGCATGTAGCAGTATTACCAGTAGTCAAAGAAAAAAAAACAAAAGACTATAGTGAAGGGTGTTTCAGAAGATGTATTTCAGGTGCAGGGCATCAACTACTCCCCCAGATAATCTCCACACTATATTTTAGACTGCTTCCTTTTGGCAGGAGAGGACACATGTTCAAATGGGCTATGCACTCCAAAATGATATAGACATGACAGCTGTGGATACCTCAGAATCAACTGACCCAGGAGAAAGTATGAGAATGACATGAGGACATATCATCCTGCCAAGACTACAATGGGAAATCCCAACTTAAATACATTCCAGTAAGGTATCTCTGTCTATGGAAGATTAAGAGAGGACAAGAATGAGCATTTTATAAGAAAGCATTAAATGATTCTTTTTTTTTTCCTCTCATAGTAAATTCTCACAAACAGGAGGATAAAAATCCTATAAACAGTGCCACGTAGAACTTGAGTTGAGGCTCAGAGTTAGAGTGCTGGCCTAGCATATGTGAGGCAATGGGTTGATAATTGGCAGCACATAAAAATAAAGATACGGTGTCCACCTATAACTAAAAAATAAAATGAATATTATGAAAACAGTGCCATCTAGTGTTAGAAAAAAATAGTTAAAAAATAATGTCTATTTGAAATATGAGAAACAGTTTAATATGCTGTGGAGTAATAACGTTGGCATTGGGAGTGTGAACAGAAAACATAAAAATAGAGTATTATATTCTGAGATCCTTAAAAAATAAAAATAAAAAGAAGTCCAAAGTTCTGAATTTGAGGTCTGCTTCTCAGACATATAGGAAGCTCAGGTGAAAAGAAAACAACTCAGTCACCTATAAACCAGCAACACTTTTATGCAGAGAAAAAAAAATTACATCTGGATTTGAGATTCTCTCCTGATGATCATGCCAATCAGTACCACAAAATCTGAGGAGACGCCATGCTTCCAGAACAAAGCTGTCTACATATACTTCAGGCCATGCCTGAATATACCATGATTGGATAGGACAGAATGTCCAGACATTCAGCTGCTGATGTATTTCCCACTGAATTGGCCGGAGGAGACTGGGAATGAACTTCTCAATAAGATGATTCATTTTTGCATATACTGGAGACTATGCTGTGTAGTTCCCATCTACCAAAACCACTTCCAGCCATAACAACTGCTCTTTGAAACTTCTATCAAGTACCCTTTCCAGTGGTGTACAGATATGGTCTCAAAACCCTGCATAGTCACTATTGCCTGGCTTTCAGGGTGCCTTCTTTCTCCCTTTAGATTATTCATTTCTGGGTTAAAAGAGAACCTAGGTTTCCTGAACATTGAGAAGGAAGCTTAGAAATGAATTTGAAAAAATGTCAAGCTCCAGAAATTAAAAGTCAATCAGATAGTGTAAGTCATATCTTTTGTATTTATCATATGTTGGATTGAACAATTATCACCTGAGAGCACCTGATTGGAAACTGCTGCCCTCTTGGTCTGAATCCACTGAACCCACTATCCAAATGACAGTATATGACATCAACTCCATGAATGAATGAGGCCAGAATGAGTCAAGATAGGTGGGTTCTTGGGTGCATTTACTTCACTTTTTTTTTAAGGTGATTAGAATTGAGTACAGATAGCAATTTTTTTTAAAAGGCAAGTTTTTCCAAAAGTGATGGAGTCTAGTGTAGCAGTAGGATATTTAAATTAAACCTTTTATATAGGATAATACCAATGAATAAATTATATGCATAAATATTGTTAATTATTGGAAACTATGTAATGGGCAATAATTTTTTTTATATTTAACTTTTCTGATATATTTTCTAAAAAGGCAGTTTGAGATCTCTACTGGGAAGAACTCCTCTAATGTCCAGTACAAATAATATGTTAGGCAAAGGTGTTGTTTTTAACTATTTTAGTATATATAATAAAAAAGACATAGTTGAAATTTATTTTAATCAAAAAACTGAATATATCATCAAGAGTACTATTATTGTGTGACAAATATAAAATTACTAAGAAAGAATATATTTGTATTTAGAACTACATCCTCACAATTCTCTCCATTTTAAGGCTCTAGCACATCTTAATTCATAATGGCCACATTCCATTTTGAGAATATGACTCCTCTGACCCTGGGGAGTCAAAGGGCCTGGGCCCCTGCATTCCTTACAAGAGGCATGAGAATACACTTTTTATCAATGCTTTTCCACAACACCAAACAGCATTAGTGGCACTAACCTCAGAAAGAGAAGAAGACCAAACAAGCCAGGGTCCAAAAGATAATGATTTTTTTTTTCTATTTGATGCTGGACACAGACTTATTCACATTTCAGATGTCAGATAGCATAAAAGAAAAGAGATAGTTACAATAGTTGGATGTCTCATTTTGGTATATATTCTCACAGCCTTGACTCTAAAACTTAAATATATTAAAGACAAACATCTTATTTTGTAACTTAGCCTTTGACCTAATGCCTATACTGTGATATTGTTTCCTAAGTTGGAATGAGGCACTGTGAGAGTTTTAGCATCAATCTTATATATGCATGTCTGCATAAGCTAATAGCACCTCAATAATTGTCCAGACTTAACTTAGGGAAAAAGGAAAACAGTACCAATAAGGCAACTGATGTTTTCCAAAGAATTTTCTCAAAGTATGTGACAGAATCTTGGTTTCCAATTATAATTGGTGAATGAGTCACTCTAGAGCTTATTAGATTATGTTTGGGCTGGTTTATTAATTCATGCTGGGCTTATCTGGGTTTCTCTGGTAGAAACAGTTAGCTGATGACTGCTGAACTTCAGAGGGTTAGCTATCATCCTCGCAAGTGGCACCTTGATTCTCTGCTTTAATAATTCCTTCTCTAAATTCTGCTTCTTATTTTGGACACAGAAGGGTTTGAAAAGCAAAATCAAAAGAAATCAAGGCTTTTTGAGTATAGGTACCATACTGTTCACTTCATCTTTATTGGTTCCTATGAGCTACAATAAATAAATAAAAAAAAAAAATGTCAGGAACAGTGGTGCATGACCATAATCCAAGTGGCTCAAGAGACTGAGGCAGGAGAATTGTTAAAAAAAATTTAAACTGAGCCTCAGCAATGTTGAGGAACTAAGAAAATCAGTAAGACTCTGTCTATAATAAAATACAAAATAGAGCTGGGGATGTGGCTTGGTAGCCAAGTACTGCTAAGTTCAATCCGTCATACTAACCACCCAACACCCCCCTCCAAAAAAAAGAGACAAATATTAGATCTAAGGATTTGCAAACAGATTCTGGATTTTAAAAGGTGAAGATTAAAAAAACACAAATAGAGAAAAGAAGGAAAAATTGCTGATGTCATGCCCTCTATATCATACTACCCTATTTTATACATGAATGGTTTGAAGGAAAGAAACATGTTTGAATATTCCACAGCTGTTAATCAGACCAGTAGAATTCAGAATCAACTATGCATGACTCCAAATCACAAAGATTTTTAGTAGACCACATACTACATGCAAATTTTCTTACTGTCTGAGGTTTTGGATAGAGACATAGCAAAAAAAAAGCAGGATCTGTGTCCATATTGTATACATCACCAGTGGAAATAATATACTCAAGAGTGTTCTTCTGAAGCTTCTAGAAAGAACTTGGAATAATTTTGAGTAATGGCTGATGTTTCAATTTAGAAAATCAATAATAAACAATAATTTTTATGAGAATAATACAATGCATTCCACAGGCATGGTGATAATATATTCTTTGGAAATTCTAGAAAGAGAATACTTCATCTATTTTCCAAAATTGCTAAAAATAAAAATTTGAAAACCCATAAAAGAGAGTGTACAAGCACACAGCACTTTGAAACAAGATACCAAAGAATGCCCTAGAACTCTCTGATGAAATTATTATCTGGGCCTTTCTCTATAAGAACATGAAGCTACATGGAACTTGTGTCAATAAAAATGATTTTTAATGGACATAAATGGGAAATACATTCCATGATTATGATATGTATGCATTAATAGAACACCATCTTAAATTTAATTGCAAGAATTATTCAAAATATTTAATAGAGAGAAATCCAAATATGAGTTTTAGTGAAAAAAAATGAATACAAATTAATGGAAAACAACTAATAATTTAAATAAAAATCAATTATAAGACACACCTGATGTAAGTAAAGCCATCCCTGTCACAAGAGTGGTCCCTGGTATACAGATGAAAATTCACTTCCAGCCATCTATTAAAGAGGCCACATTTATCCTAAAGTTTACTAAATTTCAATTAATATTTCCCACAATTATAGAGTTCTTAATTACCTCAATTACTACTTTCTTCATCTTTAAGATGTTATCATTACCTTGTACATACAACACATGTGGCACACTGAATTTACCCCTGCATTTATGAACTTATCATTTACCTTTATCTCTATATAACTGTATATGTAGGTGTATATTTTTATCCCACATTTTCAAGATTCTGCCATAAAAATTTCTTTGATATCATCTCCTTGAAATGCATTTTTGTCATTTCAGTTTAGTACATCTAAATGTTCCATTCCATATAGCTGGGAAAGATGGGGCAATTGCAAGGTCTTTCTTATTTGATGAATAAACCACTAGAATTAAAGATCAACTTTGGTGCCTCCAGAGGATTTAATTTTCATTCATCTTTCTTATACACAGTGTTTTATTTTTTATGCAAGCAGCAGTAACTGTATTTAAAAGGTGAGTAAAAGATTCTGAAATGTACATGGTATTTTAAATGTCCCCAAATCCATAGGGTGGTGGTTCTGACACCACCTTACCACTGAAGCATCTTGATTGCATTTCATCTTAGACACAGTACTATGCTTCCACTAAAAGTGATTCATTAGTTATGAATATTGTTCATAACAATACTCTGGGAAATGTGGGGATTGGTGATAGGTATAGAATCATAATTTTCTACACACTTATCATAGACCCATTTGATAATAAGAGACATCCATGTTCTAAGAAGAAGAAAAAAGACCATTTACCACGCCCTAAAGAGGTAACAGAATAAACTCTGGGAATAAAACATTAGTCATCCAATAAATTTGTTTCAATAATATTTTAGTTGGTAATATATTACTGCATTAGAAAAGAGTGATGTAAATGCAATTTAAATTATTAGAATTGTGACTGATTATTTTAAAGAGAGTATCAAAAGTTGTGTGCAGTGGTGCATGCCTGTAATCCTGGAGTCTTCTGAGGCTGTGGGTGTAAAATCACTAGTTCAAGGCCAGCCATTCTCAGCAAATTAGTGAGGCTCTAAGAAACTCAGCAAAACCCTGTTTCTATATAAAATATTTTATAAAGGGCTGAGGATGTGTCTTAGTCAAAAAGCATTCCTAGGTTAAATCTGTAATATGAGAGAGAGAGAGAGAGAGAGAGAGAGAGAGAGAGAGAGAGAGAGAGAGAGAGAGAGAAATAAAAAAGATAATCAGTGACATTTTCAGGGTCAAGGATTTAAACAATTTAAAAACAATAGTGAGTTAGTTGATGGAAACTCATCTAGGTTTATTAAATGCTGCTTTGGGAAGTTAATTTGCTCTCAAAAATACAAGTGAGAGAGAAGTCCTATTTTAAGATGTGTATAGGAACAAAGAGGAGTTTTGACACAGCTTTTAGTTGACCCAGAGGTCCACTTTAGTTTGTGATTGGAATTAATCTGTTTGAAATAATGTATTTTATCAAGTATTCATAAAACAAGATTAAGACCTAATATGAATCAGACTTGGCAACATTCAGGATATTTATACTATTATATAATCATCAAGAATGTAAAAACAAAGACAACTAAAGAAAAAAGTGAATAAATAATGAAATAATGAATGAATAACTAAAAATTACAAAGATGTAATGTGGCTGAAATTGTCAAGGAGAGCTTGTAGCCTTGAAAAAGTGTTAAGGTACTTGGATATGGTGTTTTACTACTTGCTGAGGCATATCTTATGAACTATCATAAGATAGTTGGGAACAGTTAAAAACAGAACTCATTCACCTGGCTCTCTCACTTGGGAACTGGACAATAGTTACATTTTCTTTCTGCCCAAATAATATTTCTACTTCCAAGAACACTAACCCTCTACCCTCATGCTGCCATTGTAGACTTGTTGCATCTGAATCCTTCTACTGCTAAGTTTTTTCTTTATTCTTCATTGCTTTTTTCTGTCTACCCTTATATATTCCACAAAGTTTTTAAAATATTTATTTTTCAGTTGTAGCTGGACACAATACCCTTATTTATTTATTTTTACATGGTGCTGATGATCGAACTCAGGGCCTTTTATGTGCTAGGTGAGCACTCTAGAGCTGAGCTGAAACCCCAGCCTCTCCACAAATACTTTTTTTAAAATAAATAATGGCATCTACATACTCAGCATCCACAAGTCTTACATCCTGCTCCATCTCTTTCCTGCCTTGTGCATGAACAATTTTGAGATCCCCTCCATTCAGACATCAATAGTCCAGAATGCTCAGAATTTGGGATAAAATATGCAGAATATTAGAGGTCAATTACACAACATTAAAGCTTTATATAGTGGGATGCACCTAAAGCTGAGGATAAAAAGAAAATCTACAGACTTCACTAGTTAAAATAAAAGGTCTAAAATTCATGAAAATAAAATAATTTAAAAAAATAATTTCATGAAAAGGAGAGAAAAGGACAGAACACACTAAGCAAAAGCATAATTTTCAAAACTCACAAAATGTAAATATGCACAGAGTGTCATGTGTGGGTGCTTCCAAAAGAAAAATTAAATTGAAAGAGATATGATTAATTTGAGATATAGCAATAAAATATTAATTGTATATAATGGTAATATATGTACCAGTACAAAATATGACTCATTTAATGGTAGGTATACATTGCAAGAAATGCACTCTAAACTTTTTTTATTTATTATTTATTTTTTTTTATTTTTTAAATGTCATAGTGAATACTGACTTCTAGAATTTTGTATTACCAAATGTTTAGGCTACATATTATATTTACTTGAAGTACATCACTGAACAACAGATGATTTTACCACACATAGTTTTATACTATGAACTTATAGAAATTAGTAGATACCTTATAATAATATGAATAAATAGACCTGTGTAAGTTACACAGAACCTTAATTAAGAAAAATAAAACAAAACAAACAAACAACAAAAAAAATCTATTGAAATTTACTAAAAGTTTGCAGAGCTTTGCAGAAACAGATCTGTGACATTGTTTCCAAAGAAAACCATTAGGATGAGGGGTTATTTTTTGTGAAAACTATATTATATACTTTTTTAATGCCAGAAAAAAATAATTTTCAGAAGTATTATATACTTAATATAAAAATAAAATATAGCTGTGAATGGTATTACATATAATCTCAATGACATGGGAGGTAGAGGCTGAAGAACCAAAAGTTCAAAGAAAGCCTCATCAACTTAGCAAGGCTGTGACCACCATGAGGATGTTCCTGTCTCAAAATAAAATAATAAATGGCCTGGGTATATGGCTATTGCTTAAGAATACACCACCCCTAGATTCAATAACCAATATATATCTGTCAAAAGTTGCTATATCAAAGGATTTATGCTAGGTGTGGTGGCACATTCCTGCAATCACAAAACTCTGAAGACTGAGGCAGGAGGATTGTGAGTTCAATGTCAGACTCAACAAAATGAATCACTAAGAAGCTCAGTGAGATCCTGTCACTAAATAATATATAAAATAATACTGGGGATGTGATTCATTTGTCAGGTGCCCCTGTCTTCAATCCCCAGCATGAATAAAAGGGATTTATATTGAAAATGTCATAGTACATGCCTCTAATGCCATCTATTTGGGAGACTAAGACAGAAAGATTAAAATTTTAAGATCAGCCTGGGTCACTTCCTGACAACCTGTCAGCAAGATTCAAAAATGGTTGGGATGTTAATGAGTATAATGGCAGCTTTATTTTAAATCTCAAGAACCACAAAACAGAGCAGTCATTTATTTTCAAAAAAGTTATACAAATATGTTAAAAATTCATAAATTGGGGATGGGGATGTGGCTCAAGCAATAGCATGCTCACCTGGCATGTGTGGGTTGCTGGGTTTGATCCTCAACACCACATAAAAATAAAAAATAAAATATTGTGTCCACCTAAAAGTAAAAAATTAATTTAAAAAATATATAATAAACACACTTGGTTTAAAAAAATTCATACATTGGGCAACATTAAAAATATTTTTCTCATTAAATGGTATAAAGATGGGTTGAGGGTGTGGATCAGTGGTAGATCACTCACCTGGCACATGTGACACCCTTTGTTCCATCCTTAGCACCCCATATCAATAAATAAATAAAATAAGGGTATTATGTCCAGCCACAACTAGATAATAAAATATTTTTAAGAAAATATATAAAGAAAAATGACAAAGTGGGTGAACAAATGACCTCACATAAAATTAAGCATATTTAACATAAAAGGAAATGACACTTTGGGTAGGAGAAATGTTCAAAAATTAAAACCTCTCAACATCTTAACAAATTAGAAAAATACAAACTAACATCTGATACCAAAAAAAATTACACAGTATTGATGAGGACAATAAACAAATTCTTTTGAATTAGAGAAGGAATGTAAATTGCTATGATTTTTGTGACATTTTTATTTAATATATATGAAACTCCTCAACCAGTAGCATAGCCTATATAAATTATTGTGTTTCTAAACCTTGATAATATATAGTTACATGATAGCATAAGGCTACAGGTATGGTATTCCATGCAGTTTAAATGAGGAAAATATGTGCAAAGAGGAGGTACATTCAAAATGAAATAAATACTATAGTCTGAAAAAAAATTCTTTTTTGGGATCAGACACATTTTTAGTTTCATTGAAGTGGCACCCCCTTTTTCCACAGAAAAGTCTTAACTGGGCTTCTCCAGAAATCTTCATCATGGCTGATTTTAGGACTGTCAGCAAAAGAGTTTCTATAAAAGGGTTTAATTTAGATAAACTTCCAATTTTCATGTTGTCCTGATTTAATCAGCCACTGGCTTGGAAGAAATCAGCACTCCAGGTTCTCGACATCCCCTAACTAGTATGTCACAAACATGTATCGAGTACAGTAGTTTGTAAAAATATGTAAATGAGGCCTCTGGCCTTGATCTGAGCTTCACACAGATGTTTACATTTCTAAGTTAAGAGAAGTTACCAATTTAGCTCCCTGGTAATAAATAGCTGGCAGGGAGAGGAAAGAAAGGAGAAGCTCTCCCCTTTCAGGTGCTGTCCTTGGAGGGTTAACTTGCCCAGAACAGTGACAGAAAAAAAAACTGCTTTTATATGAACTTCTGCAGACTGTGAACTTCTGTGCCTCTCCCCTTATATGGTGGGAATAAAATTCGGAAACTACCCAAACTTGGGGTTCAAAGGGTTGATTGATTATTACAAAAGCTATGCCCTCCAAACCTGGCTATAGCTAAATAAAACTGTTTTCTGCTATCTTCAGTGTCTTACCTTATGGGTTCCTACAACATCATTATATCTTGTTTAATTAACAGAAGAAAATATTACATAAGTATTACATACAGTTGATATCTGTGTAACACATCACATGTATAGAGGCTTTCAAGAAAAATATGTGTAACTTATCACAAAACAAAAATTTACAGAGGACATAAAATGCTCCATTATACACACAATGTGTGTAAATAAAACTCATAATTACAAAGAAAACTATTTATCTCAGTTTAATGTATAATATTTCCCCATTAAGATTTTAGTATGCTTAAATTGTTTTTCTGAAATTTATCTAGGAAAAAAATATGTAAAATAGCCAAAAAAACTTCCATTTTGAAGACCAAATATAGTTGCTATTATTTTGTGACATTAATGTGTATTATGAAACTATATGGAAAAATACAAACAAATGAATCATAAATTAACCAAATCTGAATTCATATATATGTCATTTTTGGCATTGTTAAGAGCAATAGGAAGGGCTAAAAAAACCCATCCATATAAAAAATAATATTAGACATGATTAGTGAAATTATGCAATTGAAGTTGGATTTTGGAACTAGTAGCACAATTTACTAGTAGAGGGTGTGTGTGCAGGATGTGCAAGGTACTTGGTTCCAAGCTTAGAGACACAATAAAAGGCAAATGTTAATGGGGAATGATGTAGAAAATAAAGCTGAATATTAAAATTCTGGGGTTTTCCTCCATCTATAAATACAGTTAATAAAAAGCTACTCAAGTTCTGAGTGTCTCTTTGGCAAAGTTATAAATGAGTAAAGAGACTTAAATACATTCAGCAATTTAGAAAATATCTACCTTCAATCAGAATGAAAAGCTGGGGTACACTGAGTATTAGTTCTGTCTTGAGCAAATTACCACATTTGAGACAAAATCTCCAATGGCCAGTATCACCCACAGTAAACAGAAATGTGGGAGAAATGATACATAAGTGTTTAAGCCACAGAAAATATGGTGATTCCTAGGGGCCATGAAAGCATCTGCAAGTGTTTTATTAGCTGGGATCAAGGCCAAATATCAAAGATGTTAGTTTATCTCAAGAAGACATTTGCCAATATATTTTCCCAATTGCTGTTGCTTTAAGGGAAGATTCTCCATAGATTGTATTGTGGATGTAATAGGGGGAAATACAATAAAGCACTAGTACCCTGAGTGAGATTTTAGCCATTCATGAGCCCAACCCCAACCCTGCTAACACCAGCAATAAAGCCAAAACTACCAATTACTCCTAGAAGGAGTTTGCTTGTATAGTGAATTTCTCAACTTAAATATCTTTTGTTCATGTTACTATGTCCTGAACTTCTAAGCTCTGAAAGCAAAGGTGACTGACCATGTGCAAATCTACATAGATTGAAAACAAATAAATTTACATTGTATTTCTAGCACCTTTATGGACTATGATACCCAATAAAAGTAGTTCAGAATAGGGGTTAGAAATCAGATATCTCTTAAATAATAAAGATTTATTATTCTAATAAATCTTTACAGAACACTCCTACACTGGCTACTTCACATAAAATTGCCTTGGGAATTTAATGCATGAATTCAATCAATTTCCTGGACCCTCTGCAGGCCTCTTAGAATATCTTTAAGAAAAATATGAGAGCCAGGTGTGGTGGCAGAAGTCTGTAATCCCCGAGGTTTATAATTATGATTTGAAAGACAGTCTTAGCATCTTAGCAAGCCTCTAAGTAACTTAGTGACAAATTGTCTCAAAATAAAACATAAAAAGAACTAGGGATTTGGCTCAGTGGTAAGAACTCCTGGGTTCATTTCCCAGTGCCAAATCAACTAAGATAAAGAAATTTCTGAAAGATTACAAGTATGCCAGTGTAAAAAAATTGGTGAAAATATAAAATTAATAAACATATTTTCTGAAAAAAGTGTTAAGGTTCTTCAAAAGCTCAAGATAAATATGACATATAATCCACTAACAATAATTTTGGGTAATAGAGCAAGGCTGCACATGCCTATGCTCCCAGTGGCTTAGGTGGATAAGAAAGGAGAATCTCAAGTTCAAGACCAGTCTCAGCAATTTGGCAAGGTCCTAAGCAAATGAATGAGACACTATCTCAAAAAAAGGGGAACAGGTTGTTGTATAGCACAGTGACAAAGTACACATGGGTTAATCTCAAGTACCTAAATAAAAGGGGAACAGGTTGGGATATAGCCCAGTGACAAAGTGCCCATGGATTAATCTCAAGTACCTAAATAAATAAAAATAATAATAAATCTGGGTTAAAAAAGTCATATAATCCAGTAATAATATTTTTGGGTATATATATATATATATATATATATATATATATATATATGAATTAGGAAAATTCTCTCAAAGAAATAACTGAAGTTCCATTTTTATTGTAGCTTTATTCACAGTAATGAAAGAAAAAAAAAATTGAACAGCCAGCCAAGCAGGAAGGAAAATGCCTGTAATCTCAGAAACTTGGGAGTCTGAGGCAGGAGGATGGAAACTTCAAACCAGACTCAGCAATGGAAGGCACTAAGCAACTCTTTCTAAATAAAATATTAAAAAAGTCTGGGGATGTGGCTAAGTGGTGGAGTGTCCCTGAGCTGGATTCCTGGTATGCACCCCCAAAATGAACTTCCTTTTAGATGAAAGGTACATCAGAAGATTCCTTCCAGCTGCAAAATATCCAACTACTCCCCTTAGATGCTACACACCTATAGTTCAAACCGATCTCTAGGAGGCAAGACTCAGATACTGATATTTTCTAAATAGGCCAAGAGACATTGATGTCTGTGGGCACCTTGTTCAAGACTGTTCTAAAACTAAGGACTGGACAAATATGGGAAGTTGGAATGAGAACTCAACACAGTAAATTCTTCAAAGGGGAATCTTAATTCAGTCCCTGTGATATATGAAACCAAATTTGGAGATAAAGTTAAATTCTCTGCTTCACTAATATCTGGGTTATTGATTCAACCCAAACAGATATTGAAAAACTATTAAGTCTACTGTTTAATATCTATGTAAAACAGGTTATTAAAAATGTACCAGGTTAGGGCTGTGGTTGTGGTTCAGTGGCAGAGCACTTACCTAGCATTTGTGAGGAACCAGGTTTGATCCTCAGTACCAGATATCAATAAATAAAATAAATGTCCATTGGCAACTAATTTTTTTTTTAAAGTACCACATTATTCACATGACTTTTGGTGTTCAGATGCACTGTGTACTCTAGCTCTTGTGATTAAACTTCCCTGTAGTTTAAATCAAGTCCAGCCCCACCTTTATTTTCCTCCACAGCAGGATAAAGATGTTTCCTGGAATGTTTGGAATGCTTCTACAGGTCATTTTAATAAAATGGTCTTACATATAGGGGGAAAAACTCAATTAAGAACCCATTAAATTAAAAAATATCTTTAATTGAGACTGTGAGGATGTCCTTAGACCTGAGCCTAAGCAACTCCATTTTAAAAACTCCAGTTTTAAACCTGCAGTCTCACCAAGCACACCCACAGAGCTCTCCAGTTTGGCCTCAGACAAGTTACTTCCCCTCACCCTGATAAACAGAGTAAAATATTTTGCAGGCTGTATTTGCCTGATAAGAGAAAAAGACAAGAAGATCAGGGTGGAGAACACCAGACAAGATGTTTCTGACTGCAGAGTAAATGATGTCTTGGAGAAATCTGCTGGTAGCTGATAGGAATTGAAAGGGGGGTCTAAAGCCTCAAAATTTAGTATAAATAATAGAGCTAATGAGCAGGGATTCAGCCAGCTGAATCAAGGATGCAGTTGACCTGGAGAGGCTGATGAGGACCTGACATTCCTTGTCATTGTTCTCCTGATCCTCTGCATGATCCTCATGGCTCTCAAACTCTACAGCCTCTTCTGGATATTGGCGAGAGCCACAACTTTTCCATAGGACCTCTTCTCAACTGGTTGTCCACTCTAAGCCAGGAAAAGCCTGCTTTTGTTTCAGACCTGATCACCAGGGTCTGAGTGAGTGTGCATCTGCTGGACTTAAAGCCTAAGGCTTAAGACTTTTGATCTCTGACATTTGAACTTAGCATAAAGAGGAAATATCTGTCACTAGCCTGTCATGATTAAGTGTGTTTTGCAATGCTTAGAATTAATCTAGACTTGTTTGCAGTAAATTAATTAATTTAAAATTGTTTGCTGTGAATTAATTAATCTAGAATTGTTTGCTGTGAATGAATTATGTCTATTGCAGTGCCTAGCATTAAGGGTTGTCATTTTCTTAATTAAGAACCTATAGAGTAAAATTGTATTGAGTAATTTGAGTGAATAAAGCATTGAAAGGGGTGGTGAAAAGCCAGCCTTTACCTCAGAGCAAAGCCTGTCCAAGGAAGGGACATGACCTTTGTCCTTGGATAGACCCACAGAGCACTCCTAGGCACATTCCCACCCTGATAAGTGGTTTATCTACAAATAACAGGAGAGATCTGTTAGGTGTCCCTGACTCAGTCAGGCTAGGTGGAGACCCATAGTAACCTCCTAGCAGCCACCAATCAGCATGAGACAGAGAAATACCTGGGATGCCAGATGACCCTCCCAGTAGTTTATGGTGTTGGGAAACCACGTAGTTCAGCACAAACACCCCTCTTGGCTTAAACCAATCAGTTCAAATGAATCCCCCTCTTGTACTAACCAATCACCCCTACCCAACTTTTTCCCACCAGTGAATGTGCTAATCGTGTTTTAGAGTGAGAGAGTCCATCCAGCATCTCTCCCTGGGTCCTTCTCTTGGCAACTCCTCTGCCAGGTCCCTCCTGTGTCTCTGCCTCCCTTCCCACCGCCTTCCTCCCTCAGGGTCCCCCTGAGTCTGTCTCTTCACCCATCTCTCTCTCTCTCTCTCTCTCTCTCTCTCTCTCTCTCTCTCTCTCTCTCTCTCTCCAGATGTCTTTCTGTCTATCTCTCTGTTCATCCATCTCTCCTTCACCTTTGTGACTCTACTGGCCTGTGAGGAGGCCTCCTGTCTCCATCTCCCACTCAGTGTGTCTCTGTCCTTGGCTCTTCTGTCTGTCTCTGTCTCTGTCTCCTCTCTCTCTCTCTCTCTCTCTCTCTCTCTCTCTCTCTCTCTCTCACACACACACACACACACACACACACACACACACTCACCCCTCTCTTCCTCCCTCCCACCCCAGCCACCTCACTCTGGGCTGCAAGTCACCCAGTCCATGGTAGCCTTAAGACTGGGCAGTCACAGGTTCTCTCATCTCCCATCTAACTTCCGGTGGATGTAAGAGTGGATTCCCACATCCCCCTTGAAGTGCGTGCACGTCTTCAGGGTGTGTGCTCGGCAGAGGCTGAGAGAAGGCCGAGGAGGCCACAGGGTCTTAGGAGGCTGCGCTGGGAGCCAAGCAAGAGAGCAGATGTCAAAGGAGGGCAGGTGCTCCGAGAAGAGGAGGAAGCAGCCTTCACAGCAGGCAAGTGGTTCAGGGCCAGAGGGTTGCCAGCTAGGACCACGTGCCAAGGGGAGCTGAAGCCCAGGCGGTGGGGACAAGGAGGCAGAGGCCCCTTTGGTCACCGCGACCCGTCCACCTGGAGACGCCCGGCCCCGCAGGGCCTGACGGCCCCGTGGGCGCGCACCACCCCCCCAACCACTGCCCCCCCCCCCCCCCGCAAGGCTTGCGGGTGAGGGGGCTTCCCGTCTGGTGAGGCCGTGGACTGGGCTCTGACAGGGTTTGACTCAGGGTTCTACTTTCACAGGCGGTCCTTTCCGGGATCACCGCCAATGGACAGAGGGGTCTGTGCCCTTCCTCAGGGCGGTGCTGTACAAGTGTGGGTCGTTGAAGGGTACAAACAAGGCGCAGAGCCCTCCGACCTTGGCACTCAGTCCGAAGGGAGTCACGGGGGGGGGGGGGAGTAGAGTGGGGTTAGGGTAGGGTGGGGGGGGGGGTGCGGGTGGGCCAAGCGCTGCTTTGCAGAGTGGACGGGGAACTCAGGGCGAGGCACGGGCCCCAGAGGCGCACTTCTGAGCCTGGCCCTGTGACTGACTGACTGGGAGCCAGCGGGCCACAGCCGGCTCGCCACCCGCTGCCCGGTTGTCTGTGGGTCCCTGCGTGTGTTCCTCCCTCCGGCCCTCCCTGAGCGTGGCTCCACGCGCTAGGCCCGCGCAGGTGTTGTGTGTGGCCGGCCGCTCGCCATTGCCCAGTCCCACTGCATTCCCAGCTGGGGCGCTGGGCCTGTCAGGGTCTCTGGGGTGTCCGGTGGGGGGGCGGGGGTGCCTGCTAGCGCCTTCGCCCCTGGCTTTCTGGGCTCCCGGCTAGGCTAGGCTAGGCTAGGCTAGGCTAGGGTAGCACGCGGCGGTAGCTGGGGATTCTCTGAGGATTCTCGGCCAGGCGAAGGGCGGGGTGGGGTGGCGGTGCGGGTTGGGGGGGGGGTCGGGGGGCTTGGGGCTTGGTGAGGAGGGGCAGAGGCCAGGCCAGGGCGGGGCTCCCTGGAGGTGGAGCCAGGTGCGGAGGGGCCGAGGTGGAGGCGGGACTCAGCCCCTCTCAGCCCCGTCTAGCCCACTCCACCCCGACCCGACCAGGCGGAGGACCCGAGAGGGAGAGCCGGCCAGTCTCCCAGAACCCTGACGCTGCTGCAGGGACGGAGTCAAGTCCAAGCGAGAAAGCCAGCCTGGAGTTGAGTTGAGTAGGGCTGGGCTGTGCTGGGGCTGGGCGAGGGAGGCCCCCTGCGAACACCCTCTGTGTTCACCCCCTCCACCCCTCCCCTGGCCTCCCTTGCCCTCCCCTGCCTCTGGGCTGAACGTTGGAAACCAGCACAGGCTCTTGAGGCATTCCGGGGCAGCCTCCGCCATCTGCGACCATACCACCCTGAACGCCGATCCCGCCTGATCAGGGTCGGCCTGGTTAGTACTTGGATGGGAGACCACCTGGGAATACCGGGTGCTGTAGGCTTTTGCACCCCCTTCCCACACGCACTTTTCTTGCGTGGCCCAGAAAAAGTGTCCGTGACCGCCTCAGGCCTGACCCCCAGGCCCGCGGGGGTGGGGCGCAGGGGCAGCCCTGGGCTCCCGTTTTCCCTTCAGGCCTGCGGCTGGCCTCCCGCCTCGCCTCCGGCGCCAGGCACCCAGTGCCCAGCGCCTGCAGCGAGGCCCACAGGCCTGGCTCACTCCAGGGACGCTAGGACACTCCAGGCGACCCGGCGGAGCCGAGCTTGGTCCAGGCCTGGACCATCCCTGTGCATCCTGACTGACCTCCCCCACCCCTCACACTCGCGGATGGGTGGTGGGGGGGCAGACACCTGCTTTTCCCCAGAACACAGGGCCCACCCGCAGGGGCCACTCCCCTACCCATTCTTGCCACACCAGCAGAGCCTGGCCACCCAGGTCCTGGGAGTGAGAGAGTCCATCCAGCATCTCTCCCTGGGTCCTTCTCTTGACAACTCCTCTGCCAGGTCCCTCCTGTGTCTCTGCCTCCTTCCCACCGCCTTCCTCCCTGAGGTCCCCCTGAATCTGTCTCTTCACCCATCTCTCTCTCTCTCTCTCTCTGAGCAGATGTCTTTCTGTGTATCTGCTTATCCATCTTTCCTTCTGCTTTGTGCCTGTGTTGGCTCGTGTGGAGGCGCTCCTCTCTGCATCTCCCACTCAATGTGTCTCTGGCCTTGGCTCTTCTGTCTCTTTTACTTGTCTCTAGGGAAGCCTGGGCTTTCTCTCCTAGAGCAGCCTTGTCCCATTCTGGCTGGGCACAAATCAGGAGCCACTCAAGCAGGAATAAACTTTATTTCCGAACTCCCCTGAATGCCACCCACGCGGTCCTTCCAGTGACCACACACCAACTGGAACTCCCCATCTGGAACTCCCCTCAGAGGAACTCCTCAGGAATCCCTATGAGAGCTCAACCAGAACTCAATGGGAACTCTGGGAGAACTCAAAAGTCATCCTCTCAACACAGCCTGAGGAGATGAGAGGACTGGGCACCCTTGTGGGCCACCTCTCTAGAAATGCCTCAGGGTTCCTTCCTCAGGGAAGCCTGGGGAAGATGCAAGGCATAGGGACCCTAGTGCGCACTGACTCTAGAATCGCAGCGGTTTCCTCTCCTCAGAACAGCCTGGGAGACATGACAGGCCTTTGGACCATCTTGACCAGGTCTCTAGGGCAGACACCTGGGGTGCCTGCTTCTCTGAGCAGCCTGGGTGAGACACCATTCCCAGAGTCCTGGTGGGCTCCATCTCTAGGGACACCCAAGGTTCCCATTCCTCAGAGAAGTAAGAGGGAGATTCCAGGCCTGGGGAAACTCTTGATCATGACTCTAGGGACACCTGCTGTGCCCTCTCTTCCTAGCATCCTGGACGAGTCACCAGGCCTAGGGATCCGAGTGTGCCACATCTCTAGAGATGCCCGGGATTCATTTTCCCCAGAGCTGCAGGAGGAGTCAGCAGGCTTGGGGACCCTCTTTGGCCAAGTTTCTAGGTACACCCAGGTTTCCTTCCCTCAGAGCACTGCGCGAGGAGACGGCAAACCTAGAAACCCTGGAGGGTCATATCTCAAAGAACACCAGAGGTTTTTTCCTCCTCAGAGCAGCACAAGAAGATGCCAGGCCTGGGTACCATATTGGCCACATCTGTAGCGACACCCGGGGTTCCCTGTCCTTAGAGCAGCTGAGGGAGATGCCAGGCAGGGGGTCCTTCTTGGCCATGTCTCCAGGGATGCCTGGGGTTCCCTTTGTCCAGAGCAGCCTGTGGGAGACGCCAGGGCTGGGGACCCTGATGGGCCACTTCTTTAGGGGAAACTGGGTTTTGTTTTGTTTTTTTCTTCCTCAGAGCAGCCTAGGGGAGATGCCAGGCCTGGGGACCCTAGTGGGTCAAATCTCTAGGGAAGCCCGGGGTTTTTTTCCTCAGAGCAGCATGAGGAGATACCAGGCTTGGGGTCTCTTGTGGGCCACATCTCTAGGGACACCCCAGGTTCCCTTCCATCATAGCAGTATGAGAAGACACCAGAATGGGAGACCCTGGTGGGTCCCATCTCTAGGGACACCCAGGTTTCCCTCTCAGAGCAGCCTGAGGAGATGCCAGGTCTGGGGAGCCTGGTGGGCCATGTCTCTAAGGACACCTGAGGTTCCCTCTCAGAGCAGCCCAAGGAGATGCCAGGCCTGGGGACCCTCATGGACCACGTCTTGAGGGACACATCGGGATTCCCTCCTCAGATCAGCCTAGGGGAGACACCAGGCCTGAGCACCCTAGTGGGCTGCATCTGTTGGAACACTTGGGCCAGGGGGAAGGTGCATCCTGCAGCTCCCAGAAGCTGCTGGGGCTCAGTCTGAGTTCAGGTTTTCCCAACCTCGAGAGTGGGCCACCATGGGCTGGGATTTCACTGCTTTTCTTTTTTCCCTGATCCTAAAGTGGGATTACATGACACTGCTTCAAAGATCACTTCCCAGAGGCCTCTGTGGTGGCCCCTTTCTGGCCTCTGCCCTTGGGTGCAGGAGGGAAGCAGGGCTCCATGTGGCTGCCTGGCCCCTGTCTGCAGCAGGCCTGACCTGGTGGAGGACAGCTGGGGTGCAGGGAGGTGGATCCTGGACTCCCTTTTCTGTTCTCTAGAGATCCCACTCCTCCTGGTGCCTCACTACACAGCCAGACCTAGTGACAGCAGTGGGAAGAGGTTTCATCCAGTAACTCCTGGGGTGGAGGAAGTAACAGAATCCCCAGGAAGCCCAGGGGGCTCCCCTCCCAGTGGAGCTTCTCCCCTTCCAGCAGGGTATCTCCATCTCCCTGGGAGGTGTCTTTCCTGAAGGGAGGGCACTCCACCACTCCCACCAGGTTGTCTCCCCTCCCACCAGCATGTCTCCCTTTCCAGAGGGTGGCTCCACATTCAGCGGGTGTCTCCCTCCCAGCAGGGTGTCTGTCTTCCCTAGGAGGGCCTCTGGGGTGGTGAAGTGGGTGTCTCCCTTCCCAGCAGGATACCTCCCCTCCCAGGGGATGGCTCCCCTCACAGCAGGGTGTCTCTCCCCTGGGGTAAGCCTCTCCTCTACAGGAGGTGCTTGTCCCCTAGAGGGGGTGTCTCCCCTCCAACAGGGTGACTCCCCTCTCAGGGGGTACCTCCACTCCCAGCAGGGCTTCAGGTGAGGGGGGGGCTGAGGGCGGGGTCTGGGCACCATCTTGGATACTTTATTGCCCTCAGGCTGAGGAAGGAGCTTTCTCCTCAGAACTGAGCAGAGGAACCAACCCTCACTGCTGGTCAAGGTGGGTTATTCCACAGGGAAGGCAGAGCTCCCCTCTCCTCAGAGCATCCTGATGAGATGCCAGGCCTGGGGATCCTCGGGATCACCTCTGTAGGGACGCCCCAGGGTTCCCTCTCCTCAGAGCAGCCTGAGGAGGCGCCAGGCCTGGGGAAGCTCTTGACCACGTCTCTAGGGACACCTGGGGTGCCCTCTCCTCACAGCAGCCTGGGAGACACACCAGGCCTAGGGACCCTGGTGGGCCATGTGTCTAGGGACACCCCAGGTTCCTGTTTTCCAGAGCCACGCAAGGAATCGCCAGACCTGGAGACCCTGTTGGGTCACTACTCTAGGGACACCTGGGGTTTCCTTTCCTCGGAGCAGCACGAGGAGACACCATGCTGGGGGACACTCTTGGACACGTCTCTAGGGATGCCTGGGGTTCCCTCTCAGAGCAGCCTGAGGAGATGACAGACCTGAGGACCCTGGTGGGCCATGTTGCTAGAAATGCCTGGGATTGCTTTGACTCAGAGATGCAGGAGGAGTCACCAGGCTTGAGGACCCTGGAGGGCCAAGTTTCTAGGAACATCCCAAGTTTCCTTCCCTCAGAGCACTGCAAGGAGACGCCAGACCCGGAAACCCTGGTGGGTCACATCTCTAAGAACACCCGAGGTTTCTTCTTCTCAGAGCAGCACGAGGAGATGAGAGGTCTGGGCATCGCCTTGGCCACATCTGTAGGGACACCCGGGGTTCCCTGTCCTTAGAGGGAGATGCCAGGCAGGGAGTCCTTTTTGGCCATGTCCCTAGGAACACCTGGAGTTCCCTTTGTCCAGAGCAGCTTGTGGGAGATGCCAGGCCTGGGGGCCCTGATGGGCCACTTCTCTAGGGACAACTGGGGTTTTTTCTCCTCAGAGCAGCCTAGGGGAGATGCCAGGCCTGGGGACCCTGGTGGGTCAAGTCTCTAGGGACACCCGGGGTTTCTTTTCCTCAGAGCAGCACGAGGAGATACCAGGCTTGGGGACACTTGTGGGCCACATCTCTAGGGACACCCCAGGTTCCCTTCCATCATAGCAGTATGAGAAGACACCAGAATGGGAGACCCTGGTGGGTCCCATCTCTAGGGACACCCAGGTTTCCCTCACAGAGCAGCCTGAGGAGATGCCAGGTCTGGGGAGCCTGGTGGGCCGCATCTCTAGGGACACCTGAGGTTCCCTCTCAGAGCAGCCCAAGGAGACGCCAGGCCTGGGGAACCTCTTGGGCCACATCTCTGGGAAAACCCAGGTTTCCCTCTCCTCAGAGCAGCCAGAGGGAGATGCCAGGCCTGGGGACCCTCATGGACCACGTCTTGAGGGACACATCGGGGTTCCCTCAGATCAGCTTAGGGGAGACACCAGGCCTGGGCACCCTAGTGGGCTGCATCTGTTGGAACACCGGGACAGGGGGCAGGTGCATCCTGCAGCTCCCAGAAGCTGCTGGGGCTTGGTCTGAGTTCAGGTTTTCCCAACCTTGAGAGTGGCCATCATGGGCTGGGATTTCACCATGGCCACCATGGGCTGATCCTAAAGTGGGATTATGTGACACTGTGTCAAAGACCACCTCCCAGAGGCCTCTGTGGTGGCCTCTTTCTGGCCTCTGCTCTTGGGTGCAGGAGGGAAGCAGGGCTCCATGTGGCTGCCTGGCCCCTGTCTGCAGCAGGCTTGACCTGGTGGAGAATAGCTGGGGTGCAGGGAGGTGGATCCTGGACTCCCTTTTCTGCTTTCTAGAGGTCCCACTCCTCCTGGTGCCTCAGACAACATAGCCAAACCTAGTGAAAGCAGTGGGAACAGGTTTCACCCAGTAATTCCTGGGGTGGAGAAAGAAGCAGGTTCCCCAGTAAGCCTAGGTGGCTCCCTTCCCAGTGGGAGCTTCTCCCCTCCTAGCAAGGTGTCTCCAGATCCCAGGGAGATATCTTTCCTAGGGGGTGGTGTCACCACTCTTACCAGGTTGTCTCCCCTCCCACCAGGGTTTCTCCACTACCAGGGGGTACTCCAATCCCAGGAGATCTCTCCCCTCCCAGCAGGGTGTCTCTCTTCCCTAGGGGGGGTGTCTGGGGTGGTAGGGTGGGCATCTCCCTTCTCAGCAGAGTATCTCCCTTCCCAGAGGGCATCTCCCCTCCCATGGGGCATCTCCCCTCCCATCAGGATGTCTCTCCCCTGGGGGAAGCATCTCTCCTAGAGGGGGGCTTCTCCCCTAGAGGGGGTGTCTCCCCTACCAGCAGGGTGTCTCCCCTCCCAGTGGGCACCTCCACTCCCCACTGAGCTTCAGGTGAGTATGGGGGGGGGGCTGAGGGTGGGGCCTGGGTGCCATCTTGGATGCTTTATCGCCCTCAGGCTGAGGAAGGAGCTTTCTCCTCAGAACTGAGCAGAGGAACCCTGACTGCTGGTCAATATGGGTTATTCCATAGGGAGGGCAGAGCTCCCCTCTCCTCAAGAGCAGCCCGAGGAGACGCCAGGCCAGGAAACCCTGTGGGCCACGTCTGTAGGGATGCCCCAGGGTTCCCTCTCCTCAGAGCAGCCTAAGGGAGATGCCAGGCGGGGCTCTCAGTCCTCAGAACAGCCCTAGGAGACACCAGGCCTGGGGACCCTTGAGGGCCATATCTCTAGGGATGCCCCAGGGTTCCCTCTCCTCAGAGCAGCCTGAGGAGATGCCAGCCTGGGGATCCTCTTGGCCACATGTCTAGGGATACATGGGGTTCCCTCCCAGAGCAGCCTGAGGAGTTGCCAGGACTGGGCATCCTCATGTGCCAGGTCTCTAGGGACACCTTGTGGTTCCCTACTTATAGCAGCCTGGGCAGATTACAGGCCTGGGGACTTTCGTGTGCCACATCTTTAGGAACACCTGGGTTTCCCTCTCCTCAGAGCAACCTGGTGGAGATGCCCGATCTTGGGAACCTCTTGACCACATCTCTAGGGATACCTGGAGTGCCCTCTTTTCATAGCAGCCTGGGGGAATCACCAGACTTGGGGACCCTGGTGGGCCACGTCTATTGAACACCTGGGCTTCCTTTTCCTCAGAGCTGCATGAGGAGACACCAGGCTTGTGGACTCTCATGGGCCATGTCTCTAGGGACACCCCAGGTGCCCTTTCCTCAGAGAAGCCCAATGAGATGCCAGACCTGGAGACCCTGGTGGGTAATGTCTCTTGGGGCACCCGGGGTTTCCTCTCCTCAAAGCATACGAGGAAACACCATGCCAGGGTCCCTCTTGAACATGTCTCTAGGGACTCCTGGGATTCCCTCTCAGAGCATTCTGAGAAGATGCCAGGCCTGGGGACCCTGGTGGGCCACATTTCTAGGGACACCTGAGGTTCCTTCTCAGAGCAGCCCAAGGATGCTTTGTGATTTCTAAAAGGTAAAGTATTTTCCACAACATAGTATCACCTAGTATCACCCATGAACTGTGCTATCACTTGTGTTTCTCTAGTTCCACCACTTCTTGCAGAGCATCATGGAGGAGATGGATGCTGGTGTCTTTTAAACCTTCTGCTTACAAGGCTTCATTCATTGTAAGTTGTAATCCTGTTTATCTTTTCCTTTTCTTTGACTATTTGTCTCAGTGACAAATATTTAATTCTGTTACTGCTAAAGGATATGCAAAGAAACAAAATAAAAACTGATTCTTTGGGACAAGTGATCCAGTTAGTGAGTCAATTTGCCATTGGATTGAAATACACACACACACACACAGGTGTGTGTGTGTGTATAAAGTCACTCTTTGAAAAAATTCAGCCATGAGTTGAAATAGTCTCTAAAATATGTTATTTTTTTCTCTAGTTTAAAGTGATCAAGTTTTTAGGAGGCATACCTAAGGACCTAGTGACAGCATAAAAATACAGCAACTTTCCATATGTCTTTTTGCTTCCACATAAAAACCTGTAAAAGAGGCACTTAAATTTTGAGTATTACATTAGATTTAATTCTTCAATTTTTGTTATAATAAATTTTTATGTTCATAATAGAATACAGAACTAGTTAAGAATGTCAGTTACCAGCAATCAACTGTATAAATAAGGAAGCATGTTTTTGGAAAAAATACAACTATATCTTAAGGATTTATTTTAGAGTAGTTTTATTTTTACACAGAAATTGCAGAGAGAGTACAGAGATTTTTATATAGGCTCAACCTCATTTTTTCCCCTTGTTATGGCTTAGGTGTCAGGCTCTTTTGTGTTAACATCACAGACCATTTGTTATTAAGAAAAAATACTTCCAGGCATGGTGGCACACACCTGTAATCCCAGCAGCTTGAAAGGCTGAGAGACAGAGTTCAAAGCCTGCCTTAGCAACAGCAAGATGTTAAGCAACTCAGTGAAACCCTTTCTCTAAATAAAATGCAAAATAGGGCTGGGGATGTGGCTCAGTGGATGAGTGCCCCTGAATTCAATCCCCAGTACCCACTCCCCCTCCCCACCAAAAAAAGAACTAATACTGGTATGCTACTGTTAACTGAAGTCATATTCTCAGTTCTGCCTCTTCCTGTTCCAGGACCTTATCCAGGACCCCACACAATCCTCTTGGGGTTACAGTTTCTCTGAGTTTCTTTGTTCTGATGTCCTTAACAATGTTGAGGAGTACCTGTGAGGTACTTTTTTTTAATTTTTTTTTCCTTTGGGTGTTTTCATATTTAGCCTGGGGCTATGGGTCTGAGGGAGGCAGGTCACAGAAGTGGAGAGCTACTCTGACATCTCATGTCCTCAAAGTTAATGTCATATTAGTTCTGACTGTGCTCTTCTAGGTGAGTTAGTGCTTTTCAAGTTTCTCTATGTGGAGTTACTGTTATTTTCATGTCCACATTGTGTTCTTTTGGAGGAAGCCACTATGCAGAGCCCACACTGAAGAGGCAGGGAGTTAGCCCCATCTCTTTGATGACTGAATGTCTGCTTCAATTACCTGGAATTCTTCTTCACAAGTAGTTTCTAGTCAACCCCATTTGTTTGTCTATTTGGTTATTTATTTATGACAGTGTGATCATCTGGATAGTTGTTAGGCTGTTTTTTGTTATCCTTTTTTTCCATAGTATCTCATTGCTCACTTGATTCCTGCTTTAGCCATTGGGAATTTTTTCCTTTGGGAGCTCTTTTGATTTTTTATCTTAAAGTTCTTTCTCTTTTAATATTTAAAAATTACTCTGACATATATTTACTATCTTAGTCCTAATATCAGCTATTTATTCAAAGAGTCCTGGCTCCTGTGATTTGAGAGTGATATTATTTTTTTTTTTTTACCTAGCAGCTGAAGATGTTTATTGCATCTTGACCCTCACAACTGACAATGCAAAGTGTGTGTGTTCTAATCTTTACATACCTCCTAGTTATAACTATGTTTATGGGGAACCATCTGGGCATATATTAAGCTAGATGTAAGTTTACATTGATCTGTAATCAGTGATAATCATTATAATAATCAGTCATAATCCATTATGACAGATCACTCTGCCTTCATCCCTTGCTTATCTGTAATTTCTCACCCCATCTGTGGGAAATCTAGCTCCTAGTTTCTGCTATGAAATTAATTTATTGTTGCATTATGACAATTAATTCATATCTGTTCCAAATTACAGGTTATGACAAAGTAAGAGATATACATTTGACCTCTGCCCCCAGTTCCTGGTGCAGCACTCCTAAAATCCTCATATTTCCTGAGTGATAGAGGTCTTTGAAGCATCCTTTGTTATAACATTGGTTCTTTGATCTTGTCTTCTTGAACAGAGCTCCCAAATCCTACAGAATCTCCTGGGTGGCAGGAGGGTCTTTTGCTCTACATGACCCTTGGTTGGCCCTAGGAATTTGGTCATGAGAGAGACCAAATGATGACTAAAAGCTTGGAACTTTCAGTACCCCACCCACCCTCTGGGAAAGTAACTAGAGATTAATAATCCATCATGCCTACAGGATTAAGTCTCCACAGAAGTCTCTGTAATAAGTGGTTCTGGGCATTTCTGACTTGCTGAACATATCCAGGTTTAGGGAGGGTGGTGCTCCCCAACTCCATTTGAGTAGAAGGTGCTGCTTGGGCATCCTGTTGGCCTTATCCTGCACATCTCCTCATCTGACTTTAATTTTGTCTTTTCTAGAATGTCATATAAAGTGGACCATGCAGCATGTAGCCTCTTCAGACTGGCTTATTTCACTAGCAGCATATCAGGTAGGATGCATCTGTGTCTTTGTGTAGGTTGATAGTTCATTCATTTTTACATTTAGCTATGGAAGGACTTTCTGACTTATTATTTGATGAGCATCAAGAGAGCCACTATGCATAATTCCTGCTAGTTTTGTCAGGTTATAGATTAGACTTGTTTTGCTTTGAGAAGAAAGGGCACATTATTTTCCAAAGTGGCTGTGCCACATGTTCTCCCAACAATGACTGAGAGTCCTGTGGTCCCACATACTATAGCTGTTCGTGTACTGCCATTTCTTAGAGTTTAGCAGTTCTAATAGTTGTGCCATGCTACCTCAATATTGTTGTAATTTGTTATTCCCTAATGATATGCTATGCTGAGCATTATTTTGTATAACTATTTACCATATTTTTATTTTCTTTGGTCATATATCTGTTCAGATATTTACTCATTTTAATTAAGATTTTAGTTGTTGGTTTTTAAGAATTCTTTGTGTATTTCGAGTACAGCTTTCTTTTAAGAAATGTTTCTGTAAATAATTTATCCCAGCCTGTGGCTTATCTTTTTGTTTTCACTTTCACAAGTAGAAAATCTAACTTTTGAATGTGTAGTGCTAGGGATTGAACCCAGGGCCTCACACAAACTAGGCAAGTGCTTTACCACTGAGCTATATCCCATCCCTTTTTCAGTTTCCCAGTCTGATCTCGAATTTGCTATCCCCCCACCCCCACATTTTCAGTAATTGAGATTATAGTCATTCAATACTGTACTTGGTAAAAAATTTAATTTTATATAGTCCACATTATCATTATTTTTCTTCTGTCAACTGGCTTTTGGTATTGTGAGTTGAAACTCATCACCAAGAGCTGGGGAAGTAACTCAGTATTAGAGAGCATTTCTAGCATGTGTGAGGCCCTGTGTTCAATCCCCAGTACTAGAGTGCACACATACACACCTTCATTTATTACATCTAAGGTTATATAGATTTTCTTCTGTTTCCTTGTAGAATTTTTCAGTTTTCCCACAGTTTAGTCATGAACTACTATGAATTCATTTTTGTAAGAGTTTCAGTTTGTGTCTACTACATTTATTTTACCCAATATAGTTTCTCAAAACCTGTTCAATCATCATTTTTGAAAAATCATGAGTAATGTGTTTTATTTTAGTTTGAAATCCAAAATCATGGCCTTGAATAATCTGGATACAGTACTGAAATTTGTCCATTTTTTAAAAATATTTATTTTTTAGTTGTAGTTGGACACAATACCTTTATTTATTTATTTATATTGGTGCTGAGGATCGAGCCCTGGGCCCTGCACATGCTAGGAAAGTGCTCTACCGATGATCCACAATCCCAGCCCTAAAATTTGTCTATTTTTCAGGAACATAAGGAGAGGGTGTACATGCACCTCTGAAATACAGTGTCCTGCGCTGAGCCCTAGCAGCCAGCTAGGCTGAGACATCATAGCTGGGACATGATATCTATGCTAGAGCATGCAAAGAAAATAAAGATACACAGACACAAGATGCAGAGGTAGGAAAGATGGCTTCTTGTCCAAGCAGCCATGTTTACTTATACCAATAGGTTACATTAGGTTATTAGTGACATAACTACATCATTGTTTATTGTATCAGTAAGGTTGCTTATTCTACAATATGCAATGTTAGAAACTTTGTGCAGCTTTTAAGAAAGTCCATTGTCTGAAGTTAGGTAGGCAGGTCCAGGAGCACCAGAGCTTGGTGAAACATTATAGTTATCTGGCAAGCAAGCTCCTTTATTCCCAGGAGCTGTGTGCCTGAGATCAAGGTTAAGGCTGATAAGACTCTAGCCCAGAGTCTCCTCATTCAGGACATTGCTACAGCAGCTAGGCATCCAATGTCTTTGCACAAGAGTTTTCCTAAAAGCCAGGCATTCTGTATGTTTGCACAAGAAACATCCCTAGCCACCAAACCTGTCACAGTCATGAAGCTATCAGAGACCTCAATCTCAAACACAGAACCATTATAAGAGCACACAAAACTGATGTGAGAGCGCTCCTGTGCCCTTTAATATTAATGTATTGTCCACATTATTAAATCTAACACTGATAAAATAGTTTCACTGTGGCCTTCAACAATATTATGATATTAATAATATAGCATATAAAACTGATTGCTTTAGTTGGTTTTTCATTGCTGTGACCAAAAGACATGACAGGAACAATTTAAGAAGTAAAATTTTGGCAGGGGTCTCATAGTTTCAGAGGTGTCAGTTAATAGATATCTGGCTCCATTCCTTGGAGCCTGGGATGAGGCAAAACCTCATGTCAGAAGTGTGTGGTGGAGGAAAGTGGCTCAGAACATTACCCCCAAGAAGCAGAGAGAGAGCTCTACTCAACAAGGACAAAATATGTACCCCCCCAAACATATGCCCTACCTGCCTGCTGAAAACATCCAGTTAATTACTATTAGTGATTAACACACTAATTAGCTTAAGGTTCTCATAACCCAATCATTTCACCTTTAACTTTCCTTGTCTCACACATGACCTTTTGGGGGACACCTAATATCTAAACCTTAATAGTCTGCCTTTGGCCCATAAAAGCCTATACCCATCTCAAACTGAAAGATACATTTAGTTCATTTAAAAGAGTCCCCATAGTCTTAACAGGTCAAGTATTGCCCAAAAGTCAAAGTCCAAAGTCTCCCACTGAGACTCAGGCAAACTGCAAGTGTGAGCTATTGTAAAAAGCAAAAGCAATTTACATGTATCCAATATGTAAAGGTGCAGAGTAAATATTTTCATTTCACAAGGAGGAATAGGGACAGAGAAAGGAGGGATGGGACCAAAGCAAGACCAAAATCCATCTGGGAAAATAAATCCTGTAGCTTCATATCCAGCATCTGGGGCACATGGCATTATGATGTTCTCTCCAAAGAGCTGCTCTGCCCCTGTGACTTTGCTGGTTGCAGCCCACATGCCCTCCTTGTTGACTTGTTTTTGCTCCATTACTTCAGGTTTTCTTGGCAGATGTTCCACATTACTGGCATTTTTTAATCTTTTAGATTCTCCTTTGCAGCTTTGTCTTTCTCCTTGCATCTCCACACATTGCCCTATCAGGGGTAACCCACAGGGACTTGGATTCTGCAGCACTTTTTCTGGTCTCCTAGGCCTTCCTTTGAAACTTTGGTGGAAGCTTCCATGACCCCTAACTCCAGCATCCTGCATTCCTGCAAAGCCCCAAGACCACATAGTTGACATCAAGGTCTACTGCCATTTCAAGCAGTAGCCAATCTTCCAGGGATCCTTGCTGCAGCAGTCTCTGAGTGCCTAGGTGACTGAGCACAGTGAAACAACTTCCTGTGTGTGTGTGTGTGTGTGTGTGTGTGTGTGTGTGTGTGTGTAGGCAGGGTGTACCAATGCTCTCTTCTCAAAGGAATATTTTCTTTTACACCCTTGAGCCTGTGGTGGGTGTGGTCCTGCCAATTCCTGAGATGCCCTCAAGCCATTTCTCCAATTTTCTCTATTCAAAGTCTTTAGCAACATCTCTTTAGTGGTCATAATATATATGACAACCACAACTTTTTTTAACTCCATTTTTACTGTCAGTTTTCTGGCAAAACTGCAAGCTTTTCAAAATTTCTTCTCTGTTTTCTGCTCCTGATTATTAAAATAAACTGGGCTAAAATATGCCACCAATATCCATGCCATTGCCTAAAGGCTATGCAGCATAGGTTTTTTTCTGCCAGATTAAAAAGTCCACCATCTGTTAACTTCAGCCTCACAGAAAGCATGAAGACATGGGCAAAATATAGACAACTTGTTAGCCAGAACATAACATGAATGGCCTCTAGTACAATTTCTAAGAGTCCTCCTTCTTTGAAATCTCATGAGCACTTTTTTTTTTTAAAGAGAGAGTGTGAGAAAGAGAGTGAGAGAATTTTTTTTTTTAATATTTATTTTCTTTTTAGTTTTCGGCGGTCACAATATCTTTGTCTGTATGTGGTGCCGAGGATCGAACCCGGGCTGCACGCATGCCAGGCGAGCGCGCTACCACTTGAGCCACATCCCCAGCCCCATGAGCACTGTCTTTAATGCCTACAGTCCTATCAGCATTTTGATTTTCTAAGCTACCACAAGAATCACCCATTAAGCTGTGCTTATAATATTTTAAAGCTTTTCCAGCTTGCATCACTAAAATTATTGAAATTCCTCCTGCATATTCCAAAATGTTCCAAAGGCTTCTGAACCACTTGGTCGAGTTAGTAACAGCCATGATCCCACTTTTGCTACCAATTTATGTTTTAGTCTGGTTTTTTTATTTGTGACCAAAAGACATGACAAGAACAATTTTAAGGAGAAAAGTTTATTTTGGGGCTAACAGTTTTAGAGTCCTCAGTCCATAGATAGCTGGTTTCTTCCTCAGGACCTGGGATGAGGCAGAACATTATGGCAGAAGTGTTTGAAGGTCTGGTGGAGGGAAATGATTCAGGACATTGCACCAAGAAGGAGAGAGGCAGAGGTAGAGGCAGAGGAAGGGACACACACACACACACACACACACACACACACACAGATATGGAAGGAGGGAGAAGGAGAACTCTGCTCAACTAGGACAAAATATATACCCCAAATACACCTTCCAGGAACCCACTTCACCCACCACATTCTATTGCCTAGTTATAGCCCAGTTATTCTGTATCAGGGATTAATGTACTGATTAGGTTAAAGCTCTCGTAGCCCAATCATTTCACCTCTAAACTTTCCTGCATTGTCTCACATACAAGCTTTTGGGGGATATAAAATATCTAAACAACAACCCTGATACAATAGCTTCCCTGAGGCCTTTGATATTTTACCCATACACTGGCTTATAAAACTGATGTTATTGCTGCATGTTGACCTTTAATACTGACATATTATCTGTATAATATCATTGAAAATATGTTAACCCCTGTGGATTAAATATTAAATTCTCACTACCGCATGTAAAACTAATATAATAGGCTTCCCATGGCTTTTATTATTGGTATAATATTCACATTTTGGCATCTAACACTAATGTAATATCTATCTTATGATCTCTAATACTAATAAGATATACTATAACATATAATATAGTAGTTGCCTGATGGCCTAAAATACTAATATGATATTCTTACTATACCATCAAAAACTAATATAATATCAGCCTGTTGTCTTTAATACTTTTGTTATCCATACAATACCATCAAAAATTAAATAATAGGTGATGTGATTCTTTTACTATTAATATCTGCATTATAGTATCTAAAATAAATATAATAAATGCCCTGTCTCCTTTAATATTAGTATAGTAAACATAATTAGTAGCATGTAAAACTGACCTAGTGGTTTTCCTGTGGTTTTTAATACTAATAGGCATCCATAAAGTAGCATCTAAAAGTAATGTAATAGCTGCAATGTGGCCTTTATTATGAATGTAAAATTTATACAATAACACATTAAACTCATATAATAGCTTCCTTGTGGTCTTTATATTAATATTTATAGTGACCTCTAATAGTGATATAATAGTTGACCTGTGGGCTTTAATGTCAATATAATATCTATACAGTGACCTATAACTTAAGGTCAGAGGAGTCTTCACAGGCCCCAAAGAAAAAGGTATCTCTGTCTCTGTGTGATTATTTCATGCAGCCCAGTTCAGTTCACCTGGAGTGACCCTAAGTGTTTTAGTCATGAGAAATGCAACAATTGGTGGCCTGTGCAGGGACTCCAAGGTTAATTTTAGAAATTTAGTGGGATTGGAATTTCTCTCCAGAAGTTAAGCACACTTAGGATTTGAGAGTATTGTGGGCTGAATTGTAGAAAGTAAGTGAATTAGACAGAATAAAAATCTGTGATGTTAACCTTTTTTAATGTTTGGGAATATTTTGTCTTTAGATATATAAAAAATTTATTTTTGCAATTCTAGGGACCCTAAATAAATGTAAAAAATTATTAAGATGATTAATGAGATGTGTTGTAAAGTTCAGTCCTCTCCCATGAGAAAAGTGCTTCTGTTGACTTTTTTGGATTGTTTTTGTGAATCTTTATATTTTGAAATATTAGGTAAAGGGTTTTGGGGTTTATGTAGTAGAAGTCTGCACTTGGAGAGTGAGAAAAATGGGAAAATTTTTTTGTGATGAGACTTGATACAAGAATTCTTTACCTGTGGAGAAGTGAATTTTATTTTTCTTTGGTTTTTGTGAATACCCAGAAGGTTTATACTGAACCTCTTTGCTACATTCTTGTCCTATGGATTAGAATGGCTGTAACTCAGCTGCTGTGGACAAAAGACTTTAGCTGCGGTGCCCTATGGGGTCTGTAACTAAACCCACAGCCAGCAGTGTTTTAACCCTTAAACAATCTGACCTATGTGCCAAACACAGACTGCCTTAAGATCTGGTAGTGACACTGGCATCTGCTGTTAAAATTCACTTTTAAAGTCCCACATGCTGCAAGGAAAAGTACAAAAGACAGGAGAACACAAGCTACAAGCACAAGTCACAGAGACAAGGCAAGGCGGGGGGGGGGGGGGGGGAATACAAACAAATCAAATGGAATGCAACTGGCTAGAAGCTCCAAGAGCCTCTGCCCTGACAATGGGCAGCCAGCTCCATGCTGTTTCCATCACCATGGTAATTGACTCCAGGCAGGAGGAATGGTCTTCCTGGTTTCACCTCCTGCATTTTCATGGGCTTCTCACTGGTCCTTCCACTATTACTCAGAACTTCTGGCCCCACCTTCCAGCCACTAACCTGTACTTCCTGTTTCACACAGATGTGCTACTGAAAGTACACAGAGTCTGCATTTTTAAGAATGCCCACCTGTAAATGCTAACAAAATATATTTTTTTTCAGGCAAAATCTAATTCCACAGGTTTCTAAGTTGCAGCCCTGAGCCTAATTTATTTTCAAAACTAAATAACCTAATTTTTTCTTTATAGCTGTATTATTAAGAAAAATTGCAGAGGTAATGTAACAATTATAAAAAATACGTGTGCTTTTTTTATATTTTGCTTTTAATTTTGAAGGTTATGAGGATGCACTTGCTTGTAGCAGGAACAAAAGCTGGCAATGTTCCTATGATAATAAAGAAATCCTTATTCTCATTCCTGACTATATAATTGCAAGAAATGAATAAATGCATACACAAAGATATTATTTCAGCAACATCATGTGATGTCACATATAAGAGTGCAGTCCCTAGTTAAAAGTAAATTGAATGGATCCAAATATCTTAAGAACCACGTGGTTACATAAAGTTAATACAATTATAAGTTATGCCCCTATTCTTAATATATATTTTTCTAGGTATTTAAATAAACTATAGTTGTTAACTTATAAAATAATTAGCATATATGTCTAACTGTTTAGTTAATATATGTTTATCTAATTGTTTTTCTTCAATAGAAAACTCATAATTTATACATTTCTTATACATGCATGAATCTGATGCTCTGCCTTTTAGTTGCAGATATTTGAGATAAGTGTATTTGAGTATATATTTGCTTTCAAGAGGTCAAACAACAATCAAGTAATCTCATATTATTATACAAACTGTATAAGATGATAAACAGATATAATTCTGTCTACAGAAATATGCAAGTACTTTAGCTATATTTTCATTAAGATATTTCTTCTTATCAAGGTATGATAACTTGTTTTGTTTTCAGAAATTGTTCCAAAGTATAACCAGGAAAAGTTTTAAAAGGAAAAGAAGATGCTTCAACAGAGAGAGGAAGCACACATTGGAGGTCCTCAGAAGAAAAAAACTCATCTCTGGGTAAAACAAGGTCTTTCTATTTTAGATTTTAATGATAAAGATATTTTTCTAAATAGAAAGATTTTTTATATCATTATCTAGACAGATGATATAGAAAGTTAAAACAATTAAGAAAAAGACTTACATGTACTGGACTGACTATAAAAAATTTAACTGATTAATTTAAGAATATTTCAGGCTATTTTCCTGATTTTACTATGCTGATGTGAGCTAAGATTTTTGTCCATATTTAGACATAATAAAGACATATTAAAATGTTAAGTTTATTTTCTTTAAGGAAGGTCTTTATAGCCTAATGATTTCTATTGTTTAAGGCAAGGATTAATTTTTTAATTAAATTCATATCCTTAATTACACACTAAATATATTAAGCTGCTAACTTAGATCCCAATTTTGACAATTCTCCTTGGTTACTAAATTTGATTGATTCAAAGACACTGCTGATTCTTACATATTACTTTGTTTGTTGGATAATTATGAGATTTGGGAGAACATTTTATTAGGACAGAGGTTTTCCAAATTAAAGTCATATTTCAGTTTTGAGCAATAAAGGTTACAAACCTTGTTGGAAATTCATTGGTATTTTATAATTTCTCAGACTGGACCTATTATCCATAAAAAATATGGTAAGATTTATATATTACTCTCTACACTGGGAAGTAACCTTAATCATATTTTCTAAAAGACACCTAATTAAAGGATAATATTCTGAAACATAGAGATATTTTAAGACTTGTCTCAGAAAGAGATTGATGGTTCTTTCTAAATTGTTAGAATAAATTAACTAGTCTATATATTGGGAAATTACAATAATCAATAAAAGGTATCTCATTTTCATATCTAGCCTCAATTACTCTTAAGAGAAGGCCTTAAAATTTTGCCTACCAGAAACTATAATCAAAGGAAATCTCTCAAACTTAATATAGACCAAAATAAATTCAGGGAGATTTCCAAGAGATCCAGATTCACATATTAATATTTTAGTATTTACACCAGGCTTTTAATCAATTTTATTACATAAAGAAAAGGGGGAAAACAGAACTCCACATGCACACACTGCATCTTACAAATATTTCAAAATTTTCTTAAATTGTGATACTGAGAGTCTTACTGTTACTGAACATGATTCAATAAATTAATCAGATTTCAAATGATAAGTTTAAACCTGTCATCATGATAATGACTAAGAAACCTGGCACAGGAAGGTAAATTTTCAGCTGCAGAGATTATAGCCATTTAGATTCATGAGCTTATCAGGTCAGTAAAAATTATGAAGAGACTTCTATGGACCCATTTTTCAGGTCCATTTTTAATGTATATTGCAGTGTGGACTGGAAAGTCCACCAATGAAACTAGGTTAATTGAACTGACTGTAGTGGTCAGCTATACTATATGTTGATCCTATGGTAACAGGCTGTCTGGAAGTATCTTTTGAGAAAAAGACAGCATATAAGAATCCTAAACCAGCCAATCATGCTGGTCCCTAAGATTAAGACTATACTTACTGGGGCTGGGGATGTGGCTCAAGCGGTAGCATGCTCGCCTGGCATGCATGCGGCCCGGGTTCGATCCTCAGCACCACATACAAACAAAGATGTTGTGTCCTCCGAAAACTAAAAAATAAATATTAAAAAAATTTTTAAAAAAGACTATATTTACTTATCTAGACAGTTATCAGAAAAATATTAAAATAGATTTTTCCTATTCAGGCCAGTTATTTACATAGAATAACCACCAATGTATTATTGCCTTAATATTTCTACAATAGAAGTTGGTACCTTTTCTAAGGGGATGGATTGTGCATGTCTTGTCAGTACAACACAGGATATCTAGAAATAATGGGTATATTTTAGGCTGGTCTCCTAGAATGGACAAGAACAATTGCATGAGGATGTCATAACTCCTAGAAACTTTAAACTCTTGGTGAGATGGCATCCAAAAAGATGTTTTAATGTTTGACTCTTATCTTCAGAATATTTATATTACTGACAGACCTAATAAACTTTTTAAATGTGAGAATTAAGAGGAAGGATGAAAAATACAACTTATATTATTGTGTCACTTGTTATTGCCAGCTAATATTTCAGATCTATTATATGCTGAAGTTAATGTTCAGGCTTTGAAACAGGTGCATGCCAATTAACCAGACCTAGGCAAGCTCTTGATCTCACAATCCTCGAATTTACTACTTCAAATATCATTCCTTGCTTCTACAATATTTCTTGCAGCTATATCTTAAAACTTATAACATATAACATATGATTTTCTTAATATTTGACTTAAATTATTTCCAAGATCCTTCATAGTCAGATAAGTGCTGATGGAAGGATTGAAACTAAGTTAAAATGTTCTAAGAAGCTGCTGTAATAAATATTGTGAATGAGCTCTCTGCTCTACACTTTGTGAAAAGGCCTAAATGCCATGCCAAATAAAAATGTCTATGTTACTATGGCCAAACAGAATGCTTCTCAATAAAATTGGGAAAAGGTTAAGTCAGGTGTGGTAGTTCCATGACTCATGACTCATGACTCAGTCTTTTCCCCCACTCAGATAGCAAGGCCAGTCTTCTGAGTAGGCATACCTCTGAGGTTGAGCTACACTTACCTATTCTTTTGTAACACTACCCCTTTGCCCTGTTTGGGATAGAATTTTCCATGAAAACTCCCTTTGGGTGTCCCCTTCTCTTGCTCTGCCTTTGAGCATGGCCTTCTTAGCTGTCATTCAACCTGCTGACAGCAGATCATGAAGCTGGACTCATATCCTTGAAATCTGACCCCTTCTCCTAATTTGAATGGCTTCTCCCCAATAAAAGGGTTCAGCACATGCTCTTTCTCTCTCTTTCCACAAACCTCTAGGTCAGAGGAGCCTTCACAGGACCCAAAGAAAATGGTATCTCTGTCTCTTGTGTGATTATTTCATGTAGCCCAGTTCAGTTTACCTGGAGTGACACTAAGTGTTTTAGTCATGATAAATGCAACAATTATGGATAATGTTATTGTAAATTTTGCCCTCTCACCTCTGTCAGGAATCTCATGGAAACTGAAAGCCATACATACTGGTGCCCTGAGGATTCTGAGTGTTGTTAGGATCAGGATTAGGGCTATGGTAGGTTTAGTGTTTGTTTTGGTACTAGGGATTGAACCCAGGATGCTTAAGCACTGAGCCATATCTCCAAACTTTTTATTTTTTATTTGAGACAGGGTCTTGTTAAGTTGCTTAGGGCCTCACTAAATTGCTAAGGCCAGCTTTGAACTTCTAATCCTTCAACCTCAGTCTCCCAAGCCACTAGAATTAAATATATCCTCCAATGTTTAGCATTTTGCTGATTATCTGCTAGGGATCCTGGTGGCTTTTTTCTAATTAGAATTGTGGGTAATGTAGTACTGTGATTAGCCCACTCACTATGAGAGGAGGGCTCTGACAACTTCTGCCCCTTGGCATCATGGTTGATATAATTCTGAGTTTTACCCACATATCTTTGCTAGTAGTCACATAAAGATGAATGCCTCATTCTTGCCCTGGTACCCTGAGCAATTAGGATTAGGGCTAGGATTAGTGAAAGGGCTAGGGGTTGGGTTTTTGTCCTTTGCTGATTTCTACATGGGATCCTGGCAGCATCTGCCACTTCAGATTGTGAGTAAGGTAATCTGTGATGTGCCTGCTGATTGTGGAGAATACTTGAAGCATTGGGTGCTCCCTAGCACTGGGGTGTAAGGAGAGTGAAGGGTGAAAAAGGATTGAGGGAATCTGAAGGCAGCTGCCCACTGTGCTGCTAGGAGAGATTGAGGGTGACATTGAGGTACAAAGAGAGTGAAGTGCTGATAATCAGGGTGAGGGTGGACCACAGGAAGTGTTGCTTTGGGGTAAGCTCAATTCAAGTGGTCAAGAGCCAGGGTGACAGAAGGGAGGTCACTGACCTGATGAGAAGAAGGGTCCTGGAGGCTCTTACCATGTAGTGAGTAGGGATGATGCACCTCAGCCAATCTCTGCACAGGGGACAACTGATCAATGACCCTCTTTCTCACTGGAGATTTGGGTAAATGAGATAAAGCCCCTTTTCTGCAGGATCAAAACAAGGATGTCTGCTGTTGCCCTCAGGTTTGGTCATTATCCTAATACCCACCCATTGATGAGTCATTAGAACCAACAAAACCTGTCCCACTCAACCACAACCACTAATGCCAGATGACCCCAAGTCATAATCTACAGAACCACAATCCCCAGGCATATAGAATTTCCAACAGAGATCTCCTAGAAAAAATACAATTTCAAGGCCACTGGCTGCCAGGTGCTGTCATCCCCTCAGGCAGTGGGGTCATCTCTCCTGCTCAGTTCTCTCCCTCCTTAGCTGGAGACTAGGGCATAGAGAGGGAGGCTGGGGCACAGGGGTGATGAAGTTGGCTCAAGTGGCCTAGGCTGGCTGGGCTAGATGCTGTGTCTGCCTCTCTACTTGAGGCCGTGTCATGCTGCATGTGCTCCCTCCTCCCTCTAGTGGATTGTGGAATTTCTTTGCTTACAGGATTTACCCACTTATGCAGCAGCAATCATCAGAGTGTGCCTGGAAAAGGGTCCAGGCCCATGTGGTGAGCTGGCAGAGGTGGGTAGCTTCTTGGTGACAGAGCTCCTACCACAAGCTCCTGATTCATGGTTCCCAGATGTAGACCTCAAGAGCCATAGGCCTAGATAAGCATTTCTGCAGGACATGAAATTAAATATTCCCTGATTTATAGACTTTCCATCTTGAAATATGCACATAAAGTTTTCCTCAGGGATTTCTGAAAACTCTACACAGCCTACATCTTTCAAAAACAGTAGTTTTGCACTCAAAGAACACCCCAAAAAATAGGGCAGATGTGGGCATCCCATCTTTCATATGGTGTGTAAGGCTTACTTCCTCCTGAGATCACCTTGGCCCCAGCAACCTTTTCCTGGCATTTAATTTCTCAGATAAAATCTGCTGCATTTCTGAGCAGCATAAAGATCCTGATTTTATATTCCAAACTGTAGTTTTGAACAGGCTTGGGAGGGTCTTGAACAACCTAGGTGAGAATCTGCTGTTGATGACATCAAAGCTAAGGACTTTTGGACATGGAGCAGAGATGACCAAGGTCTCTGAGGGACTGCAGAGATGGGGTGAACAGTGTGATGGGATAATCTGGGATGCTCTTTGGAGAGAAGACCAAAACTTCAAAGATGGGGGAACAGCAAGGAGACCACAGAGAGGATGGAAACTGTGGTGGAGTGGTCTGGGGTCCTCTGTGGAGAGATTATGACCAAGGCCTCCAGACTGGGAATACAGGCTGGGGTTTGAAGAGAGAGGGGGTGGGTGGAGAATGTGATGGGGTTGTCTGAGGTTCTCCGGTGGAGAGGGGATCGCCATCACCACACTTGTCCTTTCTCCATTAGGGGCCATGAGGACTAGGTCCCTGGGATAGAGCTGAAGATTTGGGGACCCAAGGAAGGTGCTCAGGGAGGGCAGAATTAGGGAACATGAGGAAAGGATAGTAGCCCCCACATCACATGCTCTGCTTGCTAAAACCATGTTGCAGTATTTCACTTGCAGGTCAGCATGGGAAAAGAAAGAAGCAGCAGAGCAGGCGAAGCAGCAGCAGAAAAAAAAAAAGGTCCTTTATTGTATACAAGCAATCTTTTTATAGTATTGTGAACAAAGAAGGCAGTCTTCCAACAGCAATAAATCAGGTCTTTCAGCTAATTAAACAGAGCATACAGAAGTTTTTACTTTCTAATCAGAAGTGACCCGCTTCTCATGGCTAATCTACTCTCGGCCTGGAGCATGCCAAGCTCTGCTCTTGTTAAGAACAGATAATAAAATTTTTCTTAGTGCCCTCCTAGCCAACTTGGCAGAACATCCCATTTGCAGGCAAGTCCTCCCAAGGACAGCAGACACCTCGTTTTCAAGCATGTCCGCTGTTACCTATCTATACCTTGACAGAATATCCCGTTTGCAGGCAGACTCCATCAAGGACAGTAATAATAACTCAGTCACATCTGATTCTCTACAAAACCATCTAATTATTAGAACACAGATAAACTTGCTGTTGCTAGGGTGGGACAGATGTCTCAGAGCCACCTGTGTCCCTGTGGGTCAATGACAGTTACTTATCTGTGCATGACATTTGCATGTTGATGGTTATGTTGTGGGGTATGTCACTCAGAAAACATACTAAGTCCCAGTTTTGTCCAAAGAGTCTTTATTCTGACTGGCTGGGACTGCTTCCTACAGGACCAAGTTTTCTCTGCAGAAAACAGCCTTGAGCTTCAACATTTTAGGGTATTTAAAGGCAAAAACCCACATTCAGGTTGATGTAGCTGCAAGCAAGCAGAGGTACAGAAGCTGAATTCAGCAGTTAATAAAACAATGCAATGGGACATTCCATGTTGTCATAACAGCAAGCAAGCAAAAGGGAAGTGGGTCAAAATGACCCCAGTTGAGTACAAGTTAGAGAATGATTACTAATGATTACTACTGATGGTTACTAGACAATCTCTGTCAGGGTACATTGCACAAGAAAAAATGGGAACAAAAAAGAACAATTTTACTTTGTATAAGAATTGTCATTTTGTGTTGAACAGTATGCTATGCTAGGTAAATATTAATGGGTACAGAGGAAGGGCTTTCCCATGGGAGAAGTATTTCTTACAGAATATGTAGTCTCAGGGTAAAATGGAGTCTGTTTTGGTAATTGCCTATATAGCCTGACCCATAACAGAGCATTACAAGATAGGCTGCTGTGAACATTTCTGTACATATGTGCTCTGCAAACTCACCTTCACATTCCCTGGTGCACATCAAGAGTGTACTGACTACCAACATGGAGGCATGTGTTGACATGTTTAGGAATAACTGTTGTCCTGGGTGACTTGGTCTGCACATTCTCTGCTCTCCCTCCTCCTGCTCCTTAACTTTGTCCTAATGGCCTTCCATCTCCTTCATAACTCAGGTCCATCCTTTACCATCTCCTCCTTCACATGCATGCACTGAATCCATCTCCATTAACTTGCTCTGACACCCTATTTTCAGTTGCCCTGTAACTTCTGGAGCAACTCTACTCAAGTGTGTCACATTTCCCTCTTAACAGACACCCTTTACAGGGTTGGGCACTGACAGAAGAGAGTGCTCAGAATTCACACTGAGCACCTAGGATGACTCCTAATGTGGAAACACGTTGGTGGGGTGATCTTCTTAGGGAGACAGAGCCCATCCTGATGTGTAAAAAGGAAGACTGCAATATCCTGTCACATAGAACCCCTGAGGCAGAGCCCATCTCAACACTGTCCTTCTGCCAGGACCCCAGAGCAGCTGCTAGCACCATCTGCCATCCCAGGCCCCATGTCTGCCATAGAGCTGAGCCAGCTCCTGCTCTTCAGCAAGGTGAGGCCCTCCTATGAGCACCACATGTTTCCCTCTTCCTGCCTGATTTAAAGCTCTAGGCTGAGGAAGGCTCAGCCAGTGTTGTTGACATGAATAGATGAGATTAACAAGGATCAGAGAAACTCACAGCTGGATGTTAGTGGACTGAGTGAGGGTGAGGTTGTTGCAGGACATTGTCCCCTCCAGAGTCCAGAGTATGGCCTGCACAGGGCCAGGAGTTGCCATGGGGAAGACAGGCCTTGGAATCTGACAGAGGTGCCTCTGTATGTAATGCTGTGTTGGCTTTATGGGCACATTGGGCTAAAAGCTGGGCCTCCTGTGATGTCTTCTGGGTGGGCAGGAGGCTACTTGAACTTTCAGGGGCATCTGGGTAGAAATGTATCTGGGGAGCCAGGTCAGCACCCCATGAGGAGCAGGTAAAGATTATCAGTTTTTCAACAAAAGTTATAGAGCTTCATTTTGAATAAAAAACAGAGGTACCCAAAATTTTCTTAAGGTTTCTGCTGAGTCAAGAACACTGCCACCCTTCAGTAATGTGTTTGGCAGCTCCCTTGTTAGAGAGAGTATTTGAGAAATGTTCAGAATTTGAGGAGCAGCCACAGATCAGAATTGAGTTCCCTGTGTCCTCTGTGCATTGAAGTCTTCCCTAGAGAGGAGAGTGTTCTTCCTTCCCTCCAGCTGTGCACAAGATCTCACTCCTGCACCCCATTAGCCTTCTGAGTAGGGTGTGGGCTGCATTCTGAAATGCTTGGTCCATGGGGCATCTCCTTTGAGTACTGAGAGGGAAACCTGACTGAGGAAGGCCCAGGGAGGGTGGACAAAGGTGGATTTTGATAAAATTGTGTAATTCATTGGGTTTGAGAAGAGGGCTGTAGCCCCCAGCTTGTTCTACCCTCACTGCCTTAAAGGGCTGGCTGGGTCCAGTTGACACAGGTGAGACACCATGACCAGGTGGAGCATTGTCTTCTGTGCTTTCCTGAGGCACCCTTCCTGCTGAGATTAAAAGGAACACCTTGGCTCTTCCAAACTGTGGATGGCTAGGGGGGCAGCTGGAGGAGGCATGAGAGAGAGGTGGACTTTCTGGATTCTGGTATTTGGGGGATTGAGTTCTAACACATGAAATTTTGAACATATGTGTAGTGCAAACATTCAAACCATAGTGCCATGTTTTCAGATTTAGGCATGGAATAATGGGCTCCATTTCAGATTCAAGGTGCAAACTTATGTTGTGGAATAAAGAGAACACTGAATCTCTTTGACCATTCTGAATAGAACTTCTGTGTATAACTGCATGTTGTATAGACATATTTTCAAGACATATTTTCTAAGCAATTGTCTAAATTCTTAGTTATTTATTGTATCATATGGTGTGCTTATGTATAGCTCTGGAAAAAAAAAACTTAAACTTTTAAAATTGATGAACTATTATGCATTCCACCAGCAATGTATGAGAGTTCTGGTTCTATGTCTTCCAATCAATACTGCATTGAAAAAGGTTGTAGCCATTGAATGCAGTTGAAGTTCCATCACAGCATTGTGGGCCATTTTCCCTCATGTCAGGTGTAGTTGAGCAGCATTTCTATGCTTCTTTGCCATTTTCATATCTTCTTTGGTGAGTTGTCAGTTCAGATATCCACCCAGTTTTAATTGGATTGTTTCTCACCATATTTAGTATACAAGTCCACTTTATATGGACTTCATGTATTTTCCAAATATTTTCACCAGTCTCTGACTTAATTTTTTGTTCCCTTAATATAAAATTTTCAGAGTAGATGTTTTTATTTTAAAAAATGGTACTGAGCATAAAACCCAGGAGTGTTCTACCACTGAACTATATTCCCAGCTCTTCTTAACTGTTTTACTTTGAGATAGGGTCTTGCTAAGTCACCTCAGGCTACCTAATAGCTGGGACTACAGGTATGCACCACCATGCACAGCAACAATTTCAATTTAAATTGAGTCCACATTATCAATTCTTTCTTTTGTTTTGGAGCTGTATTTTTTTTTTTATAAAAACTCAATATGAAACATGGTCATAGTAGTTTCTACTATACTTATTATAGTTTCACATGTTTGATGTAAGCTATGGACTATTTAGAGTGAGTTTTGTGATCCTTATAAAGGTTTTCCCTGTCCATTTCTCCCATAAGGTTTCCAAACACTCCATAACCATCTGTGCAGCAGATGCTCTTTTCTTCTTGAAGGTCTTTTTTCTTTGACAAAATCAGCTGCCTCTAGGCACGTGTGAGTTTTGGGCTCTGCACTCATCTCCACTTATCTACCTGTGGATTCCTTCACAGCATCACATTTTCCTCACTACTTCAGCTTTCTGACAGGTGTTGTGATACAGGTGTGTGAGTTCTTTGTCCTTCTGTAGTCTGTGCCATCTGTTCTAGGTTCAGAAACAGTTTTCTAAAAATTTGAGTGTGATTGTGCTGAATCTGCAAATCAAGTGTGAGAGAATTTTTTTCTTGACTATGTGGAGACCTGAACAACGAATATCTATATTTATTTATATTTTGTTTGATTTCTTTTAATTATTTCAAGTTTTTCTGAAAGTTCAGTTGTAATTTAAAACTTATATATAACCTTTCAATTTTGGGGGTGCTACTGTAAATGAAATTGTTTATTTTTTTTTCTTATTTTAGTTTTTAAATTCCATTTTTTTCTATATAGTTTTGCTGATATATAAGAAATCAATTGACTTTTGCCTATTGACTATGTATTTTGCTTTTTGCTATCTTTATCCTTTATGATCAAACATGGAATGGTGGATTCTATTGCTGTTTGATTTCCAAAATCAGAACCATGAATTTCAGAGCTTTTCCAGGACTGCCACAAGGGGGCGCAGGGCCAATGCTGAACAGTGAGCACTGATCATCCTCAACTGCCCAAAATGGCCAGCAGAAGGTGCACAGAGTGACTTTTTCTGATCCCCTTGAATCATATATGACTGCCAGGGATGGGTGTCCTGTGCCCACAGTAAACTTTCTTCTCAGGACTCAGCTGGGGAAATTCCACGGCTGGGGATACCTGGGATCTGTGTCAACAGTGAGGTAACCCTAACCTTCAAGGCCTACCACAACCCTCACCCTTGTGGTCCACCAGGGGAGACCATGGCTGTGGACACCTTGGGGCTATGAATGTGGTGACAAAAGCTTCCTTATTCTTGGGACCCACACATGGAAATGCTGTAGCTGATGACACTTGGTGGCCATGTCCACAGTGAGGTAACTCTAACCCAAAACTGGGAACCCACCCAGGAAGGGACCATGGCTGCAGGCTGCAGGCACCTTGGAGTCATGACTGTTGTGGCAGAGCTTCCTTGATACACTCACAGGGAGATGCCTTGGCTGGGGACACCTAGGGACCATGTGTACCATGAGATTTCTTCCCTTGGCATCTACATGTGGATGCCACTGTGTTTTGGGGATCATTGAAGTCTATCTGAGGAAAAGGTGAGGAAGAATGAGGAAAATCCTCTTGTCCACTATCCCAGGTGCTGAGAAACAAGCTCTGCTGTGTTTTTACTTTTGTAGGTAATATTTTAGTGGGACTTAATTTTAGAAAGTATTCCTTGTGAGGCTTTGAGTGCTCACTGTCATATTTTATGGGGAGAAAGTATATTTTATGGGGAGAAATCCCAGGACACTGAAAGGAGAAATTGAGGCACAAACTCAGGGTAGTGCAAGGGAGGCCTGGGGTTCACAGCACAGGGAGACTCACTAATGCCTGAGGGCAAGGGCTAATGTTACTGCATTTTTAATATTTATTCTATGTAAGTCTGCACACAGTTGAGTGACTTGCCTGATAATTCCCAGAAGCCACTGTGGTGATAACTGTGCCAGACTACACTTCCCAGAATCCCTGGGGTGCCTAAACAAACATATTGCTACAGTTCCCACACTCCTTTGTTGAGAAGAGTGGACAGGCAATAACTGAGCTACACTACCCAGATTCCTTGGGCAAGCACATGCCCCAAAGCTTCCAAAGGCCTCCATGGTGTGTGTTGAATAGCAGAATACGGGACTGCAGTGACACAATCCTCAAGATTCTCTTGGTATCCATGTGACAGGCAGCTCCCAGCCTCTCGGGTGAGGGATGCATTGGCAGAACATTGGACTACACTAATCATGAACATTGGGTGCCTGCTCCAAGAGGTCTCTGCAATGATGACTGGACTTACTGCCTAGAGTTCCTGAGCTTGCCCATGTGGATGTGCATCCTGGAGCTCACATGACCTTTCAGAATAGGGGCTGTATAGGCAGAATACCTCGGGATGTCTGGGGGAAATGTACACCTCTGATAGTCCTCTGTGGTGAAAGTTGCATAGGTAGGTCATTGGACCATAATACTTAGTCTTCAGGGTGCCTGAGCAAGTATACAGCCTGCAGCTTACATAGAGATTCGACAGAGGTGTATGTGGGAAAAACACTGGACTACATTACCCACAATTCTCAGGGGGCAGTAGAAGCTTACAGGAGTGCTCCCCACTGTGAGCTAGCAAAGTGTGGGACTACATTACCCACAGTCCTAAGGGGGAAGAAGCTCTCAGGATCCCCCACAGAGAACCAGCAAAACACTAGACTACATTACCCACAATGCTTGGGGTGGAGGTGGGAATGGGAGGTTCATAGGAATTCCTTCACCATGAGCTGTAATGTGGGACTACATTACCCACAATCCTGGGGGACAGAAATCACAGGATTCCCATGCCTCACGTGAGCTGGTAAAACATGTGACTAAATTATTCACAATCCTGAGGTGGCAGAGGCTCCCAGATTCCCCCACAGGAGCCAGCAAAATGTTGCACTACAGTGCCTTCAGCCCTCTCTTGTGGAAGTTCTCAAGAGCCCCCTTTCTCCACCCCCTAGGCAGGCAAAATGCTGAACTACATTATTTATAATCCACAGAGGGGGAGGTAGAAGTGCACAGAATCAACCCCTCTGAACCAGAAAATACAGGGACTTCATTACAATCCAAATGGGGCAGAAGTTCTCTGGGTTCTGCAGAGAGAACCAATACTGGACTACATTACCCACAATCTATGGCGCGGGGGGGGGGTGGTCACTTCACGGGAGCAAACTGACAAAATGCTGGACTACATTACCCACAGTCTTCAGGGTCAGAAACTTTTAGGAGAATTATTTCCACCTCTTCCCGTGAGTGGGAAAAAAGTCTGGACTAAATGACCTACAATCCTAAGGAAGATGAAGCCCCAGGATCCACCATGAAGAGCTAGCAAAATGCTGAACTACATTACAACAAGAATAGAGTTAGGGTTTGGGTTTTTCTGACTCTCCTTGGGAGATTCTGGGTGCTTCCTCACCCTAAGAATTATGGGTGATGTAGTTCTTGATCTTACCCACACACCTCTGCCAGGAGACCCATGAAAGCTGAATGCACATGCTTTCCTGTATACCCTGAGGATTCTGAGTAATTTTAGGGGTAGGAATAGGGCTAGGCAAAAGTTAGCCACAGAGCAAAGGTGAGTGAGATTTACAAAACCAAGAGGTACTCTTGAATTTCTGTCACTAAAGACCATGGGTAGTATAGGCCCAGGTTTAACCACTGACACTGGAGATCCTGGGAACTTCTTCCCCTTAGGATTATGGATAATGTAGTCCCAATATTTCCTGCTCTTAGCTTGGTATTGTGGGAGGCTCTCCCCAAATATTGTGGGTGAAGTATTAACAGGCTTAGGTTGAGGAATTCTGGGTAATTCCACCTACCAATTCACATGGAATTGCGGGTAATATAATCCCATGTTTTATTCAAACTGTGGAGACTTGAGGGAGATTCCTCCCCTGTTAGAGTTGTGGGTAATGTAGTTTCATGATTTATTGTCTCTGTGCAGAGGATCTTGGGAACTTCCTCCCTCCTAGGATTATGGGTAATATAGTACAAATTGCCTGCCCATTGCTGGGTATTCTGGGAGCCTCCTCCCTGAGGATTTTGGGTAATGTAGTCCCATGATTTGCCCTCTCTCTCTCTATGTAAAGAATTCTGGGAATTTCCTGAGCCATAGAATTGTGGGTCATGTAGTCCCACCTATTACACAATGGGTGACTTGCGGAAGCTTCCTTTCCTGTGGACTTGTGGATATTGTAGTCCCATGATTTAGCCTCTCTGAACAAAGAATTCTGGGAACTTCCCCTCCTTAGAATCATGAATGACATAGTATCAACATTTGCTGTTCACCACTGGGTATTCTGTGAGCCTTTTTCCATAAGGACCGTGGGTGAAGTAGTAAAGAGAATACCACTTACTTTGGGCAGCTCTGGGAATTCCACCCAATAGAATTGTGGGTAATGTAGTCCCATGATTTGTCCTCTTTGTGCAAAGGATCTTGGAAACTTCCTTCCCTTTAGTATTATGGGTAACATAGTCCTAGTATTTCTCCACTCACCACTTGGTATTTTGGGTGCCTCCTTCCCTGAGGATGATGGGTGAAGTAGTCGGGAGCATACCACTCACTTTGGGGAATTCTGGGAAATTCCACCCCTCAGAATTGTGGGTAATGTAGTCTCATAATTTGTCTTCTTCATGCAGAAATCCTGAGAACTTCCTCTGCTGAGTATTATGGGTAGTGTAGTTCCAACATTTGCTTGCTCACTGCTGGGTATTCTGGAAGCCATCTTACCCCTTAGTTTTATGGGATATGTAATCCCAATGTTTGCCTGCTCACTGTAAGAGATCCTGGAAAATGCGTCTTCATAGAATTCTGGAAATTAAAGTTCCATTATTTGCTTGCTCACTGATGGATGTCCTGGGAGACTCTTTCCCTAAGAATTATTAGTAATGTAATTTCAGATTTACTGCTCACTTTGGGGAATCTTGGGTGCTTGAGCCCATGTAATTATGGGTATTATAGTTCTAGACGTAATCACTACGGAGGGGGAGGGGGACACCATTACCCATAAACCTAAAATGGAGGAAGTTCCCAGTATCCCACTTCTTCCATTTTAGTATTATTAGTAATGTCCCAGGTTTTCCCCTGAAAGCAGCAGGGTCTCAAGTGAGGATTATGGGTAATGTAGTCCAAATTGCCTGCCCACTGCTAGGTATTCTGGGAGCCTCCTTCCTGAGGATTTTGGATAATGTAGTCCCATGATTTGCCCTCTCCATTCAAAGAATTCTGGGAACTTCCTGTGCCATAGAATTGTTGGTCATGTAGTCCCACGTATTACACAGTGGGGGACTTGTGGAAGCTTTCTTTCCTGTGGACTTGTTACTGTCCCAATGAGGATTGTGGGTAATGCAGTCTTGGGTTTATCACTCACTGGGGGATTCTGGGAGATTCCTTCCCCTATAAAGATTTAAATACAGTGTCAGGTTTACCACAGGCCAAGGGGTTCCTGGAACATCTTTGCCTTAGGTAATACAGTTCCAAGATTTATGAATAATATGCCCCCATTTTTCCTTGATAAACATTGGCAATGCTGGGAGCTTCCCTTTTTTCTTGGGATTGTGGATAGTGTAATCCCTGGTTTAGCTGGCCCACAATAGGGAATTAGGAGTTCCTAAACTTTAGTCTGTACATGATACATTCCTAGGTTTACCACTTATGACAGAGGATCTTGGAAACTTTCTCCCATTAGGATTGTAGGTAATGTAGTCCCAAGTTTTACCTGATCACTTAGGGAATCTTAGGAATTTCTGCCCATAGTAGGATTGTGGGTAAAGTGGCCTCACAATGAGGAATTTTGGAGTCTCTTTTTAGAAAATTATAGATATTTATAAAATTATGATTAATTTAGTACTGGTTTTGTAAGGATCCCGCGAAACGTTGGAGAAAGAGACCACCAAGTGACCACTCATGCAATTGGAAAAAGGGGATTTATTGAACCAGCATGCTGGGGCTCTGTGCCCACTCAAGAAGGGAAAGCAGCCCAGAGCCCCGAGCAGGGGCTGAGCACTGCTTAAGTACACTTTTTGGGGAGGGCGGAGGGCTTTGTATACATCAGAACAAATCATCATGAGGCGCGGGAAAATTGAACAACAACTCCTAAACATGATTGGTTCATTCATTGGCGGGAACAGGTCAGGCTGGAGTGATAGGTCATTCCTAAGGAGGGGGTTACATTTAAACTGATTGGTCCAGGCCCTGCAATGCCTGCGTGCAACCACACAGACCCCTTCAGTTATTAAACAACCAGACAATCAGGGGAAATGTTTACTGGGCGGTTCTAAGCATTGTCTTAACAGCTACAGAAATTTAACTCAGACCTTGCAGCTTAGAAACTTTTACAACACCCGGTCTTTTACCCTTTAATTTTTACGCTTTAACTTCAATTTCTTTTACCCTTACAGTTTAACCCCTCAACATGGGGTATTCTGGGACCTTCCTATCTCTTTAGAACTGGAGATACGCAGAGGTGCTCAGCTGTCTGTGCTGACAGAAAAATGGGTTTCTGTGATGGTAGGTACCCCAAGGCTTCTAAACTCTGTAGTGGCCAGCCAGGGATCTGAGTTTCTTTTGTTGGCAATGTGATTATTGTTGCTGGGTCTACATATAGAGACAGGTAACTGGCATTATAGGATGGCAAGACATGCAAGACTGCCAGATTCTACTTTGAGAGTCAGGGAAATAGGGTTTATGATGACAGGTGTTTGAAGGCTGTTGGACTTTATTTTGAAATCGAGGCAACAGGGTTTAAATTAAGGCTGACTCCAAGGACTGCATGGCTCTCCATGGAGGCCTGGTCAATTGAAATCTATGATTTCCTAATGCCCAAAGCTGCCTCAAAAAATGTGGAGTCATAGAACTGGGTTTCTTTGATGACAGGACACCCAAAGCTACTTGAATCTCTGTGGAGAGTAAAAAATGACAAATTCTATAAGGACAAAACTTATAGAAATGTTAGGTTTTTCATGGTTAGCCAGAGAACAAGAGAAATAAAATAGCAGGAATTCCAAGTCTTCATGATCATATTTGGAGAATCAAGGAACTGGAGTACTGATGACAGGAATCTTCAGGCTGCAGGACTCTTTGTGGAGTGTCAGGGATTTGAGATTCTATTATGACAACTTGAGATTTGACACTATAATGGTGAAACTCACAAAGTTGTTGAGATTTATGTATCCTAGATAAATGGGGTTATATTATGACAGGATTCACATTTTTTTGGCCTCTTGGTGAAAATTGAGAGATCTTGATGTTATGTTGACAGGACTCAAAGTGCTACTGTGGTCCATGCAGAGAACAAAGGGATGAAATTAAATTGATAGTAGAATTCCCATCCTGTCTGAGCTGTACATGAAAAACCAAAACAACAACAAAACAGGTTTTCTGTTTATGGCACAATGCACAGGGCTCCTGGACTCTACAATGAGAGATGGAAAACTGGTGTTCTATGACAGCAGGACAACTGAGCTTGATGTAGAGAAAAGAACCTGTTTTCTATGATAGCATAAACACCAGAGCTGCTATGAGATATGTGGAAAGTCAGGGAGCACAGGTTTGATAAACTGGCCTCCCATGTTTTCTTGGCTTTACTTGGAGACATGGAAATGGGGTTCTATCATGTCAGAACTCACAGTTCTGCAGGTCTGTATATGGAGAGCAAGGGAACTTGGTTTCTATGATGACATGACTCTCAGGACTGCTGTTCTCCATGGATATAGCAAGTGAAATATATTTTTTAATGTTTCCAGGAAAATCTAGTCTAGTGGAATTTACATGGAAATCACAAGAAACTGGGGTTATATGATGACAGGACTCTCAGTACTTTTGACTATCATATTAGTATTAAAGTTCATAGGGGAGTCATTGTATTAGTTTATACATATGTATACATACTAAAGATATTTAAAATACAAAAAAAGGGCTGGGGATGTGGCTCAGTGGTCGAGTGCCCTTGACTTCAACCCGCATCACCAAAACAACAGCAACAACAAAAAACCCACAGGGGACTGCAATTCTAGGATGGTTGGACTATCTGTCCTGCTAATATTTTTGTGAAAAGCATTGAAGCTGAGGTTCTATTTATGGAAGAATTCCTGGTCTCCTGGGGTCAACAAGAGAGACAGGTAAGTGGGTTTCTCTGGTAGCAGTGAAGCCAGAATTAGACAGGCAGTCAGTGTAGATAGGTAAATCGAGTCAGATCAGATCTAGGAGGCCAATTTGAGTGAGTATGGGCAGTTGGATATTGTCCCCTGAGGGATCTTATCAAGAACCTGCCCCTGCTCCAACCCGTTGCCAAGGTAACCTGTCCCAAGAATTTCCCCTCCCTATAGGGAGCTATAAGGTTGTTCAGGTGTCCTTGGCTACTCTGCCCTGCCCTTCCCCCTTCAGCCCACCAGTTTTCCAACTTTTGGCCATCCCACTGGGCATTCCTGGGTTTAGTCACTAGGCAGGAAGGAGAAAGATCAGGGGGAAAAGGCAGAAGAACAAAGGAATTCTAGAACATATAAAAAGGGCAGAACACCTCATCTCTTGGGATACCAGGATACCAGCTATGGCCCCCTTCTCCCTCGCTGTTACCCCCTTTAAAATAAACCCTGGTCATATGCTTGCTTTGGTGTGCTTCTCTAATGTTAAAACTTCAACATGTGGGGAAGCAGGACTTGTCAATGATAACTGGCAGTGTTACAGCTGTTTACTGGTGGCAAGTCCTTGCTTCCCCGAATGTTGAAGTATATCACCAGAGAAGCATGCCGAGGCAAGTGTAGAGTGGAAAGTGGAAGGCTTTATTAAAGGATTTCAGAAAAGACTTCCTCCAGGAGGAAAAAGGGAATCCATGATGGGGGAGGTCTTCCCTTTTTTATATCTAAGGTCTTCTTTTAGTCTTCCCACATTTTTGTCCTTTGTTTCCCTTTTTCCTGCAGTGATAGAATGTAGGTGGGAAGGCCAAAATGTGAGAGATAGATGACTGGAGGAGTTATCTGGGCAGGAAGGGCCTGGGGTGGTTTGATTAGCACTTACCTGTTTGCTGGGATCTGTTTCATTAACAGTTCCTTAGAATGAGTTCCCGGAGGGCCATGGGGACATTAACATTTCAATTTCCCCAAATGCTGCTCTGGTTTCTTGGACTCCAGTTTTTGATAATGGCCTCAATTTTCTTTATCTTACTCCATATTAGACCCAATTTATGTAACTACACTAACTACCTATCTTTAAATCTGGCTTCAGCGGTATCAGCAGGGCAGTCAGTTCCTCTGAACTCTATGTTTAGAAAAATGGAACTGGGGTTCTCCTCATAGTAGGACTCACAGTGATGCTTGGCTTTACATGATAAGCTAGTAAATTAGAGTCTATGACAGCAGTACTCACTGGGAATCTTGGCTTTTTTTTGGAGCATCCAGAACCTGGGATTTTATCATGGCAGTATAGCTAGGGTCTATGTAGAGAGCCAGGGACCTTGACTTGTGGAGAGCAGGATTTGCAGAGATGGTTACCTCCTCATGGAATGTCAGAAAACAGGACTGAGGGAGCCTTCTGGCTAGAGTGATGAGGTACACAGTAAGATGGACCTTAAACATGGTGAGGGTTTTAATTAAGGCAAGGACATTCTAGGCACTCGAGCAGCAAGAACCAAGGTGAAAAGAGAGGTGGCAAGTCATAATGACACAGGATTTATTTAGAGGAGTGGTTCTTAAATTTTTTGTCTCAGAGGCTGAGGCAGGAGGATCACTTGAGAGGTCTTGAATTTGAGACAAATTCTGGGCAACAGAGCACAATCCAATCTTTATTCATTATTAAACATTATTCATTACAAAGAGCCTTTATCATAAGATGATATTAATTAGTTTTTATTGTTTTGGGAATTAAAATTTAGTAAAGTTTGAGTTACTGTGTCAATTCCCTATGGCTGCTCAAGGACATTGCCACAGATAGTGACTTCAGAGACAAAAAATTATTATCTAGCTCCTATAGTAAGAAGTCTTGTAAGGGTAAAAGAAATTGAAGTTAAAGCGTAAAAGTTAAAGGGTAAAAGACCGGGTGTTGTAAAAGTTTCTAAGCTTCAAGGTCTGAGTTAAATTTCTGTAGCTGTTAAGACAATGCTTAGGACCGCCCAGTAAACATTTCCCCTGATTGTCTGATTGTTGAATAACTGAAGGGGTCTGTGTGGTTGCACACAGGCCTTGCAGGGCCTGAACCAATCAGTTTGAATGTGTACTCTCCTTAGGAATGACCTATCACTCCAGCCTGACCTGTTCCCGCCAATGAATGAACCAATCATGTTTAGGAGTTGTTGTTCAATTTTCCCGCGCCTCATGATGATTTGTTCTGATGTATACAAAGCCCTCCGCCCTCCCCAAAAAGTGTACTTAAGCAGTGCTCAGCCCCTGCTCGGGGCTCTGGCTGCTTTCCCTTCTTGAGTGGGCACGGAGCCCCAGCATGCTGGTTCAATAAATCCCCCTTCTGCCAATTGCATGAGTGGTCACTTGGTGGTCTCTTTCTCCGACGTTTCGCGGGACCCTTACAGTCTAAGTTGAGTTTCACAGGGCTAAAATGAAGGTATGCCAGGCAGCAATCTCTTGATGTCTAGCTCCCAAGATAAACCTCAGCTCCATGGGATTACAGATGTGCACCACCAAGCCCAGCAAAAGATTCTTAATCATATCTACAAAATCCCTTTTGTCACTTAAGATAACATATTGAAAGTTTCCACAGATGAAACATGTATATATCTTTGAAAGACCATTATTCTGCTTATCACAATTAGTAATTTACTAATTGCACATTGGCACACATTCATAAATCCTAGGGACGTGGGAAGTTGAGGCAAGTGGATCAAAAGTTTGAGGAGAGCCTGGGACACTTAGCCAGACCCTGGGTTTCAAAATAAAACAGAGGGCTGGGAATGTAGCTCAGTGGCCCACATCCCTGGGATCACATCTCAGTACCACAACACACACACACATACACACACACACACACACACACACACGCGCACACTTATAAATGCATTACAAGTTAACATAAAATCGTTATAAATAATAATCAAAAAGTGAGAAGAGCAGCATTGTTTTACTCTTTTGCAAATATTTTAAATTCTAGCATGATAAAATAGCAGATTCTTGAAATTTGCTTCTGCATTCAGCTTCTTGGGTTAATGTAAGTCTGGTAGTCTCTGGTCAAATTCTGCTATACAAATATGAAATGATGATAATAAAAAGGCAAATAATGTATTATACCATGAAAAGTTTTCATTTTATGGACCCTCTGAAAGAGCTTCTTGTTCCATAGGGGCTTCTGGATTACACTTTTGATGGTTGTTTTGAGTTTGTCTGAGATACAAGGTGTATGTGTGGATGATGACCTTGGAACTATTGTTGTCATATTGATCTCCCACCTATGGTGGCCACTGAGTTCTCAAATGTCTGTAAGTTATACTGACATCAATAGAGGCTTTATGAATTGGAAAAGGTGTCACTATTTTGTTTTTTTATTTTTATTTTTTAGTTGTAGATGTGTTACCACTGTTTTACCGGTGAAGAGTCCTTGCTTCCCCAATGTTGAAGCATGCTGAGGCAAGTTCAGAGTGGAAAACAGAGGCCTTATTAAAGGACAGCAGAAAAGACTTCTCCCCTCCCCGGAGGAAGAAGGGGACCCAAGAGGTGGAATCCATGGAAGGGTGAATGTGTTCCCCTTTTGATAGCTAAGGTCTTCATCCAGCTTTCCCCCATTCCTGTCCTTTGTTCTGTTATCTTTCAGTGATGGAATATAGGGTGGGGCGCATGTGGGCCAAAGAAGTAATCTGGGCAGGAAGGACTTTTGGATTAGCATCTCCATTTTCAGTGGGAGCCGTTTCACTAACATTTCTTTATTTTATTTTTAGGTGGTGCTGTCTCTCCTTGCCCTTTATTTTATTGTTATTTTGAGACACAAGGGATGGCTAGGTTGCCCAGGTTGGCCTTGAACTTTCCAGGACTCCTCCCGCCTCAGCTTCCCAAGTAGCTGGGATTATATGTATGCCCTCTCACCACATGTTTTTATTTATTTATTTATTTTTAATATTTTATTTTATTTTTTTCAGTTTTAGGTGGACACAACATCTTTATTTTATTTTTAGGTGGTGCTGAGGATGAAACCCAGTGCCTCATGCGTGCTAGGCAAGCACTGTACCACTGAGCCACAACCCCAGCCCTTCACCACATGTTTTTAAATGGAGAAAGATATGATTTAAATTTTCAAGTTACTTTAGTAGAATCCTGGTAACATTTTGTGGCAAAAAAGAAAAACCACATAATTTTCACATGGAGGGTGAGAGTAAAAAAATTGTCATAATGAGGAATTAAGAAAGTAATAGTTCAGGGTTGAGCTCTTGAAGCTGAAGAGGTTGCTAAAGATGTTCACGTGGAAGGTGTGGCTGTGACTGCACAGGGCTATAGGACCAGATAAGTGCTCTTTGGCATGGAGAGGTTCAAGGATGAGTGTTAGAAAGCTCACCACACTGGCATCACTCTGCAAGACAGGGGGCCTGCTAAAATTACCAAACAATACAGGAGGCTGCTCTGGAGGCCTTTAGGTGATGATATGTGAAACCAAGTATCATATCATTACTAACACAGAACACAGACCTCCATAACTATCTCATTTCTAAATAATTTTAAAACTCATTTCTCTGTTTTAACAATGAGAATAGTAGCACAGTCAACTTCTATAAAATACCACATGGTAATAAGTTACTAGGAAGGACTTGTACTTGGCAAACACAGGTTATTAAGTTCCTATGACACTGAGATGCGATACTGTTACATTGGAGCCTTAAGTCATGCTCAACAGTCAATGGGTTGGGCTTTGCTTAAGCTCCGTGAGTGGTTTCTAGTGTGTCTCTGCTTGGGCTCACAGGAGGGCACCGTTTGCAGCAAGCAGCACCACCCAAAGGAGCAGACTCCATGGTCTACCAACTCACTCAAGTCCATTCCTTTCTATGGAACCTCCCGCTGCAAGGACTCCGGGCAGCCTTGGCTTTAGCTTTCCTGGGAGTCCACTTGGGTGAGCAACAGAGGCCTGGGGCCGCTCACCCTGGAATCCCAGCTTGAACTGCGCGACTGCGCAGATCGAGACCTGGAAAGAGACCCCGCCCTCAGGGGGCTAGACGGAGGCCAAGCGCAATGGCAGGCAGCCCAGTGCCGGCGGGCTTCCTTCTCTCTTCCGCTGGTCCCCCCGTGCACACCATTAGCTCACCTGGACGCTACTGTGGGTCTGCTGTCCGTTGTGATTGCCTCCGCCCAGGTGAGCGCAGGCTCCCGTCTTGCGGTGGCGTCGGAGAGCAAGAGGGCGGGCGCGGCAGGCGGGATGGGAGCGTGCGGGGGACCGCGGGGCGGCGGGGCGCAGAGGCTCCTGCCACTGCTATATGGCGCTGCGGATATGGCGGCCCGGAGGAGAGGGGCGCCCTGGAACGCGCCGTCCATGGCCGCCTTCGGAACTCTGACTGGGCGCCAAGGTCCTAAGGTGAAGGTCAGGTGGAGAGCGACAGCTCCCTCTGACCGGGCAGGCGGTGGTCGCATCCTTAATGCAGAGGGGTCTGCGCTGCTCCGGAGCCTGCGTCTTAGAGGTCAGGGCTGTAATTAGCTGGAGGGACTCATTGTGTAGCAACGGGATCTGCAGCCTGTGATGGCAGGATGTTTAGAACTGATGGTTTTGAGTGGTAAGCAATGGAATAGGGAGTCAATGATGTCTGGACTCCCAGAGCTGCTGCTTTTTTATATGGCGAACAAGGAAGCTGATGTTCTGTTGATAAGACTTGAAGTGCTCCAAGATTTATGAGAAACATCAGGGAAGTGTGGTTCTGTGATGGTAGGACTCATAGTACTGCTGGACTCTGGTAATAAGGGAACTGGGATTCTATTGATGACTGGACAATTAGGACTACTGTCTTCTAGATAGAAAGACATGGAACTGTTGTCTATGAGAGCAGTACATACAGGGCTGCTGCATCATCATGGAGACACAGAAAGTTGTGTTTCCATGATATCAGAAATCCAAGGGCTGCTGGTGTCCACATGGAGAGGCAGGTAACTGGTGTTGTAAGATGGCAGTCACTGGGTTACTGGGCTGTATGATGGCAGGATTGACAGAGCTGCTGAACCCCATGTGTAAGCAAGGGAAATTTATGGTATGCCTCACAGTACTGCTGGGATCTGCTTGGAGAGCAAGTTAACTTGGTTGTATGATGGCAGGAATTGCCAGGCTGCTGGTTTTAATGTAGAGAGCAGAGAAAATGGGTTTCTCTAATGACAGGATTCCTGGGGCTGCTGGTGTGTATGTTCAAGGGGAGACAATTGGGTTTCTATGATGGCAGAAATTGCAGGGCTTCTTGAATTTACATGGAAGTCACAGAAAATTGGGGTTCTGTGATGTTGGAACTTACAAACTTGCTCTGCTCTTTGTGGACAGCTAGGGAAATGGGTTCTTATGATGGCAGGATGTGAAGGACTGATGGACTGCTGTAGAAAAGCCAGGCAACTTGGTTTTCATGACGGGTAGACACACAGTACTGACGGGCTGTACATCAGGAACAGGAGAATGGGATTCTATGTGGTCAGGAAATCATACTGTCCAGAATTTCCATTGCTAGTGGTCTATAATGCTCATGGTCTTAGAATTACCATGGCTGCTGGAATCTATTTGGAGATCCACAATGCCAGGGCTACTTCTGTCCATATTCAAAGCCAGGCAACTGGGATAATGATAGCAGGAAATGCAGGGCTTCTGGGCACCAATTGTACAGACAGATGACTGGGGTTCTATTGATGGATAGATGTGCAATACTGTTGAATTCTATATCCAGAAAACTGGAGTTTTCTGATGGAAGGATTCTTAAGGTTGATCATGTCTACTGGCAGATCCAAGAAACTTGATATCTAAAATGTGAACAATTGCAGAGTTGCACATGTCCACATGGAGAGACAGGAACATACAGGATTGCTGTGCTGTATATGGAGACCCACCTAACTGGTGTTCTATGAGAGCAAGAATCACAGGGCTGCTGTGCTCCCTGAAAAGAGCTGACAGTTTCTTTTTTTAATGGGGGATGAAACACCATAACTATTATAATTTTTTACTCAGATCCACATTTTTCTTCCTGGAACTCTTTATGAGCCTGTCCCTCATTTTCATGACTTAAACAGATGGAAAGAACACATACACATTTTGCTTTGAATATCTTCTTCCAGTTCTTTGGTGTAAAAACCTAGGAATAGACTTAAGTACTATGATAATTCTAATAATTCTAATTTTAACTTTTTGATGAAACTGCAATTATTTCACACACAGGTTACACATTTGTCTTCATTCTTACCAATGCTTGCTATTTTAAATTATTTTGAAAATGGTTATATTAACAGGAGTGAGGAAATTTCACTGTGACTTTAACTTACATGACCATAATTAATGAGATCTTAAGCATCTTTTCATATTTGCTAGTGCAGTGTGTATTTAAGTTCTTTTTTCAAGTTGAAAAGCATATATACGCCTTTTATTTCTTTATGTGTGTTGGTGAGTCATAATAAGAAATCTGGACAAGGCACAGTGTTGGGGAGGGTGAGGCAGGGGGAATACAAATTCAAAGCCATCCTGAACAACTTATTGATACCCTAAAGCAACTTAGGAAGACCTTATCTAAAAATAAAATAGTTGGAAAAAAAATAAAAATAAAATAGTTGAATAAATAAATAAATAAAGGTACGGGGATGGAGCTCAGTAGTTAAGTGTCCCTGGGTTCAATCTCTGGTACCAAAAAAAAAAAAAAAAAAAAAAGTCTTTGACCCAGTTTCCTGGCACTAACCTCCTGATCCTTCAATCTATGAAGCAGTGTGTCTATTTGCAGCCAGGGAGGTGAACCATGATCTATGATTTCATTCCTAGTTATTGGTCTGTTTAGGTTTTCTATGTCCTCTTGATTCAGTTTTAGCAGGTTGTATGTGTCTATTTCTTCTAGGTTTTCCAATTTATTGGAATATAAGTTTTCAATATAGTCCCTAATGTTCTGCTGAATTTCTGTAATGTCTGTGATTTCCCCTTTTTCATCTCAAATTTTATTTATGTAAGTCTTCTCTTGTTTTATTTTGGTTAGTTTGGCTAAATACTTATCAATTTTGTTTATCTCAGAGTTAGCCCCTTTATTGCACAAAGTGTGTCCACTGAAAGCCCATTTCACTGAAAGCCCATTTCTGTGCAAGGGCAAACCTGCATTTACTTCCCCTTGGCCAGCCTTTCACATCCCCCTTTTGCAGCTGCCTGCTCTTTGCAGTAGCATCCTTTGGGCTTAGACACTGTACTTCTGCTGAAATACAGAAGGCCTTGGTGGAAAACTCTTGTGTCCAAGATGAGGACAACCTGGTGTCTGTAGGACAGGGAACCTCCTGGCGGTAAGGAGGCGGGGCTTCTTACCCCATGTGGAAGTGCCACAGGTCAGAGCAGTGCCCAGAGCCCAGCCAAGTGTAAGATCCCTTCTGCAGTCTTCCTTTCTGCCTTTCTCCTGTGAATTGCTTTCATGTATGCTATGTAGAAGTAGCTCCCATTCCACCTGTTAATTGGGTACTTCAGACTCAAGATCAGAGAGGCAGGGCCTGGGTGTTTACTCAACAGTTCTCAAAACTCCTTACATAGGCTCAGTCACTATTCCTAGACATAACTTTGTCCCAGCCTCAATATCATGTGTAAACACCACATCATGCCTATCAGCTTCTGGCCCCACCATATTGCAGGGCCCAGTCTTAGATGAAGGAAAAACCAAACCTACTTGCATCGGACACTGAGAAATCTCAGATCCAAAACTTGAAAGAAAGGTTTAAGTCTTGAAAGGGGGAATAGCAAATGAGGGCATTTAGTTTTTATTTTTAATTTTTATTTTCTTTTTATGTGGTGCTGAGGATTGAACCCAGGGCCTCACATATATGAGGCAAGCGTTCAGTCACTGAGCCAAACCCCAGCCTCGCAAATGAGGGCATTTACTCCATGGTTCTCCAAACAATGTGGGGTACATTGAAGTATGGGCAAGTACCTATGTGGAATTACGTTATGGCTGCAGTGACTTGAAGCGTGAGTACAAGCTGAATACAGAGCTATGGAGAGGGGAGCAGGATCCATGCACAGAGGGTGGCAGTGCTAGAGCCCCAGAGTGCTTTCCAACCCTGAAAGCACCAGCTCCTCGCTGCCCATCTGGTGGGAACCAGGACAGCACTGCCACCGCCTGGCACAGGGGGGAAACTACAGCTCAGAGTTGTTAAGTCACATAGCCAAATCATGCAGGCTTGGGCCAGGGTGCAGCGGAATTAGAACTCAGAAATCACGACCTGGAATGCAGCCCTTTCTCCCATTCCAGCGCCCTGGATTGACTTTTTGGAGCCTGGAGGGCACTAGCCCTTCCCAGGTGTGGCTTCAGTGGTTCCGGGTCTCCACGCTCTGCTGCCAAAAAGGTCCTCTGTTTGTGTCACCCATAGGAGGTACCTGCGGACAGAAGCCAGGTTGTAGGTTTCTGAAAGGTGCTTGGTTTATCCTGCAGTGGAAACTGTGGGCCTGGCATCCGCACACCACGGCTCTGCCCTTTCTCCTCCAGGCTCCCCAGCCCGAGGAGGCGCTCACCTGTTCTGCTCCACTCCCACAGAGATGCCACCAGTCCCCGGGAGGCAGGGACACTCTGCTGACCCAGAGGAGACCTGCAGGATTTCGGTGGGTTGGAGCTACAGTTGCTAACCTCAGGGCCACTATGGCTCAATGAAAATGAAGGGAAAAGTTGATTGGAACAACAGATAACACCTCTGCAGCCTCTGGACACAGAGAAAGTTGCTCAGATGGCAGAGTGTGCAAACCCCAACAACTGCTAAACCATCCTTTTAGATCAAAACATGGGATGATGGGCTGTATTTTAGCTAAAATATGCAAATGTATGTTGAATAACCAGAACAGTGAATTTCAGAGGTTGTGCATCAGGACCAGGTAGTGGAATAGCTCTCTTCGCAACATTAAACAAGCTAATCAATCAACAGAATCCAAGCTCAGGATGCATTTGCAACCTGGGAAAGAGATGAAATTAAAAGTTGGGAGGGAGGTATGAAGCTGTAGCATAATGCCCTCTAAGCTAATCAGAGGTGAGACATAGGGGCCCTAATGACAACCACCTCCAGGTTCTCCCCTAGATGTGGTTCTGTGGGGATCCTGAAGTTGCCTCCATGTTTGTCTGTTGTTCCCCAGGAAGCTCCTATGAACAAAGATGCAGGCCTGGGTTGTTGTGCTTGTATTTTTCTGAGTTTACCGCCCACATCCAGAACTTTTTAATCTCTTTCCATAGGCAGTAACTGCATACTGAGCCTGAGTTTATCAGCTGCATTTACAGGTGTTTCTATTCAGAATTCACTTTTCCCTCTGTGAGGTGTGAAAAGGTAAAGGCAGTCCAGAGTAGAGACCTGGGGGAGCTCAGAGACACCAGGGCCTCCATGGCATGCATTCATAGCAGTTATGCTATTTTATTACCCATTGAAGCACATCCTGATTGCTTAAGGTATTGGGGCATTGTGAATAGAACTACTATATGTAATGGTGTGCTGTATTCTCGATATACATTTTTGAGGCAGTTGTCTATATTTTTAGGACCATGTGGTGAAACCATGTCTAACTTTTGGGAAAATGCCCAGTTTTTTGATAGTGTTGAACTGTTGTGTGCTCTTCCAGCAACGCACAAGAGTGCCTGTGGCTGTTCATCATCCTCATGGTTGATACTACACTTACTAAAGACCTTAGCAGCTCGGTAGGTGTGCAGTGCACTTGGGGTCTTAGTTTGTGCTTTCCTCATGACAGGTGATACTAAGAATCATTTCTATGCTTCTTTACCATCTTGTATCTTTCTTGTGAGTTGTCTGTTCATATCTTTACCCATTATGTTGTCTTATTGTTGAGTGTCTTATTATATTTTTTACACAAGTTTGTTTTAGACATACACTTTCCAAAGATTCCCCCAGTGTTTGACTTGTCTTTTCATTTCCTTAATATGATTTTTTTTTTACAGAGGAATTTAATACAGTCCACATTATCAGGTTTTTCTTTCATGGATTTCTTGTTGTTATTGTTTGTTTGTTTGATAGCAGGGATTGAACCCAGGGTGCTTAACTACTGAGCCACATCCATAGCTTTCATGGATTTTGGGGGTGGGATGTATTTAGAACTTCATCATGAAACATGTGGTCATGCACATCTTCTAGAGTTTTACAGTTTTCCATTTTAAATGAAAATCTAGAGAGTAGTTTGATAGGTTCTGGCATCCATATGTGTGGCTTCTTGAAGTGTGTGTCCTTTTGAAGTCAGTGATGTCTAGTCTAGGTTTAAAAAGAGCGTGTTGGGAATTTCTGGAATGCACTGAATCTTCAGATCAGGTTTGAGGTAGTTTCATCTTAATTATATTGAGACCTGAACAAAGACTATCTCTGTATTTATTTATATTTCATTTGATTTCTATATAAACATTTCAAGAATTTCTGAATTATGATTGTACTTTAATACTTACATGTAAATACTTCAAATTTGGGGTCTCTATTTTAAATATTAATGCTTTAAATTTTTTCTTATTCCAGTTTATATATTTCACTATTTCCCCTACATGATGGCTGAAATATAGGAAATCAATGAAATTTTGTCTATGGGCCATGTACTTTGCTGATTGCTGTTTCCATCCATTCTGATCAAGACATAGGAGGTAGGCTCTATTTCTTTTCAATTTCCAAAATCATGACCTGCAATAGTCAGAACTATGAATTTAAGAGCTTCATTGTGCCTAGCACAAGGGGGTGCAGCTCTGAACAGTGAACACCCAGCATCCTGCACTGCCCACAGTGGCCAGCAGGGGGCACTCAGAACAGCTTTCTGTGATCAACTGCTTTTGGGGCTGTGTTCTGTGCCCTAATCAAACTTCCTTCTCCTGGGGACCCACCTGAGAGATGCCACATCTAGGGACTCCTAGAGGCTCTATCTAAGGTGTAGACCAGAGGTTTTTTTTTCTTTTCTTTTCTTTTCTTTAATCCTGGGGAGACACTGGAAAGATACCATGGACTAGGGATGCCTGGTGGATATGTCTGTGGTGAGGACCAGAGCTTCCTTCTCCTTGGCACCTACCCATGGAGGCTCTACTGTGGATTCAGGATGCCTGAGGTCCATGTGAGGAAAACATGAGGAAGAAGCTTCCTGTGCACTGTCTGATGGGCTGAGAAGTAAGTTCTGCCATGTTCTTTACTTTCTCAGGTAATATTTTAGGAGAACTTATTTTACAACAGTATTTCTTACTGAGGCTTTGGCTGCTCATTATCATGGTATGTCAATGTATTTTGTATGGCTTGAGTGTCTGAGGACGCAAATGCCCCCTCAAGATGGTGCAGGGAGGGCCCAGTGCCTGGAATCTCACTGGGGCCTGAGGGTAAGGGCTCATGAAAATGCAGCAAGAAGCTCTCAGGAGCCTCTAGGGTGAGAGATGCAAAGATTATGATGGATTGCACTACCCAGAATCCTGGGTAACTGTAGAATCCTCATTGCAGTTACCAGAGCCTTCTGCAGGGAGGGCAGCATGGGTCAAATGACAGACTGTGCTACCCATAATTCTTGGGGACCTGCAGCTTGCAGAGACCTCTGCAGAGAGGGCTGTACTGACAAAAAATCAAACTATGCTGCCAATTACTTTTGGGTGCCTGCTCTACCCAGGAGCCTCTGGGGGTGAGAATTGTAAGGGCAGAATACCAGACTTCAATGCTCAGAATATCTGGGGATGCCTACATACCCTGTAACCCTGTAAGTCCCACAGGATTTGGTGGTGATGGTTTTGTTGGTAGAGCTCACATCCTAGAATCTCCAGGGTCCCAGGGAAAGCATGGGGTCTTCAGCCCCTGTGATCCTCAGCAGGACTGTGCAGGCCAAACACTAGACTGCATTATTAGAACCCTCAGGGACTGCAGCTTCCAGAATCCTCTGTGGTGAGGGGCAAACCACTGAACTGCATTACCCACAATCCTAAGGGGGAACTTTAGTTTCAGAATTTTCTGCAGTGAGTAGGAAAAACACAGGACTAAATTACCCACAAATCTCGGTGCCAGTAGCTCTCAGGATCCTCCATTGTGAGGACTGTTGGACTGAAAGCTTAACTACAGTATCCAGAATCCTTGGTGGGGTGTGTTGCCCGTTAGTATGCAGCCTGCAACTCCCTGAGGCCTCCCAAGTGAGAGCTCTGCATTATGCAGGTCAGACTACACTACCTACAATTCCTGGGGACACACTGGTGAGTGTGCCACCTGCAATTCCAGGAGGCTTCCACAGTGAGGTCTTCAGTCCCAAGACAAGCATGTGGCCTTCAGTTCTCATGGCCCTTGCAGTAGGGGCATGTAGGCAAAACACTGGACTACCTTATCCAGAGTCCTCAGGGGGAATTGCAGTTCCCAGGATCTGCAATAGTGAGGGCTTCAGGGTAGGGAGCTGAACTATACTACCTAGAATTCTTGGAGGTGCCCCGTGTCCATGTGGCCTGGAACTCTCAGAGGCTTCCACACTGAGGGCTATGGAGGTAGAGGGCAATACTATACTACCCAGAGGGGCTGGGGATGTGGCTCAAGTGGTAGCGCGCTCGCCTGGCATGCGTGCGGCCCGGGTTCGATCCTCAGCACCACATACAAACAAAGATGTTGTGTCTGCCGATAACTAAAAAAAAAAAATAAATATTAAAAAATATACTACCCAGAATCCCTGGGGGCCTGCAACTCCCAGACACCTTCCTTTTGAGTACCGCCGGGGCAAACTTTGTATTGCACTACACAGACTCCTCAGGGGTGTCTAGGTAGGCTTGTGCTACAAAGATCCCAGAGCCATGATGGGGGTGAAGTCCACGTAGGTAGGATGGATTGCACGACCCAGAATAATCATGGCCCACAGCTCTCAGTGACCTCTGCGGTCAGAGCTGACTGAGTAGAACTGATTACAATACTCAGAATTCCTGGAGGCTCCGAGCTCTAGGTAGTCACTGTACAGTTGAACATAGCCCCAGGCTATAATACCCATGATCCTTGGGGGCTTGCAGCTCCCAGAATCCACTGTAGTGATGCTGCATGGACAGAACACCAGAATACACTGTCTAGAATCCCTAGGGATGCCTGAGTGAGTGTGTAGCCTGCAATTTCTAGAGACCTCTGCAGTGGGGGCTGCATTGTAGAAGACTGGATTACACTACCCAGAATCCTGGGTGGGGGTATGAGGGTGAATGTGCTACTTGAAACCCCCATAGACCTCTGAAGTGAGGGCTGAGTGGGCACAATGCCAGTCTACACTGTTCAGAATCGCTAGGGGTGCCTGAGTAGCCTGCAGCTCACAGCGACCTCTGCAGCTGGCCTGCAATGTGGAATACAAGACTGCACTACCCAGAATCCTAGTGGTATGAGGGTGAATGTGCTACTTGCAACCCCTAGGCTTCTGGGGTGAGGGCTGCATGGGTAGAACACCAGAGTCCACTGCCAGGGTTCTCCAGGGTGTCTGGGCCAGCACATGGCACACAGCTTCAAAGGTCCTGAAGGCAAAGACTGTGTGAGCAGAGCACCAGACTACACTGTCCAGAAACCCTGAGAACCCTGAATCTGTGTAGCCTGAAGCTCCCAGAGGCATCCATGGTGAGAGCTGGACAGGCAGGACAGACTGAATGATCTAGAATGCTGTCATAGGCTACTGGTAATTTGGTCTGAGCTCAGGTTCTTCTACCCTCCTACAGTGGTCACCCTGGGCTGGGAATTAACAGATTTTCTTAAAACCCCTGATTCTGAATTGGAGCAGTCCCTGGCTAAGTCACTCTGTCTCAAAGACTACACATCCCAGAAGCCTCTGAGGTGGTCTGTTTCTGGCCTCTGCCCTTGGGCTGAGGGTCTAGACTCCCTGTAGCTGCCTCCCTCTGTGCCTCTGCCTGCCTGTCTCAGGCTGCTGCAGCACTTGGCCTGGTAGAGTGCAGGGAGGGGGTCTCCTGGACTCCATTTCTCCTCTTCTGAGATTTCACTCCTCAGGTGCCACAGCCAGACCTAGTTAGAGCAGTGGGAACATATTTTATTCATTAACTGCTGAGGGTGGAAGAAGGTGCTGACATTCACCAGGGAGCCAGGACAGGCCCTGCCTCAGAGCTGGGAGGAGCTCCTGTACAGCTCATGGCCAAAGGGGCGTGGTCAATAAGGGGCAGGGCCTTGCCGCCATCTTTAATGCTGCCTCCTTGATAATGAGGAGCTGACTTCCCTCTCAGGACCAACCCGGGAGAGCCCCAGTCCTGGGAGTGTTGGGTCACTCCACAGGGAGTGGCAGAGCCCCCTTCTCAGAGCAGATTGAGAGAGACACCCAGGTTGTGTACTCTCGTGGGTCATTCCTCCAGGGGCTCACGGAGCTCCCTTCTCAGAGCAGCCTCAGCGTGTGGATTCTTGGCTTAGGGACTTTCGTGAGTCATGTCTCTAGGAATGCCCTGGGTTCCCTTCTCGTCAGCAGCCTGAGAGAGACACTTGGTGTGGGGAGCCTTGTGGGCCACATCTCTAAGGGTGCCTGGGGCTCCCTTCTACTCAGAGTGGCCTGAGGGAGACGCCTGGTGCGGGCACCCTCTTGGGTCATGTCTCTAGGGACGCCCAGGGTTCTGTTCTCCTCAGAGTAGCCTGAGGTAGATGCCTGGTGTGGGGACCATTTTGGGTCACATTCTAGGGACACTGGGGGGCTCCCTCACCCTTACAGCAGCCTGAGGGAGATGCCAGGCCTGAGGAGCCTCGGGGGTCATGTCTCTAATTAGGCTGGGGGTTCCCTTCTCCTCTGAGCGGCCTGGGGCAGATGCTAGGGTTGTTGTGTGCCAGGGTTGCTGTGCGTGACCGAAGGGGGCATGGCCAACCAGGGGCGGGGCCTCAGCGCCATCTTTAAGGCCGCCTCCTTGAGAGTGAGGAGCTGGCTCCTCCCTCAGGACTAATCCAGGAGAGCCCCAGTCCTCGGAGTATTGGGTCACTCCACAGGGAGGGGCAGAGCTCCCTTCTCAGAGCAGATCCAGAGAGTCACCCAGGTTGCGGACTCTCATGGGTCATGCCTCCAGGGACTCACGGAACTCTCTTCTCCTCAGAGCAGTCTCAGTGGACTCTTGGCTTAGGAACTTTTGTGAGTCGTGTCTCTAGGGATGCCTGGGGTTCCATTCTCCTCAGAGCAGCCTGAGGGAGACGCCTGGTTTGGGGACCCTCTTGGGTCACATTCTAGGGACACTGCAGGGCAGCCTCATCCTTACTGCAGCCTGAGGGATATGCCAGGCCTGGGGAGCCTCCTGGGTCACGTCTCTAAGTAGCCCCGGTTTCCCTTCTCCTCAGAGCTGCCTGGGGGGGTTGCCAGGGTTGCTGTGTTTGGCCAAAGGGGGCATGGCCAATAAGGGGTGGGGCCTCGCCGCCATCTTTAATGCTGCCTTTTTGAAAGTGAGGAGCCTGCTTCCCCCTCAGGACCAACCTGGGAGAGCCCCATTCCTGGGAGTGTTGGGTCACTCCACTTGGAGGGGCAGAGCTCCCTTCTCAGAGCAGATTGAGAGAGACCCAGGTTGGGGACTCTGGTGGGTCATGCCTCCAGGGGCTCAGGGAGCTCACTTCTCAGAGCAGCCTCAGCGCGGACTCTTGGCTTAGGGACTTTTGTGAGTCATGTCTTAGGTATGCCCGGGGTTCCCTTCTCCTAACATTGGCCTGAGGGAGACGCCAGATGTGGGGAGCCTTGTGGGTAACAACTCTATGTAGGCCCTGGGTTTTCTTCTCCTCAGAGTGGCCTGAGGGAGATGCCTGGTGTGTGGACCCTCGTGGTTTATGTCTCTTTGGATGCCTGGGGTTCCCTTCTCCTCTGAATAGCCTGGGGAAGATGCCTGGCTTGGGGACCCTCATGGGTTATATTTTTAGAGAAGTCTGGGGTTTTCTGCTCAGAGCAGCCTGAGGAGATGCGTAGCATGGGGACCCTCATGGGTCATGTCTCTAGGGAAACCTGTGATTCCCTTTTCCTCAGAGCAGCCTCAGAGAGATGGCTCAGAAGCTTCTGGCAGCTCTGGCAGCTGGTGAGGGGATGGTGGGAAGCATGAGGAGCAAACCCTGTCCTGGACCTGAGAGCTGAGGGCATCCTTGTCTGTCAGCCCCTCTCTGTCCTTCACAATTTCATCCTGGCTCCCTGTGCAGCAGTGACCCTTCCTTAGGCTATGACCCTCATCATCTTAATATAGTGACCCAGGGTGGTTTCTAGGGAACCTGGCTGGAGAGGAAGGAGGAATGTGTAGGGAGGGAGGAATGTACAGCCTAAGGGAAGGGGACCCCAGTCCACTTCCTTGTTTTCCTTAGTGTTTAAATGGTTTGCTTTTTCTTGCAGTGTTAAAATAGTAGAAAAAAATTGAAAAGTACATATGTTAACAGCCCACTATGTCATTTTAAAAAACTTTTTTAATTTTTATTTTTGGGTACTGGGGATTGAACTCAGTACTTATCTTTTTTGTTGTTGTTGCATGTGATCACTGAGCCATATCTCCAGCCCTATTTTGTATTATAGAGACAGGGTTTTACTGAGGTGCTTCATGCCTTGCTTTTGCTGAGGCTGGTTTTGAAGTTGAGATCCTTCTGCCTCAGCATTTTGAGCCTCTTGAGTTTAAACATATTACTTCTAACAAAGCCAGAATTTATTAAAAATACATCTCATGTTTTTTGTGGAACCGAACTCATGAACCACATTTTTCTTTTTCTTTAATCTCTGCTTAGTTTTTTTTTTTTTTTTCCATTTTTTTTAGTTGTAGAAGGGCACAATACATTTATTTTATTTATTTATTTTATGTGGTGGTGAGGATCAAAACCAGTGCCTCACAAATGCTAGGCAAGCGCTCTACCACTGAGCTACCACAGCCACATGTTTTTCTTTTCGTGGCGAGTTTAATTAGCAAGAAGCCACCCCTCCAGGACCCTCTAGCTAAGGCCTTCCCCTCCAGACCCTGCCTCTCCTCTATACCCCACCTATATTCTATGGCCCTGCTTGTCCTCCTGAACCACCCTTCCCCCTCTTTCCTACCCTGCCTCTCCTCTAGGTCCTACTCATGTTCCAGGGCCTGACCCTTCCTCAGGTCCCACCCCTCTGTGAAGCCCTACCCCCATGTGACTCATTCTCCCCCTCCTTCAGACCCTGTCTCTCCTCCAGATCTTTGCCTTCTTCCTGTCCTGCCCCTCCTGCAGACCTAACCCCTCCTCTTTAAAAATTTTTTTGTTGTTGCACATGAACACAATGCCTTTATTTTGTTTATTTATTTTTATGTGGTGCTTAGGTTTGAACCCAGTGCCTCACACATGCTAGGCAAGTGCTCTACCACTGAGCCATAACCCCAGCCCAACCCTCCTCCTCTTTAAGACCCTGACTCTTCTCCAGACCCCACTTATCTTCCAGGCTCCCCCCTCCTCCTGACCTTCCGTCCCCCTCCTCTAGACTCTGCCCCTGCTAGTCTAGGATGAGCAGCTCCCTGGCTGCTGTGCTAATTGGCATTATATTTTTAATGGTGCACAAATAACATCTGTTGTATAAACACTGACATCCTGCATTGGATGAACTATCTTGACTAGTATCAAAATTTGACATACCATAAAATAAATTTAGAAAAGTCACCTTTCTCTCTCTTTTATTCTCTATAGATCATGAACATTTGAAATAAAATCAGAATTTGTTAAAGGGCAGATGACAGCCAACCTTGAGCCCTGATGATCCCAGGATCCCATCCAGTGGGAGAACTCTAAGTGTCAGTCCAAGCTTTTGTATGCTAATTGATTTATTTTTCTTATTTTAGAGTTATTTTGCTATGTAATTCCCCATGGCCTTTGGTTCTGTGTAATACGTTTTTGCTATTCAATTTTTAATTAATATTCTTTCAATTTTCTACAGAATTTTTAAAACATTTTTTTAGTTGTCAGTGGATCTTTTTATTTTATTTATTTATTTTGTTTATTTATATGTGGTACTGAGGATTGAACCCAGGGCGTAACACACGCCAGGCAAATGCTCTGCCTTTGCGCCACAACTCTAGCCCTGTATAGGATTTTTAATTCTGTGAACTTCTATTTTTTATTCATTTTCTATTTGATTACACCAATAAGGAATATTTTAATAATTTCTTTTAGCTTACTTTGTTTTTGATTGAGAGAATTGTTTTGTTTGAGAGAATTGTCTTGTTTGGAAAGGCTCATAATCAAATGATTTTAATTAATTTCCATTTATTAAGACATGTTTGAGACTGGGTGTGCAGCTCAGTGGCAGAGCACTTGCCTGGCATGTGAGAGGCCATGGAGTCCATCCCAGCACCACACACACAGAAGATGTCTTTGACAGGACTCAAGCATGAGAGATAGTTTCAAAAGATCATGTATTGGGGCTGGGACTGTGACTCAGCAGTAGAGCACTCGACTAGTATGTGCAAGGCCATGGGTTTGATCCTCGGCACCACATAAAAATAAGTAAATAAAACAAAGGTATTGTGTTGAACTACAACTAAAAATAAAGAAAAAATTTAAAAAAAGATTATGTATTTACACATATACACATATACCAAAGTGCCTCTTCCAAATTCATATGAAATTATTCTTAGAAAATGTCAAATCAGTTTTAAAAGAGAAGAGGGATGATGATATTTTTAATGTTAACTATTGATATTTCATGATATTTAAAACCACTATGGATGAAATCTCCTGAGATGCAAATCATTACAAAATGTAAGAGACAAGTCAGTAGCTGCTTTTTTGTAATTCAGATACATTTACTAAAAATAAGCTTTTTAAAAAACAGATATTTTCTTCTTTTCAAATTTAGAAAGCATTTCCATATGTCCTATTAAAGTTCTATATTCATCAGAAAGTTCTCTTATTCCTTGCATACAAAGGGATGGGCCTTCTAATGAGCATGATACTTTATGTTGTCAGAAATTCTTGTGGGAGAACTCTTTAAGTGTTTTGCCTCTGTTCAAAATATTATTTAAAAATGTGTCAATTTGCTTTTGATTTCAGAAATTTGTCTTTTTTTGGAAATTATGTATTTATTAGTATTTAGGGGTATTTCATGTAGGAAATGCCATGATTACATTGTATCCTAATGTTGGTGCCCTTATGTGCTTATAAGGTGGCTTTCAGAATGCAGTTGAGTATCTCTCTCATATTTGTTGGATTCATTAGAAAAGTACATGCACTTTTGATCATATTTAAATGGTTTCATTTGAATTATTAGAAGCAAAAATCAGACATGTTAGTGTTGTGAGCTGAACAAAGTGCATGTTTACTTTAATCATTTTGAGGAGGTTGACATAATGGCTTCTGCCTTGTTCTGTATCTGCCATAGTTGTCAGATGTCTCACCTGGAGAATTTTTTTTTGGCACTGGGGATTAAACCCAGGGCCTTGCTAGTGCTATGCAAGCCCTGAACTACCTATGTCCCCAGTCTTTGTTACAATTTCATTTTGAGACAGTGTCTAGCTGAATTGCTAATGTCAGCCTCAAATTTGTGATCCTTCTGCTTTATCCTCCCAAATAGCTGAGATGACAGGCATGAGTCAAAGTGTCTGGCTTGTCCTGGAGGATTTTGATGTCAGTATCATATGTTTCCAATGTGTTAATAATTTCTAAGCTAGATTATGTTCATTTTTCTTATCAACAGTCAATAAAGCCTTTTTGTTGTTTTTTGATGGTATGCTTAATGTGAACATGGTTTATGACGTGACACCACTATTTATGGTGATCTAGCTATGCAATACATTGTAAGGAGAGTATTTTGATTCTGAGAGTCTCAAGTGTTTTAGGTCCAACATGTTTCCTTTAGAGGAGTGATTATTCATTTTCTATTTGATTACAAAAAATAAGACACAAATTCTTTTTTTTTTTTTTTTTTTTTTTTTGTGGTTCCAGGTGTTGGTCCTAGGGACTCCTGCATGCTAGGAAATCTTTCTACATCCCCAGCTCCATAGATCCTTTAGTTGTCATTAGCTTCATGATGAGCTAGTGACAATAAAATTACTTAGAAGTTCAACTAGATTTAGACTCATACAAGAGTGTGGACATCCATAGCTCCTTGTGATTTCTAAAAGGTAGAGTGTTTTCTCACAACACAGCAGCATGTAATATAATTTCTGGACCAAGCTGACACCTCTACTTCTCTTGGCTCACCACTTCCTGCAGAGTTCTTGGAGGAGATGACTATTTCTTTGACTATTTGTCCCAGTCACAAATATTTGATTATATTGCTGCTAAAAAGGTATGCATAGAAATAAAATAGAGACAAGGATTCTTTGGGATAAATGATTCAGTCACAGTGAGTCAATTTCCATTAGGACTTTTTTTTATATAAAGTCACTCTTTCAGGAAAGTTAAACCAGGAGTTGAAATAGAATCTCTAAAATGTCATTTTTTTCTCCTCTAGTGATAAAGTTTTAAGAAGGCAAACCAAGAACCTAGTGAAAGCATAAAAATATAAGGAATTTACTTATGTTATTACTTCAACATGAAATATGTAAAAGAAGCACATACTTTGAATTTTATATTAGTTTGAACTATTTGATTTTTGTGTTATGAATGTTCATAATAAAATACAGAACTAGCTAAGAGTGTCAGTTACCAGTAATTAACTGTATGAATAATTAAACAAGTAAGTGTTTGAGAAAATATAACCATGTCCTAAGGTTTTACTTTAGAGTAGTTTAATGTTTTTTTTTTTTTTTTTGGTGTGGAAGTACTGGGGATTGAATCCAGGGGCGCTTAATCATTGAGCCACATCCCCAGCCCTTTTTTATATTTTATTTAGAGGCAGGGTCTCACAGAGTTACTTAAGGCCTCAGTAAGTTGCTGAGGCTGGCTTTGAACTCGAAATCCTCCTGCCTCAGCCTCCCAAGATGCTGAGATTACAGGCATGTGCCACCATGTTTCTTCCCTTGTTATGACTTAGATGAGCTGTCTCTAAAGTGTTAACATCTTAGACCATTTGTCATGAAGAAAAAATAATGGTATGTTAACATTAACTGAAGTCACATATCCTTTGGATTCTCAGTTCTGTGTCTTCCTGTTCTAGGATCTCATCTAGGAGCCAACATGACATCCAGTCATCATGTCTCCATAGACTTCTCTTGGGGTGACAGTTTCTATGAACTTCCTTGTTCTGATGACCTTGAGAGCATTGAGGACGACTTGTCAGGTATTTTTATAATTTTTTTTGAATCTTCCTTTTTTTCATATTTATACTGGGGCTGTGGGTCTGGGGGAGGCAGGTCACAGAGGTGGAAAGCTTCTCTGTTATCTCTATCCTTATTGATATATTAGTATTGACTGTGCTCACCTGGCTGAGGCAGTGCCTTTCAGGTTTCCTTGTGTTTCCCATATTTAGCCTTGGGCTGTTGGACTGGGGGAAGCTGGTCACTGAGATGAAAAGAAGCTCTATCATCTCATGCCCTCAAGGTGAAATGGTAGTATTGATTGTGCTCACCTGCTTGAGGAAGGGCCTTTCAGGTTTCTTACTGTGAAGTTACTCTTTTTTTGCATGTCCACATCTTCTGGAGGAAGTCATAATGCAGAGCCAATGCTTAGGGATCAGAGAGTTAGCTCTACCTCCTTGATGACTGTGTCTTTCTCAATTATATGGAATTCTTCTGCACAAGAGGTTTCTACTCAACCTCATTTGTTTGTGTATTCAGTCATTTATATATATATATATATATATATATATATATATATATATATATATATATATATATATATATATCAGTCATCTGGATAGTTTCCTTAAGCTGTTTCTTTGTCCCCCCCCCCCCCTTTTTAAATAATACTTTGCTGCTCAATTCATCCCTACTTTAACCATTGGGAATTCTTTCCATTGGAGATCTTTCCATTATCTCCTGTTGTCCTTTAACATATTTTCTGGTTTTGCCCCAAAGTTTTTTCTTTCTGATATTTAAATTACCCTGACTTATATATTTACTGTCTTACTCTTAGTATCAGCCATTTCTTCAAAGAGTCATGGCTCCTTTGATTGGAGAGTGATATTAAAATCTTTCATCTGGCAGGGGCTGGGGTTTTGGCTCAGTAGCAGTGCACTCATCTGGCATGTGTGAGGCACTGGGTTCGATCCTCAGCACCAAATAAAAATAAATAAAATAAAGGTCTTTAAACAAGTGTATAAAAATATTTCATCTTGCATCTTGATCCACACAACTGACAAGGCAAAGAAGTGTATGTGTATTCTAATCTTTTCATACCCCCTAGTTATAACTATTTTTATGTGGAACCATCTGTGAATGTGTTAAGCAAAATGTGAGTTTATACTGATCTGCAGTCAGTGGATTCTGACCCATTATGACATGGATCCCTCTGCCTTCACCCCTTGTTTATCATAACTTCTCACCCCATCAGTGGGAAATCTAGCTCCCAGTTTCTGCCATATAATTAATTCATTGTTCCATTATGAATTCATTATTGCTCCAGATTATGGGCTGTGACATAATAAGAAATACACATTCAGCCTCTGCACCCAGTTCCTGGTGCAGCACTCCTAAAATCTTCATATTTTCTGAGTGACAGAGGTGTTAGGAGCATTTTTTGTCCTAATATTGATTCTTTTACCTTGGTTATTTGCACAGAACTCCTAAATCCTGCAGAATCTCCTGGGGGCCTAGGAGGGGCTTGTGCTTTTTTTTTTTTTTATTTATTTATTTATTTATTTATTTTTAATTGTTGGCTGTTCAAAACATTACATAGTTCTTGATATATCATATTTCACAATTTGATTCAAGTGGGTTATGAGCTCCCATTTTTACCCCATATACAGATTGCAGAATCACATCAGTTACACATCCATTGATTTACATATTGCCATACTAGTGTCTGTTGTATTCTGCTGTCTTTCCTATCCTCTACTATCCCCCCTCCCCTCCCCTCCCCTCCCCTCCCCTCCCCTCTTCTCTCTCTGCCCCCTTTACTGACATTCGTTTGTCCCCCTTGTATTATTTTTCCCCTTCCCCTCACTTCCTCTTGTATGTACTTTTGTATACCTCTGAGGGTCTCCTTCCATTTCCATGCATTTTCCCTTCTCTCCCCCTTTCCCTCCCACCTCTCATCCCTGTTTAATGTTAATCTTCTTCTCATGCTCTTCGACCCTACTCTGTTCTTAGCTACTCTCCTTATATCAAAGAAGACATTTGACATTTGTTTTTTAGGGATTGGCTAGCTTCACTTAGCATAATCTGCTCTAATGCCATCCATTTCCCTGTAAATTCTATGATTTTGTCATTTTTTAATGCAGAGTAATACTCCATTGTGTATAAATGCCACATTTTTTTTATCCATTCATCCATTGAAGGGCATCTAGGTTGGTTCCACAGTCTAGCTATTGTGAATTGTGCTGCTATGAACATCGATGTAGCAGTGTCCCTGTAGCATGCTCTTTTTAGGTCTTTAGGGAATAGACCGAGAAGGGGAATAGCTGGGTCAAATGGTGGCTCCATTCCCAGCTTTCCAAGAAATCTCCATACTGCTTTCCAAATTGGCTGCACCAATTTGCAGTCCCACCAGCAATGTACAAGTGTACCCTTTTCCCCACATCCTCGCCAGGGGCTTGTGCTTTAATAAGGAATTTTGGTGGACTCTAGGGCAGCTTCAGGATGGAGGATGGTCATGAGAAAAACCACAGGAAGGATGGTGCACCACAACTCCATGTAGATGGAGACTCCTGTGCTGGGAGGCACCTGGGCCTCATCCTGCACAACTCTTCCTCTGTAATTTTGTCTTTTCTAGAATGCCATAAAAGGTAAACCATACAGCATGTATCTCTTCAGCCTGGCTTATTTCACTTAGTGTACCAGGTAGAATTTATCTATTTCTCTGTGTAGGGTAATAGTTCATTCCTTTATATTCTGTGTTGGTTATGCATTCAGGTATGGGAGGACATTCTTTTTTTTTTTTTTTTTGAATTTTAATATTTATTTTTTAGTTTTTGGTGGACGCAACATTTTTGTTTGTATGTGGTGCTGAGGATCGAACCTGGGCCGCATGCACGCCAGGCAAGCATGCTACCGCTTGAGCCACATCCCCAGCCCTGGGAGGACATTATTATTTATGGTCTGATCAGCATCATAGAGCTGCTATTTATAATTACATGCTAGTTTTGTTTTGACATACTTTTGCAAAGGATTTCTCTAAAAGAAGATGATTTATAGGGACACTGTTGGGTTAAAGATTGGACTTTTTTGCTTTGGGAAGAACTGGCACATCATCTTACAAAATGGTCATGCCACATGTTCTCCTAGTAATGCCTGAGACTTCTGGTATCTCACATCCTGCAGCTGTTGGTGCACTGCTGTTTCTTTAGTTCGTTAGTTCTAAAAGTTGTGCCATACTACCTCACTATTGTTTTAATTTATGATTCCCTGATGATATGGGATGCTGAACATCATTTTGTATAACTATGTGCCATCTTTTACAGAGTAGGAAAAAAGTGTGTATGTGTGTGTGTGTGTGTGTGCATGTGTGTATGTATGTGTGTTTGTGTGTAGTGCTGGAGATTGTACCACAGGCCTCACATAAACTAGGCAAGTGCTCTACCACTGAGCTAATCCCATCCTTTAAAAAATTTCCTAGGCTGGGCTCAAGTTTGCAATCAGCAACTAAGGCTAATATAATAGCTGCCCTGTGTACTTTCATGTTTTTATGGTATCCTGCCTCAACCTTTTCAGTAAGTGGGGTTGTTGGCATGCAACGGTGCACTTCATAAAAAATTGAACTTTATAAAGTCCATGTTATTGTTATTTTTTTTTCAGTCAGTTGGTATTTGGTATTGTGAGTTAAAACTCATCACCAAGGACTGGCGAAGTAGCTCAGTATTAGAAAGTTTGTACAGCATGTGTGAGGCCCTACATTCAAAACCTCGTACCAGAAACAAATATACACTACCATTACTAAATCTAAGATTACATAGATTTTCTTATTTCTTTCCAGATTTTTTTTTTTTTAGTTTTATCACATTTTAGTTATGGACTATTATGATTTAATTTTTGTAGGAGTTTCTGTTTGTGTCTACATTCATTTCACTCAATAAGGTTTGAATAACTTATTCAATCACCATTTCTTAAAAACCAAGGATACTGGGTTTCATTTTAGTTTGAATATCCAAAATCATGGCCTTGCATAATCTAGATATAGTACTGAATTTCATCCATTTCTCAGGAATGTCAGAGGGTGCCCATACACCACTGAATTGAAGCATTCTGTGCTGGGTCCTAATGACCACCAGAGGGTATGTGCTACCTTCACGGATATGGCAGTGTCATAATACTGTTACAGTGGAGTGACAATGCTAACATGTTGTCTGTGTGCAGCCTCTAATGCTAATGTATTATCCATAGTAGCCTTTGATGTTATTGTGACCATATGTGGCCTCTAATACAAATATAGTGTCCATAGAGTACCCTTGAGCACTAATATAACAGCTTCCATGTTAATATAATGTCCACATCATGGCCTCTAATACTAAAATAATATTCACAACATGACATAAAAACTAATATAATAGCTGCCCTGTGGTCTCTAATCCAAATATAATATACATACTATAACGTCTAAAACAAAATAGTATCTCCCTGTGATCTTTACTACTAATATGATATCCATAGTGTAGCACCTAAGGCTAATATAATAGCTGCCCTGTGTCCTTTCATGTTTTTATGGTATCCATAGCTATTATGGTTTAGATATGAGTTATCCTTTAAAAAACTCATGTGAGTCAATTAGATAAAATTTAGATGTGTAATGACTGGATCCTGAGAGCATTAACCTACATCAGTGCACCAACTTAATGAAAGCATTAACATAATTATCCACTGATAGGGATTAACTGGGTGGTAATTGTAGGGTGTAACTGGACAAGGTGGGTAAATGGTGGCATTCCTTTGAGGTTAATATTTTGTCCCTGGGGAGAAGAGCTCTCTCTGTCTCTCTCTCTCTCTCTCTCTCTCTCTCTCTCTCTCTCTCTCTGTCTCTCTGTCTCTCTCTCTCTCTCTCTCTTTCTCCCCCCTCTCCCTCTCCTTCTTGTTTGCCAGCTTTTCTTCTCTACAGTTTTGGCAATGATGTTCTGCTTCAATTTGGACCAAGAGCTCAGCGGTAGAGTGCTTGCCTAGCATGTTTGAGGCACTGGGCTCAATTCTCAACACTGCATATAAATAAATAAAAGTCCATTGATTACTAAAAATTTTTTTAAATGAGCAATTGAGTTGTGTGTCTTTGGAGTGAGACCTCTGAAACCACGAGCAGCAAATAAGCTTTTCCTTTTTAAAATTTGTTCTTGTTAGATCCTTTGGTCACAGTGATGAAAAAGCTGACTAAATCGGAGAGTGGGTTTTTGCTATGAATAAACTATATGATTCAGAAGTCTTTGGAGATGGTTTGTTGGGGGAGGAAGTTTGAAATATTTAAAGATAAAGCTGGGAAAGGTTTAGTATGTTGCAGGTGGCGCTTAATGAGGGATTCTGGTGGGATCTCAGAAGTCTAAAATGCCAATAGGATTGTAAAAAACAAAGAATGGAGTTGTAAGGTTTCAGAGGAAGAGGACTGTATTGAAATAGGACTAGAGGGCATTCATATTACAGTTTTGCTAGGAAGTTGACTACATTTTGCCTGTGTTCTGAGACATTCTATGGGGTTGAATTAAAAGGTGATGAACTAATTAATCTGGCAAAGGAAATTTCAAGGCAACACAGCATTCAGGTAGTGAGATGGATATTGCTGGTGACCTTTAGTCAAATTTACTGTGGATCAGATCAGAAAGCAGAGCAGAAATATTTTCACAATTTCCAGTTTGCCCAGAAAAATGTAGAACTGGGGTGAAGTAAGTTGTGATTGTTCAGAACATTACCACCACTGCAGAGATGCTAAATTACTTTACCCAGAGACAATATAAAAGATGGCTTGTGGGCATCTTAGGAATTGAAAAGATATCACCTATCTCTGGCTCAAGGTTATAAAAGTAAAAATTCTTTGAGACCATTTGTGCACCTGCTTGAACAAGGGGGGCTGGGAAGTTGTTTCACCATGCCAGGCACTCAGAGGATACTACAGCCATAGTCATAGAAATCTTGCCTACTGGTTGAGATGGTGAAAGAACTTGGCATCAACCACATGGTGCTTTTTCTATTATCTTCCTTTTTTTGATTGGGGGACATTGGAGTTAGGGAGTTATGGAGGCTTTCACTGAGATTTCAAAGGAAAACCTGGGAGGCCAGGAAAATGGTTAGATGCTGTGGGCAACCTCTGAGAGTGTGATGTATGAAGTGAGAAGGCAGCTGGAACTGTAGTGGAGATCCCCAAGATTAAGAGATTCCAGTACCATGGAAAGTCTGCCAAGGAAAGCTGTGGGAATCAAACAGATGTATAAGCTGAGAGAGTCTTGTGGGTTTCAACCAGCAAAGCCATAGCGCAGAGCTGCACAAGCTGTTTTGGAGAGAACATCACCATGCCATGTGCCTCAGATGCTGGTTGTGGAACTATAGGTTTTGTGTGCCCAATTGAGTGTTAGTGTTTGTCTTGGATTACTCCAAGCTTTTTCTATGCTCACTCCTTCAAAGGGCCAGCTGGGCCCAGTGGGCATAGGTGAGACACCATGAGCAAATGGAGTATCATCTTCTATACATTCCTGAGGGACTCTCCCTGCTGAGATTAAAAGAGATATTTTGGCTGTTCCAAGGTGTAGATGGCAAGAGGGGAGCTGAAAGAGAATATGAGGGGTGGTTTGTTCAGCCCTGGACTTTCTGGGATCCAGGGCTTTGGGGACATAAAATATGGGTGGAAAATATTCAAACCATAACACCATCCTTTTAGATCAAAACATGGGATGATGGACTATATTTTAGCTAAAATATGCAAACGTATGTTGAATAACCAGAACAGTGAATTTCAGAGGTTGTGCATCAGGACTAGGTAGTGGCACAGCTCTCTCTACAATACACTAAACAAGCTAATCAATCAACAGAATCCAAGCTCAGGATGCATTTGCTACCTGTGGAAAAGAGATGAAATTAAAAGTTGGGATAGGGGTATGAAGCTGTAGGATAATGTCCTCTAAGCTAATCAGAGGTGGGACATAGGGACCCTAATGCAGCCACATCCAGGTTCTCCCCTAGATGTGGTTCTTTGGGGATCCTGGAGTTGCCTCCATGTTTGTCTGTTGTATCCCTGGAAGCTCCTATGGATGGACAAAGATGCAGGCCTGGGTTGCTGTGCTTGCATTTTTCTGAGTTTACCACCCACATCCATAACTTTGAAATCTCTTTCCATAGGCAGCAACTGCACACTGAGCCTGAGTTTATCAGCTGCATATACAGGTGTTTCTATTCAGAATTCACTTTTCCCTCTGTGAGGTATGCAAAGGTAAGGGCAGTCCAGGTTCCAGACCAGAGTAGAGACCTCAGGGAGCTCAGAGACACCAGGGCCTCCATGGTATAGATTTATAGCAGTTATGCTATTTGTTCACCCATTGAAGCACATCCTGATTGCTTAAGGTATTGGGGAATTGTGAATAGAACTACTATATGTAATTGCATGCTGTTATCTAGATATACATTTATGAGGAAGTTGTCTATATTTTTAGGATTGTGTGGTGACACCATGTCTAACTTTAGGGAAAATGCCCAGTTTTTTGATAGTGTTGAACTGTTGTGTGCTCTTCCAGCAATGCACAAGAGTGCCTGTGGCTGCTCATCATCCTCATGGTTGATACCACACTTAATAAAGACCTTAGCAGCTCAGTAGGTGTACAGTGCAACTTGGTGTCTTAGTTTGTGCTTTTCTCATGACAGGTGATACTAAGAATCATTTGTATGCTTCTTTGCCATGTCATATTTTTCTTGTGAGTTGTCTGTTCATGTCTTTACCAATTATGTTGTCTTATTGTTGAATGTCTCACTATTTTTTTTACACAAGTTTGTTGTAGACATATATCTTCCAAAGATTCCCCCAGTGTTTGACTTGTCTTTTCATTTTCTTTATATGATTTTTTTACAGAGAAATTTACTACAGTCCACATCAGGTTTTCTTTCATGGATTTCTTGTTGTTATCATTTGTTTGCTTGGTAGCTGGTATTGAACCCAGAGGAGCTTAACCACCGAGCCACATCCCCAGATTTTATGGATTTTTTTGTGGGGGCTACATATAAAACCTTATCATGAAACATGTGGTGATGCACATCTTCTGGAGTTTTACAGTTTCACATTTTAAATTCAAGTCTAGGGAGTATTTTGATAGGTTCTGGCATCCATATGTGTGGCTTCTTGAAGTGTGTTCTTTTGCAGTCAGTGCTGTCTAGTCTAGGTTTATAAACAGCTTGTTGGGAATTTCTGGAATGCACTGAATCTTCAGATCAGGTTTGAGATAATTTCATCTTAATTATATTGAGACCTGAGCAAAGAATATCTCTGCATTTATTTATATTTCATTTGATTTCTTTATAAACATTTCAAGATTTTCTGAAAGTATGTTTGTACTTTAAGACTTACATGTAAGTACTTCAAATTTGGGGTCTCTATTTTAAATATTAATGCTTTAAAATTTTTCTTATTCCAGTTTATAAATTTCACTGTTTCCCTTACATGATGGCTGAAATATAGGAAATCAATGAAATTTTGTCTATGGGTCATGTACTTTACTGCTTGCTATCTCCATCCATTCTGATCAAGACATAGGATTCTGGGCTCTATTTCTTTTTGATTTCAAAAATCATGACCTGGAATAGTCAGAACTATGAATTTCAGAGCTTCACTGTGCCTAGCACAAGGGGGTGTAGCTCTGAACAGTGAACACCCAGCACCCAGCATCCTGCACTGCCCACAGTGGCCAGCGGGGACACTCAGAACAACGTTCTCTGATCAACTGCTTTTGGGGGCTGTGTTCTGTGCCCTAATCAAACTTCCTTCTCCTGGGGACCCATATAAGAGATGCCACATCTAGGGACTCCTAGGGGCTTTATCTAAGGTTTAGACCAGAATGTGTGTGTGTGTGTGTGTGTGTGTGTGTGTGTGTGTTTTATCCTGGGAACACACCTAGAAAGATACCATGGCCTGGGGATGCCTGGTGGATATGTCTATGGTGAGGACCAGAGCTTCCTTCTCCCTGACACTTACCCATGGAGACTCCACTGTGAAATCAGGATGACTGAGATCCACGTGAGGAAAACATGAGGAAGAAGCTTCTTGTGTACTGCCTGGTGTGCTGAGAAGGAGGTTCTGCCATGTTCTTTATTTTCTCAGGTAATATTTTAGCAGAACTTATTTTACAACAGTATTTCTTACTGAGGCTTTGGCTGCTTATTATCATGGTATGTCAATGTATTTTGTGTGGCTTGAGTGTCTAAGGACACAAATGCCCCCTCAAGATGGTGCAGGGAGGGCCCAGGCCTGGAGTCTCACTGGGGCCTGAGGGTAAGGGCTCATGAAAATGCAGCAAGAAGCTCTCAGGAGCCTCTAGGGTGAGAGATGTAAAGATTACAATAGTTTGCACTACCCTGAATCCTGGGTAACTGCAGTATCCTCATTGCAGTTACCAGAGCCTTATACAGTGAGGGCAGCATGGGTCAAATGACAGACTGTACTACCCATAATTCTTGGGAACCTGCAGCTTGCATAGACCTCTGCAGAGAGGGCTGTACTGACAAAAAATTAAAATATGCTACCAATAACTTTTGGGTGCCTGCTCTGCCCAGGAGCTTCTGAGGTGAGAATTGCAAGGGCAGAGCACCAGACTTCAATGCTCAGAATCTCTGGGATTGCCTACATACCCTGTAACCCTGTAGGTCCCAGAGGTTTCTGTGGTGACAGTTGTATTGTTAGAACACACTACCTAGAATCTCTAGGGTACCAGGGAAAGCATGGGGTCTTCACCTTCTGTGATCCTCAGCAGGACTGTGCAGGCAAACCCTAGACTGCATTATCCAGAACTGTCAGGGACTGCAGCTCCCAGAATCCTCTGTGGTGAGTGTGAAAACAATTGAACTGCATTACCCACAATTCTAAGGGGGAATTTGAGTTTCACAATTTTCTGCAGTGAGTAGGAAAAACACAGGACTATATTACCCACAAATCTCAGTGCCAGCAGCTGTCAGGATCCTCTGTTGTGATGACTATTGGACTGAGAGCTTAACTACAGTATCCAGAATCCTTGGTGGGGTGTGTTGCCCAGGTGAGTATGCAGCCTGCAACTCCCAGAGGCCTCCCAAGTGAGAGTTGTGCATTATGCAGGTCAGACTACAATACCTATGATTCCTGGGGACACACTGGTGAATGTGTTGCCTGCAATTCCAGGAGGCTTTCACAGTGAGGTCTTCAGTACCAAGGCAAGCATGTGGCCTTCAGTTTCATAGCCCTTGCAGTAGGGGCATGCAGGCAAAACAGTGGACTACCTTATCCAGAATCCTCAGGGGGAATTGCACTTCCCATGATCTGGTATAGTGAGGGCTGCAGGGTAGGGAGATGAACTACACTACCTAGAATTCTTGGAAGTGCCCTGTGTCCATGTAGCCTGGAACTCTCAGAGGCTTCCACAGTGAGGGCTATGGAGGCAGGAGACAGGACTATGCTACCCAGAATCCCTGGGGGCCTGCAGCTCCCAGATACCTACCTTTTGAGTACTGCTGGGGCAAGCTTTGTATTGCACTATACAGACTCCCAGGGGTGTCTAGGCAGGCTTGTGCTACACAGATCCCAGAGCTTTGATGGTGAAGTCCACTTAGGTAGGATGGACTGCACAACCCAGAATAATCAATGGTCTACAGCTCTCAGAGACCTCTGCGGTCAGAGCTGACTGAGTAGAACTGACTACAATACTCAGAATTCCTGGGGGCTCTGAGCTCTAAGTAGTCACTGTGGAGTTGAACATAGCACCAGGCTATAATACCCATGATCCTTGGGGGCTTGCAGCTCCAAGAATCCACTGTAGTGATGGCTGCCTTGGCAGAACACCAGACTACACTGTCCAGAATCCCTAGGGATGCCTGAATGACTGTTTAGCCTGCAATTTCTAGACACTTCTGGGAGGGAGGCTGCATTTTAGAATACATTACACTGCCCAGAATCCTGGGTGGGTGTATGAGGGTTAAAGTGCTACTTGAAGCCCCCATAGGCTTCTGGAGTGAGGGCTGAATGGCCAGAATGCCAGACTACACTGTTCAGAATCACTAGGGGTTCCTGAGTAGCCTGCAGCTCACAGAGACCTCTGCAGCTGGGCTGCATTGTAGAATACAAGACTGCACTACCCAGAATCCTGGGGGTATGAAGGTAAATGTGCTACTTGCAGCCCCTAGGCTTCTGGGGTGAGGGTTGCATGGGTAGAACACCAGAGTCCACTGCCAGGGTCCTCCAGGGTGCCTGGGCCAGCACATGGCAAATAGCTTCCATGGTCCTGAAGGGCAAAGACTATGTGGGCAGAACACCAGACTACAATGTCCAGAATCCCTGAGAACCCTGAATCTGTGTAGCCTGCAGCTCCCAGAGGCATCTATGGTGAGAGCTGGACAGGCAGGACAGACTGAATGACCTAGAATGCTCTCAGAGGCTACTGGGAATTTGGTCTGAACTCAGGTTCTTCTACCCTCCTACAGTGGTCACCCTGGGCTAGGAATTAACAGAGTTTCCTAAAATCCCTGATTCTAAAATGGGGCAGACCCTGGCTAAGTCACTCTGTCTCAAAGACTACATGTCCCAGAAGCCTTTGTGGTGGTCTGTTTCTGGCTTCTGCCCTTGGGTACCTGAGTGAGGGTCTAGACTCCCTGTGGTGGCCTCCCTCTGTTCCTCTGCCCACCTGGCTCAGGCTGCTGCAGCCCTTGGCCTGGTGGAGTGCAGGGAGGGGGTCTCCTGGACTCCATTTCTCCTCTCCTGAGATTCCACTCCTCATTGTGCCATAGCCAGACCAAGTTACAGCAGTGGGAACATATTTTATTCAGTAACTGCTGAGGGTGGAAGAATGTGCTGACATTCACCAAGGAGCTGGGAGAGGCCCCACCTGTGAGCCAGGAGCAGCTCTTGCACATGCGCATGTGGCCAAAGGGGCGTGGTTAAGAAGGGGCGGGACCTCACCGCCATCTTTAATGCTGCCTCCCTGAGAGTGAGGAGAGCTGGCTTCCCCCTCAGGACCAACCCGGGAGAGCCCCAGCTTACTGGAATGTTGGGTCACTCCACAGAGAGGGGCAGAGCTCCCTTCTCAGAGCAATTGAGAGAGACACTCAGGTTGGGGACTCTCGTGGGTCATGCCTCCAGGGACTCTCGGAGCTCCCTTCTCCTCAGAGCAACCTCAGCGGACTCTTGGCTTAGAGACTTTGTGAGTCAAGGCTCTAGGAATGCCTGGGGTTCCTTTGTCCTCCGAGTAGCTTGAGGGGGACGCCTGTCTTGGGGACCCTCATGTGGCATGTTTCTAGGGTTTCCAGCATTTCCTGAGGGAGATGCCAGGATTGGGGACCCTCATTCTCATGTCTCTTAGTAGGCCCGGGGTTCCCTTCTCCTCAGAGCGGCCTGGAGGAGACGCCAGTGTGTGACTCTCTTGGGTCATGTCTCTAGGGACGCCTGGGGTTCCCTTCTCTTCAGAGTTGTCTGAGGAAGACTCCTGGTGTGGGGAGCCTCATGGGTCATGTCTGTAGGGATGCCCAGGGTTCCGTTCTCCTCAGAGTAGCCTGAGGGAGATGCCTGGTGTGGGGCAACCCTATTTTGTATTATAGAGATAGGGTTTCACTGAGTTGCTTCATGCCTTGCTTTTTGCTCAGGCTGGTTTTGAACTCAAGATTCTTCTGCCTCAGCCTTCCGAGCCGCTTAAATTTAAATATATCACTTCTAACAAAGCCAGAATTTATTAAAATACATTCAATTTTTTTTATGGAACTGAACTCATGAACGACATTTTTCTCTTTCTTTAACCTTTGCTTAGTTTTTTAAAATTCTTTTTTAGTTGTAGAAGGGCACAATACATTTATTTTATTTATTTATTTTTATGTGGTGCTGAGGATCAAACCCTGCCTCACACATGCTAGGCAAGCACTCTACCACTGAGCTACCACAGCCAACCTTTTTCTTTTGGTGGAGAGTTTAATTAGCAAGAAGCCACCCCTCCAGGACCCTCCCCCTAAGGCCTCCCCCTCCAGACCCCACCAATATTCTATGGCCGTGCACATCCTCCTGAACCACCCTTGCCCCTTTTTCCTACCCTGCCTCTCCTCTAGGTCCTACTCATGTTCTAGGACCTGCCCCCTCCTTCAGGTCCCACCCATCTGCCAGGCCCTGCCCCCTTGTGACCCATTCTCCCCCTCCTTCAGACCCTGCCTCTCCTCCAGACCTTTCCCTTCTTCCTGTCCTGCACCTCCTCCAGACCTCACCCTCCTCCTTTTATTTTTATTTTTTTTTATTTGCACATGGACACAATGCCTTTATTTTGTTTATTTATTTTTATGTGGTGGTGAATATTGAACCCAGTGCCTCAACATGCTAGGCAAGTGCTCTACCAGTGAGCCATAAACCCAGCCCAACCCTCCTCCTCTTTAAGTCCCTGCCTCTTCTCCAGAACCCACCCATCTTCCAGGCCCCCTCATCCTCCTCCTGACCTTCCTTCCCCCTCCTCCAGACTGTGCCCCTGCTAGTCTAGGATGAGCAGCTCCTGGCTGCTGTGCTAATTGGCAGTATATTTGTAATTGTGCACAAATAATGTCTGTTGTACAAACACTGACATCCTGCATTGGATGAATTATCTTGACTATATCAGAATTTGATATGCCATAAAATAAATTTAGAAAAATCACCTTTCTCTCTCTCTTTTTTTTCTGTATAGATCATGGACATTTGAAATAAAACCAGAATTTGTTAAAGGGCAGATGACAGCCAGCCTTGAGCCCTGATGATCCCAGGATCCCATCCAGTGGGAGGATTCTAAGTACCAGTCCAAGATTTTGTATGCTAATTGATTCATTTATTTTTCTTATTTTAGAGTTATTTTACTATGTAATTCCTCATGGCCTCAAGTCTGTGCAGTAGGTTTTTCCTATTCAATTTTTATTTAATATTCTTTCAGTTTTCTACATAATTTTTAAAAAATTTTTTTTTAGTTGTCAGTGGATCTTTTTATTTTATTTATTTATTTTGTTTATATGTGGTGCTGAGGATTGAACCCAGGGCCTAACACATGCCAGGCAAATGCTCTGCCTTTGCGCCACAACTGTAGCCCTGTATAGAATTTTTAATTCTGTGAACTTCTATTTTTTTATAAGGAATATTTTAAAAATTACTTTTAGCTTACTTTGTTTTTGATTGAGAGAATTGGCTTGTTTGAGAGAATTGTATTGTTTGGAAATGCTCTTAATCAAATGATTTTAATTAATTTCCACTTATTAAGGTATCTTTGGAGACTGGATGTGCAGCTCAGTGGCAGAGCACTTTCCTGGCATGTGAGAGCCCATGGAGTCCATCCCAGCACTACAGACACAGAAGATGTCTTTGACAGGACTCAAGCATGAGAGGTATGCTTTAAAAAGATCATGTATTGGGGCTGGGGTTGTGGCTCAGTAGTAGAGCACTCACCTAGCTCGTTCGAGGCCCTGAGTTCAATCCTCAGCACCACATAAAAATAAGAAAATAAAACAAAGGTATTGTGTCCAACTACAACTAAAAATAAATAATTTTTTTTTAAAAAAGGTCATGTATTTACACATACATACATATACCACAGTGCCTCTTCCAAATTCAAATGAAATTATTCTAAGAAAATTTCAAATCAGTTTTAAAAGAGAAGAGGGATGATGATATTTTTAATATCAACTATTGATATTTTTTTGATATTTAAAACCACTATAGATGAAATCTCCTGAATTGCAAATCATTACAAAATGTAAGAGACAAGTCAGTAGCTGCTTTTTTGTAATTCAGATACATTTACTAAAAATAAGCTTTTTAAAAAACAGATATTTTCTTCTTTTCAAATTTAGAAAGAATTTCCATATGTCCTATTAAAGTTTTATATTCATCAGAAAGTTCTCTTATTCCTTGCATTCAAAGGGATGGGCCTTCTAATGAGCATGATACTTTATGTTGTCAGGAATACTTTTGGGAGAACTCTTTTAAGTGTTTTGCCTCTGTTCAAAATATCATTTTGATATTGCTTTTGATTTCAGAAATTTGTCTTTCTTTTGAAATTATGTATGTATAAATATTTAGGGTTATTTCATTTGGGAAATGCCATGATTTCATTTTATCCTAATGTTGGTGACCCTATGTGCTTATAAGGTGGCTTTCAGAATGCACTTGAGTATCTTTCTCATATTTGTTGGATTCATTAGAAAAGTACATCCACTTTTGATCATATTTAATGGTTATGTTTGAATTATTAGAAGCAGAAATCAGACATGTTAGTATTGTGAGCTGAACAAAGTGCAGGTTTACTTTAATTATTTTGAGGAGGTTGACATAATAGCTACTGCCCTGTTCTGAACCTGCCATAGTTGTCTCACCTGGAAAATTTTTTTTTTTTTTGGCACTGGGGATTAAACCCAGGGCCTTGCATGTGCTATGCAAGTCCCCAGTCCTCGTTACAATTTCATTTTGATACAGGGTCTAGCTGAATTGCTAATGTTAGCCTCAAATTTGTGATCCTTCTGCTTTATCCTCCCAAATAGCTGAGATGAGAGGTATGTGTCAAAGTGTCTGGCTTGTCCTGGAGGATTTTGATGTCAGTATCACTTGTTTCCAATGTGTTAATAATTTCCTAAGCTAGATTATGTTCATTTTTCTTATCTACAGTCAATAAAGCCTTTTTGTTGTTTTGATGGTATGCTTAATGTGAACATGCTTTATGATGTGACACCACCATTCATGATGGTCTAGGTATGCAATACACTATAAGGAGAGTATTTTGATTCTGAGAGTCTCAAGTGTTTTAGGTCCAACATGTTTCCTTAAGAGGAATGATTATTCATTTTCTATTTGATTACACAAATAAGACACAAATTCTTTTTTTTCCTTTTGTGGTTCTGGGGGTTGGTCCTAGGGCCTCCTGCATGCTAGGAAATCTTTCTACCACTGAGCTACATCCCCAGCCCCATAGATCCTTTAGTTGTCATTAGCTTCATGATGAGCTAGTGACAATAAAATTACTTAGAATTTCAACTAGATTTAGACTCATGCAAGAGTTTGGGCATCCATAACTCCTTGTGATTTCTAAAAGGTAGAGTGTTTTACCACAACACAGCAGCATCTATTATCACTCCTGGACTGAGCTGACACCTTTGCTTCTCTTGGCTCACCACTTCCTGTAGAGGTGTTTGAGGAGATGACTATTTCTTTGACTATTTGTCCCAGTGACAAATATTTGATTATATTGCTGCTAAAAGGTATGCATAGAAATAAAATAGAGACAAGGATTCTTTGGGATAAGTGATTCAGTCACAGTGAGTCAATTTGTATTAGGACTTTTTTTTTTAATAAAGTCATTCTTTAGGGAAAGTTAAACCATGAGTTGAAATAGAATCTCTAAAATGTCATTTTTCCCCCTCTAATGATCAAGTTTTAAGAAGACAAACCTAAAACCTAGTGACAGCATAAAAATATAATAAGTTAACATATGTTATTACTTCAACATGAAATATGTAAAAGAGCCACATACTTTCAATTTTATATGAGTTTGAACTATTTGATTTTTGTGTTATAAATATTCCTAATAAAATACAGAACTAGCCAAGAGTGTCAGTTACCAGTAATTAACTGTATGAATAATTAAACAAGTAGGTGTTTGAGAAAATATAACCATGTCCTAAGATTTTACTTTAGAGTAGTTTAATCTTTTTTTTTTAGTGTGGGGGTACTGGGGATTGAATCCAGGAGCACTTAATCACTGAGCCACATCATCAGCCCTTTTTTTTGTATTTTATTTAGAGGCAGGGTCTCACAGAGTTACTTAGGGCCTCACTAAGTTGCTGAGGCTGAGTTTGAACTTGAAATCATCCTGCCTCAGCCCCCAAGACACTGGGATTAAAGGCATGTTCCACCATGCCAGGCTTAGTTTTATCTTTATACAGAAATTGAAAAGAAAGTGCAGAGATTTCCCAGGTAGCCTCAACCTGGTTTCTTCCCTTGTTATGATTTAGGTGAGCTGTCTCTAAAGTGTTAACATCTTAGACCATTTGTCATGAAGAAAAAATACTGGTATGTTACAATTAACTGAAATCATATGTCCTTTGGATTCTCAGTTCTGTGTCTTCCTGTTCTAGGATACCATTTAGGAGCCAAGATGACATCCAGTCATCATGTCTCCATAGACTTCTCTTGGGGAGACAGTTTCTATGAACTTCCTTGTTCTGATGACCTTGACAGTATTGAGGAGAACTTATCAGGTATTTTTTAGATTGTTCTCCATTGAATTTTCCTTTTTTTTTTTTTTTTTTTTCCATATTTAAAGTGGGACTGTGGGTCTGGGGGAGGCATGACACAGAGCTTGAGAACTGCTCTGTCATCTCTTGTCCTTATTGTCATATTAGTATTGACTCTGCTCACCTGGCTGAGGCAGTGCCTTTCAGGTTTCCTTGTTTTTCTCCTATTTAGCCCGGGGCTATTGGACTGGGGGAAGCTGGTCACTGAGATGAAAAGCAGCTCTATCATCTCATGTCCTCAAGGTGAAATGTTAGTATTGATTGTGCTCACCTGTTTGAGGAAGGGCCTTTCATGTTTCTTACTGTGAAATTACTCTTTTTTGCATGTCCACATTGTCTGTTCTTCTGGAGGAAGTAACAATGCAGAGCCCACACTTAGGGATCAGAGAGTTAGCTCTACCTCCTTGATGGCTGTGTCTCTCTCAATTATATGGGATTCTTCTGCACAAGAGTTTTCTCCTCAACCTCATTTGTTTGTGTATTCAGTTATTTATTTATACCAGTCATCTGGATAGTTTCCTTAAGCTGTTTTTTTGTCCCCCCCCCCCTTTTTTTAAATAGTACTTTGCTGCTCAATTCATTGGGGATTCTTTCCATTGGAGATCTTTCCATTATCTCCTGTTGTCCTTTAACATATTTTCTGGTTTTGTCCCAAAGTTTTTTCTTTCTGATATTTAAATTACCCTGACTTATATATTTACTGTCTTACTCTTAGTATCAGCCATTTCTTCAAAGAGTCCTGGCTCCTTTGATTAGAGAGTGATATTAAAATCTTTCATCTGGCAGGGGCTGTGGCTCAGTGGCAGTTGACTCATCTGGCATGTGTGAGGCACTGGGTTCGATCCTCAGCACCACATAAAAATAAACAAATAAAATAAAGGTCTTTAAAAAAGTCTATAAAACATATTTCATCTTGCATCTTGATCCACACAACTGACAATGCAAAGAAGTGTATATGTATTCTAATCTTTTCATATCCCCTAGTTATAACTATGTTTATGTGGAACCATCTGTGAATGTTTTAAGCAAAATGTGAGTTTATACGGATATGCAGTCAGTGGATTCTGACCCCTTATGACATAGATCCCTCTGCCTTCACCCCTTGTTTATCATAACTTCTCACTCCATCTAGCTCCCAGTTTCTGCCATATAATTAATTCATTGTTTCATTATGAGCAATGAATTTATTATTGATTCAGATTATGGGCTTTGACATGATAAGAAATACACATTCAGGGCTGGGGATGTGGCTCAAGCGTTAGCGTGATCTCCTGGCATGCGTGTGGCCCAGGTTCGATCCTCACCACCACATACAAACAAAGATGTTGTGTCCGCTGAAAACTAAAAAAAAAAAAAAAAGAAATACACATTCAGACTCTTCACCCAGTTCCTGGTGCAGCACTCCTAAAATCTTCATATTTTCTGAGTGACAGAGGTGTTAGGAGCATCTCTTGTTCCAATATTGATTCTTTTACCTTGGTTATTTGCACAGAACTCCTAAATCCTGCAGAATCTCCTGGGGGCCTAGGAGGGAATTGTGCTTTAATAAGGAATTTTGGTGGACTCTAGGGCAGCTTCAGGATGGAGGATGGTCATGAGAAAAACCACAGGAAGGATGGTGCACCACAACTCCATGTACATGGAGACTCCTGTGCTGGGAAGCTCCTGGGCCTCATCCTGCACAATTCTTCTTCTGTAATTTGGTCTTTTCTAGAATGTCATAAAAGGTAAACCATACAGCATGTAGCCTCTTCAGCCTGGCTTATTTTACTTAGCAGTGTATCAGGTAGGATTTATCTATGTCTCTGTGTAGGGTGGCAGTTCATTCCTTTATATTCTGTGTTGGTTATGCATTCAGCTATGGGAGGACATTATTATTTATGATCTGATCAGCATCATAGAGCTGCTATGCATAATTACATGTTAGTTTTGTTTTGACATACTTTTTTCAAAGAATTTCTCTAAATGAAGATAATTTATAGGGACACTGTTGGGTCATAGATTGGACTTTTTTGCTTTGGGAAGAACTGGCACATCATCTTTCAAAGTGGCCATGCCACATGTTCTCCTAGTAATGCCTGAGACTGCTGGTATCTCACATCCTGCAGATGTTGGTGCACTGCTGTTTCTTAGAGTTCAGCAGTTCTAATAGCTGTGCCATACTACCTCACTATTGTTTTAATTTATGATTCCCTGATGATATGGGATGCTGAACATCATTTTGTATAACTATTTGCCATGTTTTACAGAGTAGGAAAAAAAATTGTGTGTGTGTGTGTGTGTGTGTGTGTGTGTGTAGTGCTGGGGATTGAACTCCAGGCCTCACATAAACTAGGCAAGTGCTCTACCACTGAGCTATATCCCATCCTTTAAAAAATTTCCTAGGCTGGGCTCAAGTTTGCAATCTTCCTGCCCCAGCCTTTTGAGTAAATGGGATTGTTGGCCTGCAACAGTGCACTTCATAAAAATTGAACTTTATAAAGTCCATGTTATTGGTATTTTTTTCAGTCAGTTGGCATTTGGTATTGTGAGTTAAAACTCATCATCAAGGACTGGGAAAGTAGCTCAGTATTAGAAAGTTTGTATAGCATGTTTGAGGCCCTGCATTCAATCCCTCATACCAGAAACAAATATATACTACCATCACTAAATCTAAGATCACATAGATTTTCTTATTTCTTTTCAGATTTCTTTTAGTTTTACCACATTTTAGTTATGGACTATTATGAGTTAATTTTTGTAGGAGTTTCTGTTTTTGTCTACATTCATTTCACTCAATATGGTTTGAATAACTTGTTCAATCACCATTTCTTAAAAAACAAGGATACTGGGTTTCATTTTAGTTTGAATTTCCAAAATCATGGCCTTGAGTAATCTAGATACAGTACTGAATTTCATCCATTTCTCAGGAATGTCAGAGGGTGCCCATACACCACTGAATTGAAGCATTCTGTGCTGGGTCCTAATGACCACCAGAGGGTATGTGCCACCTTCCTGGATATGGCAGTGTCATAATACTGTTATGGTGTAGTGATAATGCTAACATGTTGTCCATGTGCAGCCTCTAATGCTAATGTATTATACATAGTAGCCTTTGATGCTATTGTGTCCACATGTGGCCTCTGATACAAATATATTATCCGTAGAGTGGACTTGAATACTAATACAACAGCTTCCATGTTAATATAATGTCCACATCATGGCCTCTAATACTAAAATAATATTCACAACATGGCATCAAAAACTAATATAATAACTGCCCTGTCGTCTCTAATCCAAATATAATATACATACTATAACATCTAAAACAAAATAGTATCTCCCTATGATCTTTAATACTAATATGATATCCATAGTGTAGCACCTAAGCTAATATAATAGCTGTCCTGTGTCCTTTCATGTTCCTATGGTATCCATAGCTATTGTGGTTTAGATATGAGTTGTCCTTTAAAAATCTCATGTGTGAGTCAATGAGAGAAAATTTAGATGTGTAATGACTGGATCCTGAGAGCATTAACCTACATCAGTGCACCAACCTAATGAAAGCATTAACATAATTATCCACTGATAGGGATTAACTGGGTGGTAACTGTAGGATATAAAGATAAAGATTAGGGTATAAATATAAAGATTATGATGGATCAAAATATGGGATGATGGGCTCTATATTAGCTAAAAATATGCAAACATATGTTGAATAACCAGAACAGTGAATTTCTGAGGTTATGCATCAGGACTAGGTAGTGGCACAGCTCTCTGCAACACTAAACAAGCTAATCAATCAACAGAATCCAAACTCAGGATGCATTTGCAACCTGAGGAAAGAGAGGAAATTAAAATTGGGACGGGGGGGGGGGGTTATGAAGCTGTAGCATAATGTCCTCTAAGCTAATCAGAGGTGGGTCACAGGGGTCCTAATGGCAGCCACCTCCAGGTTCTCCCCTAGATATGGTTCTGTGGGGATCCTGGAGTTGCCTCCAAGTTTGTCCGTTGTTCCCCAGGAAGCTCCTATGGACAAAGATGCAGGCCTGGGTTGTTGTGCTTGCATTTTTCGGAGTTTACCATCCACATCCATAACTTTGAAATCTCTTTCCATAGGCAGCAGCTGCACACTGAGCCTGAGTTTATCAGCTGCATTTACAGGTGTTTCTATTCAGAATTCACTTTTCCCTCTGTGAGGTGTGCAAAGGTAAAGGCAGTCCAGAGTAGAGATCTGGGGGAGCTCAGAGACACCAGGGCCTCCATGGCATGCATTCATAGCAGTTATGCTATTTTATTACCCATTGAAGCACATCCTGATTGCTTAAGGTATTGGGGCATTGTGAATAGAACTACTGTATGTAATGGTGTGCTGTTATCTAGATATACATTTTTGAGGCAGTTGTCTATATTTTTAGGACCATGTGGTGAAACCATGTCTGACTTTGGGGAAAATGCTCAGTTTTTTGATAGTGTTGAACTGTTGTGTGCTCTTCCAGCAATGCACAAGAGTGCCTGTGGCTGTTCATCATCCTCATGGTTGATACTACACTTACTAAAGACCTTAGCAGCTCGGTAGGTGTGCAGTGCACTTGGGGTCTTAGTTTGTGCTTTCCTCATGACAAGTGATACTAAGAATCATTTCTATGCTTCTTTACCATCTTGTATCTTTCTTGTGAGTTGTCTGTTCATATATTTACCCATTATGTTGTCTTATTGTTGAGTGTCTTACTATATTTTTTACACAAGTTTGTTTTAGACATATACTTTCCAAAGATTCCCCCAGTGTTTGACTTGTCTTTTCATTTCCTTAATATGATTTTTTTTACAGAGGAATTTAATACAGTCCACATTATCAGGTTTTTCTTTCATGGATTTCTTGTTGTTATTGTTTGTTTGTTTGATAGCAGGGATTGAACCCAGGGTGCTTAACTACTGAGCCACATCCATAGCTTTCATGGATTTTGGGGGTGGGTTGTATTTAGAACTTCATCATGAAACGTGTGGTCATGCACATCTTCTAGAGTTTTACAGTTTTCCATTTTAAATGAAAATCTAGAGAGTAGTTTGATAGGTTCTGGCATCCATATGTGTGGCTTCTTGAAGTGTGTGTCCTTTTGAAGTCAGTGATGTCTAGTCTAGGTTTAAAAAGAGCGTGTTGGGAATTTCTGGAATGCACTGAATCTTCAGATCAGGTTTGAGGTAGTTTCATCTTAATTATATTGAGACCTGAACAAAGACTATCTCTGTATTTATTTATATTTCATTTGATTTCTTTATAAACATTTCAAGAATTTCTGAAGTATGATTGTACTTTAATACTTACATGTAAATACTTCAAATTTGGGGTCTCTATTTTAAATATTAATGCTTTAAATTTTTTCTTATTCCAGTTTATATATTTCACTATTTCCCCTACGTGATGGCTGAAATATAGGAAATCAATGAAATTTTGTCTATGGGCCATGTACTTTGCTGCTTGCTATCTCCATCCATTCTGATCAAGACATAGGAGGTAGGCTCTATTTCTTTTCAATTTCCAAAATCATGACCTGCAATAGTCAGAACTATGAATTTAAGAGCTTCATTGTGCCTAGCACAAGGGGGTGCAGCTCTGAACAGTGAACACCCAGCATCCTGCACTGCCCACAGTGACCAGCAGGGGGCACTCAGAACAGCTTTCTGTGATCAACTGCTTTTGGGGGCTGTGTTCTGTGCCCTAATCAAACTTCCTTCTCCTGGGGACCCACCTCAGAGATGTCACATCTAGGGACTCCTAGAGGCTCTATCTAAGGTGTAGACCAGAGGTTTTTTTTTCTTTTCTTTTTTTTTAATCCTGGGGAGACACTGGAAAGATACCATGGACTAGGGATACCTGGTGGATATGTCTGTGGTGAGGACCAGAGCTTCCTTCTCCTTGGCACCTACCCATGGAGGCTCTACTGTGGATTCAGGATGCCTGAGGTCCATGTGAGGAAAACATGAGGAAGAAGCTTCCTGGGCACTGCCTGATGGGCTGAGAAGTAAGTTCTGCCATGTTCTTTACTTTCTCAGGTAATATTTTAGGAGAACTTATTTTACAACAGTATTTCTTACTGAGGCTTTGGCTGCTCATTATCATGGTATGTCAATGTATTTTGTATGGCTTGAGTGTCTGAGGACACAAATGCCCCCTCAAGATGGTGCAGGGAGGGCCCAGTGCCTGGAATCTCACTGGGGCCTGAGGGTAAGGGCTCATGAAAAATGCAGCAAGAAGCTCTCAGGAGCCTCTAGGGTGAGAGATGCAAAGATTATGATGGATTGCACTACCCAGAATCCTGGGTAACTGTAGAATCCTCATTGCAGTTACCAGAGCCTTCTGCAGGGAGGGCAGCATGGGTCAAATGACAGACTGTGCTACCCATAATTCTTGGGGACCTGCAGCTTGCAGAGACCTCTGCAGAGAGGGCTGTACTGACAAAAAATCAAACTATGCTGCCAATTACTTTTGGGTGCCTGCTCTACCCAGGAGCCTCTGGGGGTGAGAATTGTAAGGGCAGAATACCAGACTTCAATGCTCAGAATATCTGGGGATGCCTACATACCCTGTAACCCTGTAAGTCCCACAGGATTTGGTGGTGATGGTTTTGTTGGTAGAGCTCACATCCTAGAATCTCCAGGGTCCCAGGGAAAGCATGGGGTCTTCAGCCCCTGTGATCCTCAGCAGGACTGTGCAGGCCAAACGCTAGACTGCATTATTAGAACCCTCGGGACTGCAGCTTCCAGAATCCTCTGTGGTGAGGGGCAAACTACTTAACTGCATTACCCACAATCCTAAGGGGGAACTTTAGTTTCAGAATTTTCTGCAGTGAGTAGGAAAAACACAGGACTAAATTACCCACAAATCTCGGTGCCAGTAGCTCTCAGGATCCTCCATTGTGAGGACTGTTGGACTGAGAGCTTAACTACAGTATCCAGAATCCTTGGTGGGGTGTGTTGCCCATTAGTATGCAGCCTGCAACTCCCTGAGGCCTCCCAAGTGAGAACTCTGCATTATGCAGGTCAGACTATAATACCTACAATTCCTGGGGACACACTGGTGAGTGTGCTGCCTGCAATTCCAGGAGGCTTCCACAGTGAGGTCTTCAGTCCCAAGACAAGCATGTGGCCTTCAGTTCTCATGGCCCTTGCAGTAGGGGCATGTAGGCAAAACACTGGACTACCTTATCCAGAGTCCTCAGGGGGAATTGCAGTTCCCAGGATCTGTAATAGTGAGGGCTTCAGGGTAGGGAGCTGAACTATACTACCTAGAATTCTTGGAGGTGCCCCATGTCCATGTGGTCTGGAACTCTCAGAGGCTTCCACAGTGAGGGCTATGGAGGTAGAGGGCAATACTATACTACCCAGGATCCCTGGGGGCCTGCAACTCCCAGACACCTTCCTTTTGAGTACCGCTGGGGCAAACTTTGTATTGCACTACACAGACTCCTCAGGAGTGTCTAGGTAGGCTTGTGCTACAAAGATCCCAGAGCCATGATGGGGGTGAAGTCCACTTAGGTAGGATGGATTGCACTACCCAGAATAATCATGGCCCAGAGCTCTCAGTGACCTCTGCGGTCAGAGCTGACTGAGTAGAACTGATTACAATACTCAGAATTCCTGGAGGCTCCGAGCTCTAGGTAGTCACTGTACAGTTGAACATAGCCCCAGGCTATAATACCCATGATCCTTGGGGGCTTGCAGCTCCCAGAATCCACTGTAGTGATGCTGCATGGACAGAACACCAGAATGCACTGTCTAGAATCCCTAGGGATGCCTGAGTGACTGTGTAGCCTGCAATTTCTAGAGACCTCTGCAGTGGGGGCTGCATTGTAGAAGACTGGATTACACTACCCAGAATCCTGGGTGGGGGTATGAGGTTGAATGTGCTACTTGAAGCCCCCATAGACCTCTGAAGTTAGGGCTGAGTGGGCACAATGACAGGCTACACTGTTCAGAATTACTAGGGGTGCCTGAGTAGCCTGCAGCTCACAGCGACCTCTGCAGCTGGCCTGCTATGTGGAATACAAGACTGCACTACCCAGCATCCTGATGGTATGAGGGTGAATGTGCTACTAGCAACCCCTAGGCTTCTGGGGTGAGGGCTGCATGGGTAGAACACCAGAGTCCACTGCCAGGGTTCTCCAGGGTGTCTGGGCCAGCACATGGCACACAGCTTCCATGGTCCTGAAAGGCAAAGACTGTGTGAGCAAAGCACCAGACTACACTGTCCAGAAACCCTGAGAACCCTGAATCTGTGTAGCCTGAAGCTCCCAGAGGCATCCATGGTGAGAGCTGGACAGGCAGGACAGACTGAATGATCTAGAATGCTGTCATAGGCTACTGGTAATTTGGTCTGAGCTCAGGTTCTTCTACCCTCCTACAGTGGTCACCCTGGGCTGGGAATTAACAGATTTTCTTAAAACCCCTGATTCTGAATTGGAGCAGTCCCTGGCTAAGTCACTCTGTCTCAAAGACTACACATCCCAGAAGCCTCTGAGGTGGTCTGTTTCTGGCCTCTGCCCTTGGGCTGAGGGTCTAGACTCCCTGTAGCTGCCTCCCTCTGTGCCTCTGCCTGCCTGTCTCAGGCTGCTGCAGCACTTGGCCTGGTGGAGTGCAGGGAGGGGGTCTCCTGGACTCCATTTCTCCTCTTCTGTGATTTCACTACTCAGGTGCCACAGCCAGACCTAGTTAGAGCAGTGGGAACATATTTTATTCATTAACTGCTGAGGGTGGAAGAAGGTGCTGACATTCACCAGGGAGCCAGGAGAGGCCCCGCCTCTGAGCTGGGAGGAGCTCCTGCACAGCGCATGGCCAAAGGGGCGTGGTCAATAAGGGGCAGGGCCTTGCCGCCATCTTTAATGCTGCCTCCTTGATAATGAGGAGCTGACTTCCCTCTCAGGACCAACCCGGGAGAGCCCCAGTCCTGGGAGTGTTGGGTCACTCCACAGGGAGTGGCAGAGCCCCATTCTCAGAGCAGATTGAGAGAGACACCCAGGTTGTGGACTTTCGTGCGTAATGCCTCCAGGGGCTCACGGAGCTCCCTTCTCAGAGCAGCCTCAGCGTGTGGATTCTTGGCTTAGGGACTTTCGTGAGTCATGTCTCTAGGGATGCCCGGGGTTCCCTTCTCCTCAGCAGCCTGAGAGAGACACTTGGTGTGGGGACCCTCGTGGGCCACATCTCTAGGGGTGCCTGGGGCTCCCTTCAACTCAGAGTGGCCTGAGGGAGACACCTGGTGCGGGCACCCTCTTGGGTCATGTCTCTAGGGATGCCCGGGGTTCTGTTCTCCTCAGAGCAGCCTGAGGTAGATGCCTGGTGCGGGGACCACTTTGGGTCACATTCTAGGGACACTTGGGGGCTCCCTCATCCTTACAGCAGCCTGAGGGAGATGCTAGGCCTGGGGAGCCTCGTGGGTCACGTCTCTAATTAGGCTGGGGGTTCCCTTCTCCTCAGAGGGCCTGGGGCAGACGCCAGGGTTGCTGTGCATGGCCAAAGGGGGTGTGGCCAACCAGGGGCGGGGCCTCACCGCCATCTTTAAGGCTGCCTCCTTGAGAGTGAGGAGCTGGCTTCCCCCTCAGGACCAACCCAGGAGAGCCCCAGTCCTCGGAGTGTTGGGTCACTCCACAGGGAGGGGCAGAGCTCCCTTCTCAGAGCAGATTGAGAGAGACACCCAGGTTGCGGACTCTCATGGGTCATGCCTCCAGGGACTCCCGGAACTCCCTTCTCAGAGCAGCCTCAGCGCGGACTCTTGGCTTAGGGACTTTTGTGAGTCATGTCTTAGGGATGCCCGGGGTTCCCTTCTCCTAACATTGGCCTGAGGGAGAAGCCAGATGTGGGGAGCCTTGTGGGTAACAACTCTATGTAGGTCCTGGGTTTTCTTCTCCTCAGAGTGGCCTGAGGGAGATGCCTGGTGTGTGGACCCTCGTGGTTTATGTCTCTTTGGATGCCTGGGGTTCCCTTCTCAGAGTAGCCTTGGGGAGATGCCTGGCTTGGGGACCCTCATGGGTCATATTTTTAGAGAAGCCTGGGGTTTTCTGCTCAGAGCAGCCTGAGGAGATGCGTAGCATGGGGACCCTCATGGGTCATGTCTCTAGGGACACCTGTGATTCCCTTTTCCTCAGAGCAGCCTCAGAGAGATGGCTCAGAAGCTTCTGGCAGCTCTGGCAGCTGGTGAGGGGATGGTGGGAAGCATGAGGAGCAAACCCTGTCCTGGACCTGAGAGCTGAGGGCATCCTTGTCTGTCAGCCCCTCTCTGTCCTTCACAATTTCATCCTGGCTCCCTGTGCAGCAGTGACCCTTCCTTAGGCTATGACCCTCATCATCTTAATATAGTGACCCAGGGTGGTTTCTAGGGAACCTGGCTGGAGAGGAAGGAGGAATGTGTAGGGAGGGAGGAATGTACAGCCTAAGGGAAGGGGACCCCAGTCCACTTCCTTGTTTTCCTTAGTGTTTAAATGGTTTGCTTTTTCTTGCAGTGTTAAAATAGTAGAAAAAAATTGAAAAGTACATATGTTAACAGCCCACTATGTTATTTTAATGAACTTTTTTAATTTTTATTTTTGGGTACTGGGGATTGAACTCAGTACTTACCTTTTTTTTGTTGTTGTTGTTGCATGTGATCACTGAGCCATATCTCCAGCCCTATTTTGTATTATAGAGACAGGGTTTTACTGAGGTGCTTCATGCCTTGCTTTTGCTGAGGCTGGTTTTGAAGTCGAGATCCTTCTGCCTCAGCCTTTTGAGCTGCTTAAGTTTATATATATTACTTCTAAGAAAGCCAGAATTTATCAAAAATACATCTCATGTTTTTTGTGGAACCGAACTCATGAACCACATTTTTCTTTTTCTTTAATCTCTGCTTAGTTTTTCTTTCATTTTTTTTAGTTGTAGAAGGGCACAATTGTTATTTATTTTATTTATTTATTTATTTTTATGTGGTGGTGAGGATCAAAACCAGTGCCTCAAATATGCTAGGCAAGCGCTCTACCACTGAGCTACCACAGCCACACGTTTTTCTTTTGGTGGACAGTTTAATTATCAAGAAGCCACCCCTCCAGGACCCTTTTAAAGAGAGAGAGAGAGAGAGAGAGAGAGAGAGAGAGAGAGAGAGAGAGAGAGAGAGAGAGAGAGAATTTCAATATTTATTTTCCAGTTTTCGGCGGATACAACATCTTTGTTTGTATGTGGTGCTGAGGATCGAACCCGGGCCGCATGCATGCCAGGAGAGTGCACTACCGCTTGAGCCACATCCCCAGCCCCCTCCAGGACCCTCCAGAGCCTGCCTCTCCTGTAGACCCCACCTATATTCTATGGCCCTGCTTGTCCTCCTGAACCACCCTTCCCTCTCCTTCCTACCCTGCCTCTCCTCTAGGTCCTACTCATGTTCCAGGGCCTGTCCCTTCCTCAGGTCCCACCCCTCTGTGAAGCCCTGCCCCCTTGTGACTCATTCTCCCCCTCCTTCAGACCCTGTCTTTCCTCCAGATCTTTCCCATCTTCCTGTCCTGCCCCTCCTGCAGACCTCACCCCTCCTCTTTTTAATTTTTTTTTGTTTTTGCACATGGACACAATGCCTTTATTTTGTTTATTTATTTTTATGTGGTGCTTAGGTTTGAACCCAGTGCCTCACACATGCTGGGCAAGTGCTCTACCCCTGAGTCATAACCCCAGCCCAACCCTCCTCCTCTTTAAGACCCTGCCTCTTCTCCAGACCCCACTTATCTTCCAGCCCCCCCACCTCATGACCTTCCATCCCCCTCCTCCAGACTCTGCCCCTGCTAGTCTAGGATGAGCAGCTCCCTGGCTGCTGTGCTAATTGGCAGTATATTTGTCATGGTGCACAAATAACATCTGTTGTATAAACACTGACGTTCTGCATTGGATGAATTATCTTGACTATTATCAAAATTTGACATACCATAAAATAAATTTAGAAAAGTCACCTTTCTCTCTCTTTTATTCTCTATAGATCATCAACATTTGAAATAAAATCAGAATTTGTTAAAGGGCAGATGACAGCCAGCCTTGAGCCCTGATGATCCCAGGATCCCATCCAGTGGGAGAACTCTAAGTATCAGTCCAAGCTTTTGTATGCTAATTGATTCATTTATTTTTCTTATTTTAGAGTTATTTTGCTATGTAATTCCCCATGGCCTTCAGTTCTGTGTAATAGGTTTTTCCTATTCAATTTTTAATTAATATTCTTTCAATTTTCTACAAAATTTTGAAAATATTTTTTTAGTTGTCAGTGGATCTTTTTATTTTATTTATTTATTTTGTTTATTTATATGTGGTGCTGAGGATTGAACCCAGGGCATAACACATGCCAGGCAAATGCTCTGCCTTTGCGCCACAACTCTAGCCCTGTATAGGATTTTTAATTCTGTGAACTTCTATTTTTTATTCATTTTCTATTTGATTACACCAATAAGGAATATTTTAAAAATTTCTTTTAGCTTACTTTGTTTTTGATTGAGAGAATTGTTTTGTTTGAGAGAATTGTCTTGTTTGGAAATGCTCATAATCAAATGATTTTAATTAATTTCCATTTATTAAGACATGTTTGAGACTGGGTGTGCAGCTCAGTGGCAGAGCACTTGCCTGGCATGTGAGAGGCCATGGAGTCCATCCCAGCACCACACACACAGAAGGTGTCTTTGACAGGACTCAAGCATGAGGGGTATAGTTTCAAAAGATCATGTATTGGGGCTGGGGTTGTGACTCAGCAGTAGAGCACTCGACTAGCACGTGCGAGACCATGGGTTTGATCCTCAGCACCACATAAAAATAAGTAAATAAAACAAAGGTACTGTGTTGTACTACAACTAAAAATACAGAAAAAATTTAAAAAAAAGATCATGTATTTACACATATACACATATACCAAAGTGCGTCTTCCAAATTCATATGAAATTATTCTAAGAAAATGTCAAATCAGTTTTAAAAGAGAAGAGGGATGATGATATTTTTAATGTTAACTATTAATATTTCATGATATTTAAAACCACTATAGATGAAATCTCCTGAGATGCAAATCATTACAAAATGTAAGAGACAAGTCAGTAGCTGCTTTTTTTGTAATTCAGATACATTTACCAAAAATAAGCTTTTTTTAAAAAAGATATTTTCTTCTTTTCAAATTTAGAAAGCATTTCCATATGTCCTATTAAAGTTCTATATTCATCAGAAAGTTCTCTTATTCCTTGCATACAAAGGGATGGGCCTTCTAATGAGCATGATACTTTATGTTGTCAGGAATTCTTGTGGGAGAACTCTTTTTAAGTGTTTTGCCTCTGTTCAAAATATCATTTAAAAATGTATCAATTTGCTTTTGATTTCAGAAATTTGTCTTTCTTTTGAAATTATGTATTTATTAGTATTTAGGGTTATTTCATGTAGGAAATGCCATGATTACATTTTATCCTAATGTTGGTGCCCCTATGTGCTTATAAGGTGACTTTCAGAATGCAGTTGAGTATCTCTCTCATATTTGTTGGATTCATTAGAAAAGTACATGCACTTTTGATCATATTTAAATGGTTGCATTTGAATTATTAGAAGCAGAAATCAGACATGTTAGTATTGTGAGCTGAACAAAGTGTAGGTTTACTTTAATCATTTTGAGGAGGTTGACATAATGGCTTCTGCCTTGTTCTGTACCTGCCATAGTTGTCAGATGTCTCACCTGGAGAATTTTTTTTTTTTTTTTTTTTTTGGCACTGGGGATTAAACCCAGGGCCTTGCTTGTGCTATGCAAGCCTTGAACTACATATGTCCCCAGTCTTTGTTACAATTTCATTTTGAGGCAGGGTCTAGCTGAATTGCTAATGTCAGCTTCAAATTTGTCATCCTTCTGCTTTATCCTCCCAAATAGCTGAGATGACAGGCATGAGTCAAAGTGCCTGGCTTTTCCTGGAGGATTTTGATGTCAGTATCATATGTTTCCAATGTGTTAATAATTTCCTAAGTTAGATTATGTTCATTTTTCTTATCAACATTGAATAAAGCCTTTTTGTTGTTTTTTGATGGTATGCTTAATGTGAACATGGTTTATGATGTGACACCACTGTTTATGGTGATCTAGCTCTGCAATACACTGTAAGGAGAGTATTTTGATTCTGAGAGTCTCAAGTGTTTTAGGTCCAACATGTTTCCTTAAGAGGAGTGATTATTCATTTTCTATTTATTTACAAAAATAAGACACAAATTCTCTTTTTTTTTTTGTGGTTCTGGGGGTTGGTCCTAGGGACTCCTGCATGCTAGAAAATCTTTCTACATCCCCAGTCCCATAGATCCTTTAGTTGTCATTAGCTTCATGAAGAGCTAGTGACAATAAAATTACTTAGAAGTTCAACTAGATTTAGACTCATACAAGAGTGTGGGATCCATAGCTCCTTGTGATTTCTAAAAGGTAGAGTGTTTTCTCACAACACAGCAGCATCTAATATAATTTCTGGACCAAGCTGACACCTCTGCTTCTCTTGGTTCAACACTTCCTGCAGAGTTCTTGGAGGAGATGGCTATTTCTTTGACTATTTGTCCCAGTCACAAATATTTGATTATATTGCTGCTAAAAAGGTATGCATAGAAATAAAATAGAGACAAGCATTCTTTGGGATAAATGATTCAGTCACAGTGAGTCTATTTGCATTAGGATATATATATATATTTATAAAGTCACTCTTTCAGGAAAGTTAAACCAGGAGTTGAAATAGAATCTCTAAAATGTCATTTTTTTCCCCTCTAGTGATCAAGTTTTAAGAAGGCAAAACTAGAACTTAGTGACAGCATAAAAATATAAGGAGTTTACTTATGTTATTACTTCAACATGAAATATGTAAAAGAAGCACATATTTTGAATTTTATATTAGTTTGAACTATTTGATTTTTGTGTTATGAATGTTCATAATAAAATACAGAACTAGCTAAGAGTGTCAGTTACCAGTAATTAACTGTATGAATAATTAAACAAGTAAGTGTTTGAGAAAATATAACCATGTCCTAAGGTTTTACTTTAGAGTAATTTAATGGTGTTTTGTTGTTGTTGTTGTTGTTTGTTTTTGGTGTGGGGGTACTGGGGATTGAATCCAGGGGCACTTAATCATTGAGCCACATCCCCAGCCCTTTTTAATATTTTATTTAGAGGCAGGGTCTCACAGAGTTACTTAAGGCCTCAGTAAGTTGCTGAGGCTGGCTTTGAACTCGAAATCCTCCTGCCTCAGCCTCCCAAGATGCTGAGATTACAGGCATGTGCCACCATGCCAGGCTTAGTTTTATCTTTATAGAGAAATTGAAAAGAAAGTGCAGAGATTTCCCAGGTAGCCTCAACCTGGTTTCTTCCCTTGTTATGACTTTGGTGAGCTGTCTCTAAAGTGTTAACATCTTAGACCATTTGTCATGAAGAAAAAATAATGGTATGTTAACATTAACTGAGGTCACATATCCTTTGGATTCTCAGTTATGTGTCTTCCTGTTCTAGGATCTCATCTAGGAGCCAACATGACATCCAGTCATCATGTCTCCATAGACTTCTCTTGGCGTGACAGTTTCTATGAACTTCCTTCTTCTGATGACCTTGACAGCATTGAGGACAACTTGACAGGTATTTTTTAGAATTTTTTTTGAATTTTCCTTTTTTTTCATATTTAAACTGGGGCTGTGGGTCTGGGGGAGGCAGGTCACAGAGGTGAAGAGCTGCTCTGTCATCTCTTGTCCTTATTGTCATATTAGTATTGACTGTGCTCACCTGGCTGAGGCAGTGCCTTTCAGGTTTCCTTGTGTTTCTCATATTTAGCCTGGGGCTATTGGACTGGGGAAGCTGGTCACTGAGATGAAAAGCAGCTCTATCATCTCATGCCCTCAAGGTGAAATGTTAGTATTGATTGTGCTCACCTGCTTGAAGAAGGGCCTTTCAGGTTTCTTACTGTGAGGTTACTCTTTTTTTACATGTCCACATTGTCTGTTCTTCTGGAGGAAGTCATAATGCAGAGCCAATGATTAGGGATCAGAGAGTTAGCTCTACCTCCTTGATGACTGTGTCTCTCTCAATTATATGGAATTCTTCTGCACAAGAGGTTTCTACTCAACCTCATTTGTTTGTGTATTCAGTCATTTATATATATCAGTCATCTGGATAGTTTCCTTAAGCTGTTTTTTGTTCTCTCCCCCCGCCTTTTTAAAATACTACTTTGCTGCTCAATTCATCCCTCCTTTAACCATTGGGAATTCTTTCCATTGGAGATCTTTCCATTATCTCCTGTTGTCCTTTAACATATTTTCTGGTTTTGTCCCAAAGTTTTTTCTTTCTGATATTTAAATTATCCTGACTTATATATTTACTGTCTTACTCTTAGTATCAGCCATTTCTTCAAAGAGTCCTGACTCCTTTGATTAGAGAGTGATATTAAAATCTTTCATCTGGCAGGGGCTGTGGCTCAGTGGTAGTGCACTCATCTGGCATGTGTGAGGCACTGGGTTCGATCCTCAGCACCACATAAAAATAACAAATAAAATAAAGGTCTTTAAAAAAGTCTATAAAACATATTTCATCTTGCATCTTGATCCACACAACTGACAATGCAAAGAAGTGTATATGTATTCTAATCTTTTCATATCCCCTAGTTATAACTATGTTTATGTGGAACCATCTGTGAATGTTTTAAGCAAAATGTGAGTTTATATGGATATGCAGTCAGTGGATTCTGACCCCTTATGACATAGATCCCTCTGCCTTCACCCCTTGTTTATCATAACTTCTCACCCTATCTAGCTCCCAGTTTCTGACATATAATTAATTCATTGTTTCATTATGAGCAATGAATTTATTATCGCTCCAGATTATGGGCTTTGACATAATAAGAAATACACATTCAGGGCTGGGGATGTGGCTGAAGTGGTAGCACGCTCTCCTGGCATGTATGTGGCTCGGGTTCGATCCTCACCACCACATACAAACAAAGATATTGTGTCCACCGAAAAGTAAAAAAAAAAAAAAAGAAAAAAAGAAAAAAAAAATACACATTCAGCCTCTGCACCCAGTTCCTGGTACAGCACTCCTAAAATCTTCATATTTTCTGAGTGACAGAGGTGTTAGGAGCATTTTTTGTTCTAATATTGATTCTTTTACCTTGGTTATTTGCACAGAGTTCCTAAATCCTGTAGAATCTCCTGGGGGCCTAGGAGGGGCTTGTGCTTTAATAAGGACTTTTGGTAGGCTCTAGGGCAGCTTCAGGATGGAGGATGGTCATGAGAAAAACCATAGGAAGGGTGGTGCACCCCAACTCCATGTAGATGGAGACTCCTGTGCTGGGAGGCTCCTGGGCCTCATCCTGCACAACTTTTCCTCTGTAATTTGGTCTTTTCTAGAATGTCATAAAAGGTAAACCATACAGCACGTAGCGTCTTCAGCCTGGCTTATTTTACTTAGCAGTGTACCAGGTAGGATTTATCTATGTCTCTGTGTAGGGTGGCAGTTCATTCCTTTATATTCTGTGTTGGTTATGCATTCAGCTATGGGAGGACGTTCTTATTTATGATCTGATTAGCATCATAGAGCTGCTATGCATAATTACATGCTAGTTTTGTTTTCACATACTTTTTCAAAGAATTTCTCTAAATGAAGATAATTTATAGGGACACTGTTGGGTCATAGATTGGACTTTTTTGCTTTGGGAAGAACTAGCACATCATCTTTCAAAGTGGCCATGCCACATGTTCTCCTAGTAATGCCTGAGACTGCTGGTATCTCACATCCTGCAGATGTTGGTACACTGCTGTTTCTTAGAGTTCAGCAGTTCTAATAGCTGTGCCATACTACCTCACTATCATTTTAATTTATGATTCCCTGATGATATGGGATGCTGAACATCATTTTGTATAACTATTTGCCATGTTTTACAGAGTAGGAAAAAAAATTGTGTGTGTGTGTGTAGTGCTGGGGATTGAACCCCAGGCCTCATATAAACTAGGAAAGTGCTCTACCACTGAGCTATATCCCATCCTTTAAAAAATTTCCTAGGCTGGGCTCAAGTTTGCAATCTTCCTGCCCCAGCCTTTTGAGTAATTGGGATTGTTGGCCTGCAACAGTGCACTTCGTAAAAATTGAACTTTATAAAGTCCATGTTATTGGTATTTTTTTTCAGTCAGTTGGTATTTGGTATTGTGAGTTAAAACTCATCATCAAGGACTGGGGAAGTAGCTCAGTATTAGAAAGTTTGTATAGCATGTGTGAGGCCCTGCATTCAACCCCTCATACCAGAAACAAATTTACACTACCATCACTAAATCTAAGATCACATAGATTTTCTTATTTTTTTTTTTCAGATTTCTTTTAGTTTTACCACATTTTAGTTATGGACTATTATGAGTTAATTTTTGTAGGAGTTTCTGTTTTTGTCTATATTCATTTCACTCAATATGGTTTGAATAACTTGTTCAATCACCATTTCTTAAAAAACAAGGATACTGGGTTTCATTTAAGTTTGAATTTCCAAAATCATGGCCTTGAGTAATCTAGATACAGTACTGAATTTCATCCATTTCTCAGGAATGTCATGGGGTGCCCATACACCACTGAATTGAAGCATTCTGTGCTGGGTCCTAATGACCACCAGAGGGTATGTGCCACCTTCCTGGATATGGCAGTGTCACAATACTGTTATGGTGGAGTGATAATGCTAACATGTTGTCCATGTGCAGCCTCTAATGCTAATGTAGTAGTCTTTGATGCTATTGTGTCCACATGTGGCCTCTGATACAAATATAGTATTTGTAGAGTGGACTTGAACACTAATACAACAGCTTCCATGTTAATATAATGTCCACATCATAGCCTCTAATACTAAAATAACATTCACAACATGGCATCAAAAACTAATATAATAGATGCCGTATGGTCTCTAATCCAAATATAATATATATACTATAACATCTAAAACAAAATAGTATCTCCCTATAATCTTTAATACTAATTTGATATCCATAGTGTAGCATCTAAGGCTAATATAATAGCTGCCCTGTGTCCTTTCATGTTCTTATGGTATTCATAGCTATTGTGGTTTAGATATGAGTTGTCCTTTAAAAATCTCATATGTGAGTCAATGAGAGAAAATTTAGATGTGTAATGACTGGATCCTGAGAGCATTAACCTGCATCAGTGTACCAACCTAATGAAAGCATTAACCTAATTATCCACTGATAGGGATTAACTGGGTGGTAACTGTAGGATATAAAGATAAAGATTAGGGTATAAAGATAAGATTCTGATGGATCAAAACATGGGATGATGGGCTCTATTTTAGCTAAGATATGCAAACGTGTGTTGAATAACCAGAACAGTGAATTTCTGAGGTTGTGCATCAGGACTAGGTAGTGGCACAGCTCTCTGCAACACTAAACAAGCTAATCAATCAATAGAATCCAAGCTCAGGATGCATTTGCAACCTGAGGAAAGAGAGGAAATTAAAATTGGGACAGGGGTATGAAGCTGTAGCATAATGTCCTCTAAGCTAATCAGAGGTGGGTCACAGGGGCCCTAATGACAGCCACCTCCAGGTTCTCCCCTAGATGTGGTTCGGTGGGGATCCTGGAGTTGCCTCCATGTTTGTCTGTTGTTCCCCAGGAAGCTCCTATCCACAAAGATGCAGGCCTGGGTTGTTGTGCTTGCATTTTTCTGAGTTTACCACCCACATCCATAACTTTTTAATCTCTTTCCATAGGCAGCAACTGCATACTGAGCCTGAGTTTATCAGCTGCATTTACAGGTGTTTCTATTCAGAATTCACTTTTCCCTCTTTGAGGTGTGCAAAGGTAAAGGCAGTCCAGGGTCCAGACCAGAGTAGAGACCTGGGGGAGCTCAGAGACACCAGGGCCTCCATGGCATGGATTCATAGTAGTTATGCTATTTGTCTACCCATTGAAGCACATCCTGATTGCTTAAGGTATTGGGGCATTGTGAATAGAACTACTATATATAATTGCCTGCTGTTATCTAGATATACATTTTTGAGGCAGTTGTCTATATTTTTAGGACCATATGGTGATACCATGTCTAACTTTTGGGAAAATGGCCAGTTTTTTTTTGATAGTGGTGAGCTGTTGTGTGCTGTATCAGCAATGCATAAGAGTTCCTGTGGCTGCTCATCATCCTCATGGTTGATACTGCACTTAGTAAAGACATTAGCAGCTTAGTAGTTGTGCAGTGCACCTTGGGGTCTTAGTTTGTACTTTCCTCATGACAGGTGATACTAAGAGTCATCTCTATGCTTCTTTGCCATCTTGTATCTTTCTTGTGCATTGTCTGTTCAGATCTGTACCCATTATGTTGTGTTATTGTTGAGTGTCTTAATATATTTTGTACACAAGTTTGTTTTAGACATATACTTTCCAACGTTTCCCCCAGTCTTTGACTTGTCTTTTTATTTCCTTAATATGATTTTTTTTTTTTTTTTTACAGAGCAGTTTAATACAGTCCACATTATCAGGTTTTTCTTTCAAGGATTTGTTGTTATTATTGTTTGTTTGTTTGGTAGCAGGGATTGAACCCAGGGGTGCTTAACCACTGAGCCACATCCCCAGCTTTCATGGATTTTTTTTTTTGGGGGGGGGGCTGTATTTAGAACCTCATCATGAAACATGTGGTCATGCACATCTTCTAGAGTTTTACAGTTTCCCATTTTAAATGCAAGTCTAGAGAGTATTTTGATAGGTTCTGGCGTCCATATGTGTGGCTTCTTGAAGTGTGTCCTCTTGCAGTCAGTGCTGTCTAGTCTAGGTTTAAAAACAGTTTGTTGGGAATTTCTGGAATGCACTGAATCTTAAGGTCAGGTTTGAGATAATTTCATCTTAATTATATTGAGACCTGAACAAAGTGTATCTGTGTTTATTTATATTTCATTTGATTTCTTTCTAAACATTTCAAGATTTTCTGAAAGAATGATTGTACTTTAAGACTTACATGAAAGTACTTCAATTTTGGGGTCTCCTCTACATGATTGCTGAAATCAATGAAATTTTGTCTATGGGTCATGTATTTTGCTGCTTGCTATCTCCATTAATTCTGATCAAGACATAGGATGGTAGGCTCTTTTTCTTTTTGATTTCCAAAATCATGACCTGGAATAGTCAGAAGTGTGAATTTTAGAGCTTCACTCTGCCTAGCACAAGGGGGTGCAGCTCTGAACAGTGAACATCCAGCATCCTGCACTGTCTACAGTGGCCAGCAGGGGGCCACTTTCTCTGATCAATTGCTTTTGGGGGCTGTGTTCTGTGCTCTAATCAAACTTTCTTCTCCTGGGGACCCACCTGAGAGATGCCACATCTAGGGACTCCTAGGGGCTCTATCTAAGGTGTAGACCAGTGTTTTTTTTTTTTTTTTTTCCTGGGGACACACCTAGAAAGATACCATGGCCTGGGGATGTGTGGTGGATATATCCATGGTGAGGACCAGAGCTTCCTTCTCCTTGTCACCTACCCATGGAGACTCCACTGTGGATTCAGGATGCCTGAGGTCCATGTGAGGAAAACATGAGGAAGAAGCTTCCTGTGCACTGCCTGGTGTACTGAGAAGTAAGTTCTGCCATGTTCTTTACTTTCTCAGGTAATATTTTGCAGAACTTATTTTACAACAGTATTTCTTTTTTTTAGTATTTATTTTTTAGTTTTCGGTGGGCACAACATCTTTATTTATTTTTATGTGGTGCTGAGGATCAAACCCAGCACCCCAGCGCATGCCAGGTGAGTGCACTACAGCTTGAGCCACATCCCCAGCCCCACAACAACAACAACAGTATTTCTTACTGAGGCTTTGACTGCTCATTATCATGGTATGTCAATGTATTTTGTGTGGCTTGAGTGTCTAAGGACACAAATGCCTCCTCAAGGTGGTGTAGGGAGGGCCCAGTGTCTGGAGTCTCACTGGGGCCTGAGGATAAGGGCTCATGAAAATGCAGTAAGTAGCTCTCAGGAGCCTCTAGGGTGAGAGATGTAAAGATTATGATGGATTGCAGTACCCTGAATCCTGAGTAACTACAGAATCCTCATTGCAGTTACCAGAGCCTTCTGAAGTGAGGGAAGTATGGGTCAAATGACAAACTGTACTACCCATAATTCTTGTGGACCTGCAGCTTGCTGAGACCTCTGCAGAGAGGGCTGAATTGACAAAATATCAAACTATGCTACCAATTACTTTTGGGTGCCTGCTCTGCCCAAGAGCCTCTGGGGGTGAGAATTGTAAGGGCAGAATACCAGACTTCAATGCTCAGAACTTTTGGGGATGCCTATATACCCTGACCCTGTAAGTCCCAGACGTTTCTGTGGTGACAGTTGTATTGTTAGAGCACACTACCTAGAATCTCTAGGGTACCAGGGAAAGCATGGGGTCTTCAGCTCCTGTGATCCTCAGCAGGACTCTGCAGGCAAACCCTAGACTGCATTATCCAGAATCGTCAGGGACTGCAGCTCCCAGAATCCTCTGTGGTGAGTGGGCAAACTGTTGAACTGCATTACTCACAATCCTAAGGGGGAATTTGAGTTTCAGAATTTTCTGCAGTGAGTAGGAAAAACACAGGACTATATTACCCACAAATCTCGGTGCCAGCGGCTCTCAGGATCCTCTGTTGTGAGGACTGTTGGACTGAGAGCTTAACTACAATATCCAGAATCCTTGGTGAGGTGTGTTGCCCAGGTGAGTATGCAGTCTGCAACTCCCAGAGGCCTCCCAAGTGAGAGCTGTGCATTATGCAGGTTAGACTATAATACCTACAATTCCTGGGGCACACTGGTGAATGTGCTGCGTGCAATTCCAGGAGGCTTCCACAGTGAGGTCTTCAGTACCAAGGCAAGCATGTGGCCTTCAGTTCTCATGGCCCTTGCAGTAGGGGCATGTAGGCAAAACACTGGACTACCTTATCCAGAATTCTCAGGGGGGATCACAGTTCCCAGGATCTGCAATAGTGAGGACTGCAGGGTAGGGAGCTGAACTACACTACTTAGAATTCTTGGAGGTGCCCATGTCCATGTGGCCTGGAACTCTCAGAGGCTTCCACAGTGAGGGCTATGGAGGCAGAAGGCAAGACTATGCTACCCAGAATCCCTGGGGGCCTGCAGCTCCCAGACTCTACCTTTTGAGTACTGCCAGGGCAAGCTTTGTATTGCACTACACAGACTTCCAGGGGTGTCTAGGCAGACTTGTGCTACACAGATCCCAGAGCTTTGATGGTGAAGTCCACTTAGGTAGGGTGGATTGCACAACCCAGAATAATCAATGGCCCCCAGCTCTCAGAGACCTCTGTGATCAGGGCTGACTGAGTAGAACTGACTACAATACTCAGAATTCCTGAGGGCTCCGAGCTCTAAGTAGTCACTGTACAGTTGAACATTGCACCAGGCTATAATACCCATGATCCTTGGGGGCTTGCAGCTCCCCGAGTTCACTGCAGTGATGGCTGCATTGGCAGAACACCAGACTAAACTGTCCATAATCCCTAGGGATGCCTGAATGACAGTGTAGCCTACAATTTCTAGAGACCGCTGCAGGGGATGGGGGCTGCATTGTAGAAGACTGGATTACACTGCCCAGAATTCTGGGTGGGTGTATGAGGGTGAATGTGCTACTTGAAGCCCCCATAGGCTTCTAGAGTGAGGGCTGAATGGTCAGAATGCCAGACTACACTGTTCAGAATCACTAGGGGTTCCTGAGTAGCCTGCAGCTCACAGAGACCTCTGCAGCTGGGCTGCATTGTAGAATTCAAGACTGCACTACCCAGAATCCTGGGGATATGAGGGTAAATGTGCTACTTGTAGCCTTTGGCTTCTGGGGTGAGGGCTGCATGGGTGCAACACCAGAGTCCTCTGCCCGGGTCCTCCAGGGTGCCTGGGCCAGGACATGGCACACAGCTTCCATGGTCCTGAAGGGCAGCGACGGTGTGGGAAGAGCACCAGACTACACTGTCTAGAATCCCTGAGAACCCTGAATCTGTGTAGCCTGCAGCTCCCAGAGGCATCTATGGTGAGAGTTGGACAGGCAGGACAGACTGAATGATCTAGAATGCTGTCATAGGCTACTGGGAATTTGGTCTGAGCTCAGGTTCTTCTACCCTCCTACAGTGGTCACCCTGGGCTGGGAATTAACAGATTTTCTTAAAATTCCTGATTCTAAAATGGGTCAGACCCTGGCTAAGTCACTCTGTCTCAAAGACTACATGTCCCAGAAGCCTTTGAGGTGGTCTCTGCCTTTGGGCACCTGAGTGAGGGTCTAGACTCCCTGTGGAAGCCTCCCTCTGTGCCTCTGCCCACCTGGCTCAGGCTGCTGCAGCCCTTGGCCTGGTGGAGTGCAGGGAGGGGGTCTCCTGGACTCCATTTCTCCTCTCTTGAGATTCCACTACTCATGGTGCCACAGCCAGACCTAGTTAGAGCAGTGGGAACATATTTTATTCATTAACTGCTGAGGGTGGAAGAAGGTGCTGACATTCACCAGGGAGCTGGGAGAGGCCCAGCCTCTGAGCAGTGAGCAGCTTGCTGCTGGAGCACATGCACATGGCCAAAGGGGCGTGGCCAAGAAGGGGCAGGGCCTCGCCACCATCTTTAATGCTGCCTCCCTGAGAGTTAGGAGAGCTGGCTTCCCACTCAGGACCAACCCGGTACAGCCCCAGTTCACTGGAATGTTGCGTCAGTCCACAGAGAGGGGCAGAGCTCCCTTCTCAGAGCAGATTGAGAGAGACACCCAGGTTGGGGACCCTCGTGGGTCATGCCTCCAGGGACTCCTGGAGCTCCCTTCTCAGAGCAGCCTCAGCGGACTCTTGGCTTAGAGACTTCGTGAGTCATGGCTCTAGGAATGCCTGGGGTTTCTTTGTCCTCAGAGCAGCCTGAGGGGGACGCCTGTCTTGGGGACCCTCATGTGGCATGTTTCTAGGGTTTCCAGGATTTCCTGAGGGAGATGCCAGGGTTGGGGACCCTCACAGTTCATGTCTCTAAGTAGGCCTGGGGTTCCCTTCTCCTCAGAGTTGTCTGGAGGAGACACCAGTGTGGGGACTCTCTTTGGTCACGTCTCTATTGATGCCCGGGGGTCCCTTGTCTTCAGAGTTATCTGAGGAAGACTCCTGGTGTGGGGAGCCTTGTGGGTCATGTCTCTAGGGACACCTGGGGTTCCGTTCTCCTCAGAGAAGCCTGAGGGAGATGCCTGGTGTGGGCAACCCTGTTTTGTATTATAGAGACAGGGTTTCACTGAGTTGCTTCATGCCTTGCTTTTGTTGAGACTGGTTTTGAACTCAAGATCGTTCTGCCTCAGCCTTCTGATCTGCTTAGGTTTAAATATATTACTTCTAACAAAGCCAGAATTTATTAAAAATACATCCCCTGTATTTTAAATAATGAACCACATTTTTTCTTTAATCTTTGCTTAGTTTTGTTCAAAATTTTTTTTTAATTGTAGAAAGGCACAATACATTTATTTTATTTATTTTTATGTGGTGCTAAGGATCAAACCCAGTGCCTCACACATGCTAGGCAAGCACTCTACCACTGAGCTACCACTGCCACACATTTTTCTTTTGGTGGAGAGTTTAATTAGCAAGAAGCCACCCCTCCAGGACTCTCTTGCTAAGGCCTCCCTCTCCAGACCCCACCCATATTCTTTGGCCCTGCTTGTCCTCCTGAACCACCTTCCCCCTCCTTCCTACCCTGTCTCTCCTCTATGTCCTACTCATGTTCTAGGGCCTGTTCCTCCCTCAGGTTTCACCCATCTGCCAGGCCCTGCCCCCTTGTGGCTCATTATCCCCCTCCTTCAGACCCTGTTTCTCCTCCAGATCTTTCCCTTCTTCCTGTCCTGCCCCTCCTCCAGACCTCACCCTCCTCTTTTTAAATTTTTTTTTATTGCACGTGGACACAATGCCTTTATTTTGTTTATTTATTTTTATGTGGTGCTAAGGTTTGAACCCAGTGCCTCACACATGCTAGGCAAGCCCTCTACCATGGAGCCATAACTCCAGCCCAATCCTCCTCCTCTTTAAGACCCTGCCTCTTCTCCAGACCCCAGCTATCTTCCAGGCCCCCTCCTCCTCCTGACATTCCCTCCCCCTCCTCCAGACTCTGTCCCTGCTCGTCTAGGATGAGCAGCTCCCTGGCTGCTGTGCTAATTGGCAGTATATTTGTAATGGTGCACAAATAACGTCCGTTGTGTAAACACTGACATCCTGCATTGGATGAATTATCTTGACTGTATCAGAATTCGATATACCATAAAATAACTTTAGAAAAGTCACTTTTCTCTCTTTTTATTTTCTCTATAGATCATGAACATTTGAAATAAAATCAGAATTTGTTAAAGGGCAGATGACAGTCAGCCTTGAGCCCTGATGATCCCAGGATCCCATCCAGTGGGGGAACTCTAAGTACCAGTCCAAGGTTTTGTATGCTAATTGATTCATTTTCTTATTTTAGAGTTATTTTGTAATATAATTCCCCATGGCCTCCAGGTCTCCAGTTCTGTGAAATAGGTTTTTACAATTCAATTTTTGATTAATATTCTTTCAGTTTGCTACAGAATTTTTAAAAATTTTTTTTAGTTGTCAGTGGATCTTTTTGTTTTATTTATTTATTTTGTTTATTTATATGTGGTGCTGAGGATTGAACCCAGGGCCTGACACATGCCAGGCAAATGCTCTGCCTTTGTGCCACATTCTAGCCCTTTATAGAATTTTTAATTCTATGGACTTCTATTTTTTTTTATAAGGAATATTTTTTAAATTACTTTTAGCTTACTTTGTTTTTGATTGAGAGAATTGGCTTGTTTGAGAGAATTGTATTGTTTGAAAATGCTCATAATGAAATGATTTTAATTAATTTCCACTTATTAAGGTATCTTTGGAGACTGGATGTGCAGCTCAGTAGCAGAGCACTTGCCTGGCATGTGAGAGGCCATAGAGTCCATCCCAGCACCACACACACAGAAGATGTCTTTGACAGGACTCAAGCATGAGAGGTATGCTTTGAAAAGATCATGTATTGGGGCTGGGGTTGTGGCTCAGTAGTAGAGCACTCACCTAGCACATGCAAGGACCTGGGTTCGATCCTCGGTACCACATAAAAATAAGTAAATAAAACAAAAGTATTGTGTCCAACTACAACTAAAAACAAAGATTTTAAAAAAAGGTCATGTATTTCCACATACATACATATACCAAAGTGCCTCTTCCAAATTCATGTGAAATTATTCTAAGAAAATTTCAAATCAGTTTTAAAAGAGAAGAGGGATGATATTTTTAATGTCAACTATTGATATTTCATGATATTTAAAACCACTATAGATGAAATTTCCTGAGATACAAATCATTACAAAATGTAAGAGACAAGTCAGTAGCTGCTTTTTTGCAATTCAGATACATTTACTAAAAGTAAGCTTTTTTAAAAAAAGATATTTTTTCTTCTTTAAAATTTAGAAAGCATGTCCATATGTCCTATTAAAGTTCTACATCCATCAGAAAGTTCTCTTATTCCTTGCATACAAAGGGATGGGCCTTCTAATGAGCATGATACTTTATGTTGTCAGGAATTCTTGTGGGAGAACTCTTTGTTTTGCCTCTGTTCAAAATCTTATTTAAAAATGTATCAGTTTGCTTTTGATTTCAGAAATTTGACTTTCTTTTGAAATTATGTATTTATTAGTATTTAGAGTTATTACATGTGGGAAATGCCATGATTACATTTTATCCTAATGTTATCCTAATGTTGTGTTAATAATTTCCTAAGGTAGGTTATGTTCATTTTTCTTATCAACAGTCAATAAAGCCTTTTTTGTTGTTTTGATGGTATGCTTAATGTGAACATGCTTTATGATGTGACACCACTGTTCATGATGGTCTAGGTATGCAATACACTATAAGGAGAGTATTTTGATTCTGAGAGTCTCAAGTGTTTTAGGTCTAACATGTTTCCTTAAGAGGAGTGATTATTCATTTTCTATTTGTTTACACAAATAAGATCCAAATTCTTTTTTTTTTCTTTTGTGGTTCTGGGGGTTGGTCCTAGGGCTTCCTGCATGCTAGGAAATCTTTCTACCACTGAGCTACATCCCCAGCCCCATAGATCCTTTAGTTGTCATTAGCTTCATGATGAGCTAGTGACAATAAAATTACTTAGAATTTCAACTAGATTTAGACTCATGCAAGAGTTTGGGCATCCATAGCTCCTTGTGATTTCTAAAAGGTAGAGTTTCCCACAACACAGCAGCATCTAATATCACTCCTGGACTGATCTGACACCTCTGCTTCTCTTGGCTCACCACTTCCTGTAGAGGTCTTGGAGGAAATGAATATTCTATGACTATTTGTCCCAGTGACAAATATTTGATTATATTGCTGCTAAAATGTATGCATAGAAATAAAATAGAGACAAGGATTCTTTGGGATAAGTGATTCAGTCACAGTGAGTCAGTTTGCAATTAGACATCTTTTTTTTTTTTATAAAGTCACTCTTTCAGGAAAGTTAAACCATGATTTGAAATAAAATCTCCAAAATGTCATTTTTTTCCTCTGTAGTGATCACATTTTAAGAAGGAAAACCTAGAACCTAGTGACAGCATAAAAATATAATAAGTTAACATATGTTATTACTTCAACATAAAATATGTAAAAGAGGCATATACTTTGAATTTTTAAAAAAAATTTTTTTAGTTGTAGTTGGACACAATGCCTTCATTTTCATTTATTTATTTTTATGTGGTGCTGAGGCTCAAACCTAGCACCTCACACATGTTAGGTGAGTTCTCTATCACTGAGCTACAACCCCAGCCCACGTACTTTAAATTTTATATTACTTTGAACTATTTGATTTTTGTGTTATAAATGTTCATAATAAAATACAGAACTAGCTAAGAGTGTCAGTTACTAGTAATAACTGTATGAATAATTAAACAAGTAGGTGTTTGAGAAAATATAATCATGTCCTAAGGTTTTACTTTAGAGTAGTTTAATCTTTTGGGGGGGAGGGTACTGGGGATTAAATCCATGGGTGCTAACCCTAATCCTTTGGCCTTTAATATTAATATTTACCCATACTGTTGCATCAAAAAGTGATATAATAACTGCCCTGTGGACTTTAATACTAGTATAAAATCAATACTATAAAATGTAAGTGATATAAATGCTACCTTGTGACTTTAAATACTTACATGATATCCATCTATTATAAAATTGATAAAATAGCTTCCCTGTGGCAATTAATACTAATGTAATATCCTTATTCTAGAATCTAAAGCTAATATTGTAGCAGGAAAGTGACATTTAACATCAATGTTGTATCAATACTATAGCATGACAAACTAATATAATTGATTCCCCGTGGAATTTAATATGAATATAATATCCTAGTATACCATGTAAAATAAATATGATAGCTCGACTGTAGCCTTTAATACTGATGTTATGTCCATTCTATAGTATTTTATAGTAATATATTAGCTGTCCTGTGGACTTCATACCAACATGATATCCATATTGTAGCATCTAATGCTAATATAATAATATCTTCCCTGTGACCTTTAATATTTACCCATACTATTGATATTATAATGTAATATCCAGATTATAGCATCTAAGACTAATATACTATCTGCCCAGTGAATTGCAGTAATAATAAAATCTCCACAGAGAAGCACATAAACTTAATGTAAGAGCTGTTTTGTGTCTTTTCATGATAATATGATATCTATAATATGCAATCTAAAAGTAACAGTAGCTGACTTTGGTTTTTAATATTAATGTAATATGCATACTATAGCATCCTAAAGTACTATAGCAGCTGCCCTGTGGTTTTTAATACCTTTATAATATCCATACTATAGCACATAAATTCAATATAATATCTGAATTTTGGTCTTTACTACTAATATCCATATTATGGCATCTAAAAGTAATAAAATAGGTGCCCTGTGGCCTATAAATGTCATATGATAGCCATACTATGGCATCTAATGCTAATATAATAGCTGCCCTGTAGCCTTTGACTTTAGTATAATCTCAATACTTTGTCCTCGGAAACTAACAGAATAGCTGTCCTGTAGCCTTTTAATACTAATTTTATCCATATGTAGCATCATTATAGTCTCCATGTCTCCTTGTATTCTAATATTATATTCATACTGTAGACTCTAAAATGAATAAAATAGCTTCCTTTTGGCCTTCAAGAGTAATATGATATGCACTATGGTACCTAGAAAATATTATAATAGCTTCCCTGTAGTCTTTAATACTAATGATATCCATGCTATAGTACCTAAGACTAATAGGTGTCTGTTGTGTTTAATATTAAAGATGTCCATACTATACCTTCCCAAAACTAATATAATAGCTTCTCTGTGACCTGTAATATAAACATAGTATCCATACTGTAGCATCTAAAACTAACATAATAGCTACCTGGTAGCCTTTAATATTGAGATAAAAACTGTGGCCTCTGAAATTAATGTAATAGCTGTCAAGTGATGTTTTAATACTTATAGTGCATACATACTATAGCACCAAAAACTGATAATATAGCAGCCTTGTAGAATTCCATAGTAATATAATAATTATAACAGGCTATAAAACTTTAATATTAATAAAATATACTGTTGATCTAAATCTGATGAAATGGCTGCCTGTAATCTATAATAGCCATATAATATCCTTACCAAAGCTTCTAAAACTACAATAATAGTGCCCTGTGGTCTTTAATGCTAATAGGTATTCATACTACAGTATTTAAAGCTGATACAATAGCTGAATTGTGGTCTTCCATATCAATGCAATGTCAATATTATAGCATATTGAAGTAATTTAGTAGCTTCCCTATGACAATTATATGCCAATATAATATCTAACCTGTTCACTTTAATACTAACATGATATTTGTACTGTAGCCTCTGAAACTGATATAATAGCTAATTTATCATCTAAAAGTAATATAGTAGCTGCCCTGTAACATTAAAACTATTACAATTTTTATAGTATAGCATCAAAATTAATATAATAGCTTCCCAGTGGCTTTTATATTAATATGATATCTGTGCTACAGTATATCCAATACTAAAAAATAGTGGCACTGTGGCTTTAAATACTAATATGATATCCATGCTACTGCAACTCAAGCTAACATAATAGATGATTTGTGTCCTTTAATCTTACTATAATATCCATATAATAGCATATATTACATAATAGATGATTTCTGGCTTTAAATATTAATATTATATCTATAATACAGAATCTTAAATTAATATTACATATGTCCTATGTCCTTATGACAAATATTATATCCATACTGTTGGATTTAAAACTAGTATAATAGATACCTTGTGGACTTTAATACTAATATGCTATCCGTACTGTAGCTCCTAAACTGAATACAGTAGCTGCCTGGGCCCTTTAATATGATATGTAATATGATAAACATATTGTGCTTTTTAAAACTAAAGTAATAACTGCTCTGTGGCCTTTAGTGCTAATATAATATTTATAATATACCATGTAAAACTAATGTAATAACTTCCTTGTGTTGTTTAATATTGATAGTGTAGCATCCAAAACTAATATGATAGCTGCCCTCTAGACTTTAATATCATAATATTCATACTGTGACCTCTAAATTTAATACAATAGCTGTCTTGTGGCCTTTATTACTGGTATGTTATCCATACTATAGCATGGAAAACTGATTAAATAACTGTTCTGTGGCCTTTAATATTAATATGATTTCCATATTGTAGCAAAAAAACTGATATCAGAGGTCTTTATTACTAATAGATGCAAACTATCATATCTAAAACAAGTAAGTAGATGTGCAATAGAATTTAATACTAAGTCACATCCATGCTAAAGCATGTTAAACTAATAGCTCCCCTGTAGCTTTTGATACTAATATTATAGCCTCCAAAACTGATGTAATAGATGTCCTGTGGCCTTTAATATTAATGTTACATCATTCCTATAATCTGTGAAACCAATTTAATGTTTCTTATGAAATTTAATATTCATTTAATATACATATTATAAATCTAAAACTGATAAACAGGTGCTCCATTTAAAACTGGTAAATAGGTCCTATAGTATTAATATGATATTGTATCACCTTAAACTAATATAATGTCAGCTTTGTGGCCATTAAACTAATATGATATTTTTAGGATAGTATTAAAATCAATAAACTGCCATGTTGACTTTAATGCTAACATGATATCCATACTTGAGTATCTAATAGTACATAATTATTGACCTGGAGTGTTTAATTCTAATATGATATTCATATTGGAACATGTGAAACTGATGCAATAGTTGCCCTGTGGCCTTTGATATTTATATGATATCCATCCTATAGTATCCAAAGCTAATAAAATATATTAGGTACCCTGTGGCCTTTAATATTAACATAATATCCATACTGCAGCATTTAAAATGATAGATGCACTGTGGCCTTAATACCATATAATTGGTTTGGATATGCTCATGTGTGAGACAATGTAAGAAAGTTTAAAGGTGAAATGATGGGTTATGAGAGCCTTAACCCAAATTAGTAATCCTCTGACAGGAATTAACTGAGTGGAAACTGCAGCCTGATAGTGTGTAGTTGGAGGAGGTGGGTCATTGAGGCTGTGCCTTTGGGGTACATATTTGGTGAGCTGTGCCTAGGTTCTCTGCTTCCTGATCACCACTTTCCTTCACCACACTCTTCTGACCCACCTTAAGCCCACAAGGAATGGAGTTGGCCATCTATTGGCTGAGATCTCTGAAACTGTGAGCCCCTAAATGAACTTTTCCTCCTTTAAAATTGTTCTTGTCAGATCCTTTGGTTAAAGCAGTGAAAAAGGTGACTGAAACAATAACATACATGACATAGATCTAAAACAAATACAATTGTTGCCCTGATGCCTTTAATACTAATATGATATTAAGAGTGTAACATCTAAAACTGATATATAATAGTTTCCCTGTGACATTTAATGTTAATATAATATTCATGCCATAACATCCAAAACTAACATTATAGCCTCCCTATAGCCTTTTATACTAAAGTAATATCCGTACTATAGCATTTCAAGCTAATATAATATCTTCCCTGTGGCCCATAAAGCTAATGTAATACATAGTATTGCATCTAAAATTGTTATAATAGCTGCTCTGTATCCTTTAATATCAATAGACATCCTTATTATAGCATCTTAACTTGATATAATAGTTGCTCTTTGGCCTTAATATTTATATGATACCCATAATAGCATCTAAAGTTGATAAAATATTAGCCCTGTGGCCCTTATAGGTAATATGATACCCAAACTATATCTCCTAAAACTAATATAATAGCTAGACTATGGCATTTAATATTAATATTTTATCCATATTATGCCCTCTGAAACTAATAAAATAGCTCCCTTGTCATTTTAAGTAAAATATCCATATGATAGCAATAAACCCTATAATATAGCATATCCATATGATAGCATATAAAGTTAACATAATAGCTGACCTCTGGTATTTAATAGTAATCTGTTGGGCTGAGGATGTGGCTCAAGCAGTAATGCGCTCACCTGGCATGCTTGACATGGAACTACAGATCTTGTTTGTCCAGCTGGATTTTGGTCTTGTTTTGGTCCCATCTCTTCTTTCTATGCCCCTATTTATCACTTGTAGAATGGAAATGTTTAATCTATGCCATTATATATTGGATTATATAGCTTGCTTTGATTTTTATGGGGTCTCACGCTGACTTTTCCTTAAGTTTCAGAAGAGGTTTTGGACTTTGACTTTTGGGGAATACTGGAACTGTTAAGAACATGTGGACTCCTGGATATGAACTCAATGTATTTTGCATCATGAGATGGACATGAACTTTTGGGGGGGGGGGGCAAGGGCAAAATGTTATGGTTTAGATATGAAGTGTCTAAAAAGTGTCTCTAAGGCTCATGTATGAGAAAAGGCAAGAAAGATTTAAAGGTGAAATTATTTGGTTATGAGAGCCTTAACCTAGTGAGTGCATTAATCCACTGAGAGTGTTTAACTGGATGGTAACTGTAGGAAGGTAGTGTGTAGCTGGAGAAGGTGGGTCACTGGTGGCATTTCTTTGGAGTGTATATTTGTCTCTGGTGAGCAGAACTCTCTATCTGCTTCCTCTTTGCCATGTCTTGATTTGCTTCCTACCTCTGTACCATTTGGGCAAGAGCCATGGAGTTGGTCTTCTATGAACTGAGACCTGGAAAATATAAGTGTCAAATAAAATTTTTATTCTCTAAAAATTGTTCTTGTCAGGAATTTTAGACACAATGGCAAAAAAGCTTACTAAAACAATACTGTACTCTCTAGAAATAATAGTGGCCCTTTGGCCTCTTATATCAATAATATAGCATCTAAAATTAATGGTTACCCTGTGGTGTTTAATCATATTATGATATAAATAGTACAGCATCCAAAACTAAGATAATACCTTCAATGGCTTTTAATACTACTATGATATCCATAATATTGCAACTAAAAGTAATATTATAGCTTCCCTGTGGCCTTTAATATTAATGTAATATCAATAATGTGGTCACAGTGTTGCTATTATATTAGCTTTATAGATAACTGTATGGATATTAATATCAAATGTAAGGAAAATAAAAAGAGATAGAGAGAGAAGATGCAAAGTCAGAATGACAGAATGGCAGAATGGTCAAGCTGCCAGCTTTATTTATATCAATAGGTTGTATTTGGTCATTGGCATCAGTAATATACTATTGTTTATTGTGTCATTTGGAAGGTTATAGAGTTAGCAACGTTATGCAGCTTATTCCTCAGTTACAATATGCAATGTTAGAAGATTTGTGTAGCTATCAAGAAAGTTTATTGTTTACAGTTACTGTTAGGTGGGCAGGTCCAGGAGCATGGGAGCTTGGTGAAACATTTTTATTGTATAACAAGAGTGTTTCTTTATTCCTAGGAGCTGTGTGCCTGCGATCAAGGTCAAAGCCGATATGACTCTAGCACAAAGCCTTCTAATGCAGGGCATTGCTACAGCAGGTAGGCATCCCGTGTCTTTGCACAGAAATTTTCCTAGCATCCAGACATTCCTCGTCTTGGCACAGAAACTTCCTAGCCACCAAGCATGCCACATTCATGAAGCCATCAGAGACCCCAGTCCCAAATACAGAACCCTTGTGGGCCAAAGGGAAGCTTTAAGGCCAAAGGAAAGCTGTTATATCAGTTTTACATGCTATAATGTGGATATAATATTAGTTTTAAAACTGAAGAGCTGCCTGTGACCTTTTAATACAAACATGTCATCCATACTATGAAATTGTAATGGATATAATAGCTCCCCTGTGAACTTTATAACTAATATGGTATCCATATTATGGCATCAAAAACTGACATAGCAGCTGAAATGTGTAATTTAGTATTATATCCATACTGTGGACCTAAAACTAATAACATACCTTTCCTGTGGCCTTTCATATTAATACAATGTCCATATTATAGCATCTAAAACTAATATAATAGCTGTCCTGTGGCTTTTAGTACTAATATGATATCCATATTATAACATTTGCCAAGGTCCCTTAATATTAATATGATATTGATAAACTAGCACCTAAAACTAATAAAATATTTGCCCGTGGGATTTAATACTTTTTAAAATTTAATATATTTAAATATATATATTAAATATATATATTCATATAAACCATTTAAAAACAATATATTAGCTTCCCTATGGCCTTAAATATTAATATAATATTCATACTGTGACATATAAAACTAATATAATAGCTATACTGAATTTTTAAAAAATATTGTTTTAGTTGTATATGGAAATAATACCCTTTTTTTTTTTTTATTGTGGTGCTGAGGATTGAACTCAGTGCCTCACATGTGCTAGGCAGGCACTCTACAAATGAGCCACAATCCCAGCCCAACTACCCTGTGATTTTTAATAATAATATAACATCCATAGAGTAACCCATAAAACTAATATTGTAAATTCCCTGTATATTATATTAATATAATCATTATATTATTATTAATTATTAGTATGACATCCTTGTTATAGTATCTAAAAGTATCTATGGCCTTTACTATAGCTATTAAAAGTGGCATAATAGTTTTCTTGTAGCCTTTAATACTATACTAACATGATATCCATACTCTACCATCTAAATATAACAAAATAGCTTCCCTGGAGTCTTTAATAATAATGTAATATAGTCTACAGCATCTAAAACAAATAGAATAGCTGCCATGTGGCCTTGAATACTATCTTATTCATATTATTAGATAATGCTGACAAAATAGCTGCAGAGAATAGATGCTATAACAGAAACATGATAGCCTCATTATGGCATGT